>NC_087062.1:6300563-6900563 GCF_963678635.1 Symsagittifera roscoffensis
GGAATATTTGTGCTCGGGGTTGGGTTTTTTTTCTTCAGAAAAATTTCGACTTTTCAACTAGCCATTTTTGACGGATTTTTTAAATTTCATTCAAAAGGTATTGTTATCTTGAGCTCAAATTTGAAAAGATATTTCACCTGTGATCATTTTTCGTAAAGTTACTGGGATTATAGATTGCCATTTTGGCCAATTTGGGACTATTAACGCGCGATATATTTCGCGCTATTAACGCGTAAGCGGAGATTTATTCCGTCCTAGAAATCGTTCCAAATTGGTTCGGGGAAGCTTATTTGCCATAATTGATTTGTTACTAGGAGCAGAATCTATCATTTTGCACTTTATCTCAATTTTTTTAAAAATCATTTTTATTTTATTAAATTTAAAATTTTCATGTTATTACTGCTGCATAGACCTTTAAGGCAGTCGGAACATTCAGGGCTTCGCCCTGATACGAACAGTCTTGTTCAACTTTCTCCATGAGATAGCAATCCCGTCTCAGAATGAGAGTATATGTATTAAGAAGTTATGACTATAAGACTAAAACCATAAAACTATATGTATTCTACTCTATAGTCGTATGGTTAGTCTAACGTGCTACTAATTAATTTAAACGCTCCATTTTAAGACTTGAGTTATTTCGGACTTTGTTCTTCCAATAAGAAGCGGCGTTTTTTGTCTTCTGAGCGTTTTTTAGTTAATAGTAAAACAAGACTACTCGTATCAGGGCGAAGCCTTGAAAATTTGGACTGCCTTTTAAAGTCTATGGAGCCGTAATAACATACAAAAATTAAATGAAATAAAATAAAATTGATTTTTTTTTATTTTGAGATTTTTTTTTCTAAAACTCATCCCCCGCACGCCATATAAAGTTACGAAGTGATAGATTTCGCACCTTGTATGAAATCCATTATGGCAAATGAGCGTTTTTCAAGCAATTTAGAACGATTTCTAAGTCATATTAAATCTCGGCATACTTGTTAGTAGCGCGAAATATATCGCGCGTTAATTTTCCAAAATTGGCCAGAATGGCAACCTTTAAACCCCCATAACTTTTCGAAAATGATCACAGGTAAAATGTATTTTCAAATTTAAGCTCAAGACAACAATACCTTTTGAACAATGCAAAAAATACGTCGAAAAAGGCCAGTTAAAAAGTCGAAATTTGTCTGAAGAGAAAAACCCACCCCGAGCAAAATTATTCCGTTACTTTCGTCATAAAAGTCGAATCAATAATCAATAAAATTTCATTGGTTTGTCATTCGGACGAGTATCATGCGAATCGATTCTTCAGCTGTTTTTTAACAAGCTATGTTTTTGATTTCATGCAGTACAAGTAATAAAACAGAATCTTAGTTTGAAATTAGTCTCTCAGAAATATCGTGCTCATTTTTGCTATGTGTGGTATTGATCTTAAAAGAGAATGGATGACTTCAAGTGTTCCATATGCTGCTGTTAAATGTTTTTTTCCAGCGTTTTTCTCTCTTCTCATGGTTAGTGTAACGCACCAGTTTTACAAGTAACAAAACAGTCTCTCAGATTGAAGTTAGTTTGTCAAACAATAACGCGCTCTTTTTATTGCGTGTGGTATTGTCTGATTTAAAAAAATGGAAGACTTCGAGTGTTCCATATGCTGCGACACGCTCGATGATCCCAGGCTGCTTCCATGTGGACACATGTTCTGCGGGCCAGAAAGGGGGTGCATCTTGGCCCTGAACAGAAACGACTTGTCAGCTGATTGTCCGAATTGCAGAAAAACACATCATATTAACGTGAGCGAACTGCAACCGATCTATGTCCTGAAGAAATTTCTAGAAGGTCTGAAAATTGCGGACACGGGAGACAAACAAACTCGGAGTGTGAGCGCTGGTGCGAAGTCCTGTGTCCAACATAGCGACATGTCCCTTGTGTATTTCTGTGATACTTGTGATGTCAGCATCTGTGACCTTTGCTGGGGAAACGACCACAGCGAGCATAAAGTAGTGCTTACGAGAGTCAAGCAAAAGAAAGACTTACTGGGTGCTATGGAACGCGTGAACCTTGAATCATCCATATCTGTGTACGAGAAAGTGATTGCGGACAATCAGAAAAGAAGACAACTAATGGCAGAAGTTATGACTGAAATTGATGTCGTGAACGAGTTGCTCCGAACAAGGGCTAACAGTTTAACCGAACTGAATGAACTTTGGAAAGAGTATGTCGGACTTGATTCGAGTTCTTCGAAAGTGGCAGAATTAGGGGAGAAATTGCTGGAAGATTTGAAAGGTCACGAGAGAAACAATAATGACGAAGAAATCAAGAAGAGTATCAGCCAGATATCGAAGGAGAGCCAAAAGAAGTTCAAAACTTTTGCGAATCTGTGTGATCGAAATGAGAAAACTCTGAATGAGATGAAGCAACCAAATAAACAAGTGGGCGGCTTGAAAAGTGGAAAACCAGAAGTTTCAACTCTAGATGCGTTGACTCTGTGCTTAGGTTCAGATGCTGAAGTTGACTTTTTCAGCTTATTGACAGGTGCTCATTCTTCTGAATCGGCGGGTCCACTGAGACCTGGGACTAGGGAAAACAGACTTGCTGGACAAGATAAGGAATTCACTACGAAGAGAGACGGTGGAACAAATCAGTGTGATAGAGCAGACTCTTCTCCAGCTGCTAGGGTATGTGTTGAACACATAATACTCAGTCTGTCCCAATCTGTTTATGAAAAAGTTAATTTAAAATTAACTAACAGCTACACTCATTTTTGAACCAGTTCTTAACTAATATTTATAACCAATTACATTATTGATAGAACTATCCCTATAAAATATTACTAATTAACCAATCATATTCCATCACTAATACTGACAATTAATTGTAGTGCTGGAACTACTTGTAGTTTCAGCACCAGAACAGTTTCAATAAATCTTAGACTACAGTTGTTCTCCTTTTGGACAAGCTCCAAGAATAACTCGCAAATACCACTATACACTAGATCTATCGAGACTAGGAGATAAATCAGTAAGATTAAGATTGGTATCAGACTAAGAAGTTGCACGAATTTTTCCGGCCGAAAATAAGATAGCGTGACGAACAGACGGTGTACCTCGTCTGAAAATATTCTATGAGAAAGCCACCACTGGCTTAAACTCATCTGGTGCGACCAAAAACCTCGAACAAGACCTTAACTAATTTAGATTTATCAAAATAGAATTAGAAAAAGACCAAAATTGCAAAATGTTAGATGGAACAGACAGTGTAATAGATATGTCTCTACGTATCAATGAATCTACGCCAATATTTCAAACAATACACGAGAAATGCCAGGTTTTTAACGAAGAACAAGATCACGGCGTAAACATCGATTGAACGACGGACCAAGATAATACATGATAGTACGACGCAAACCGCAAAGAGTATATGTCTTCAGAATTCTATACGCAGTAAATTAAAATTTTTCTTTATTGACAAGAAAATTATGCTATTTAAAGAACAATCTGATTTCTCAAGAACAAATGAAGACGAAAGATACGATCTTGTAATTATACCACATAAACAAACAAAAAGATAAATAAAATAGAAAAGACAGAAACAGAAAAAGACAATAATATTGAAAACAACGACTGATAATAAATACACGAGTCGTTCCTTGCAAATACTGCAGTACTTTAATTTCCAAAGTTTTGTAAAAATAGATTTTATTGAAAACAAAAAATATGAAAACTAATTGGTAGGAATTTTTAACGTTATTTTAACAAATCTTTTAAAAGTTTCTTGCTTCTCAACAAATAATTTTTTCTTCATCACTGCTTCATCACCTAAAACAAAACCGAATTTATTCAAAAAACTAACATCATTTAAAACTATACTCCTTAAATAATTTTAAATCCATAAATTTTTTTTAAACTTAAATCTCTTATTAAAACTTTTCTTCTCACAGCTTATCCTTGCCCTCTCAAAATATATATTTACTTTTAAAAACAGACCATCAAAATTTTTCTTGGATCTTTAATTTCACTTAAATTAACTGATCATCAAGACTTTCCTTGGATCAATCAGAACATCTTGGTCCTCCCCACCTCATAATTTGAATTGTCTAACGACCTCAAACGTTTCACTATCCAACTCTTATAAAAAAACTGAGGACTAATAGAAATTGTTGGAAAACTAACCATTATAATTAAGATATACAGTGAAGACCTTCGGTTACTCATCTTTCACCTGAGCCTCTCCTCTTAGTTGACCCAGGCTAAAACCCTTAAAATTTTAGCAAGTACTAAAATAGTATCTAACGATCTACTTGTATTCTAATTCTACCTGAAACTTGTGGATTGATTTACTATTCTCAAACCCTTGATCACAAATCAAACCCCTATGTAAGAAAATTTTTTCTTAGAGTTGATATATTCTCTCTCCAACCCGTCTATGCCCCAAGTTAAGATAACCACACAAAAACCGTAAGAACTAACAGTTTATGAAATAGAAACTCTAACCTCCGAATTTTGCAACCATCATCCTAAACCTTATGTCAGAATTTAATTTAGACTGTAACAAACAATCAAGCTACCCAATTATTTAATTGAAGACAAAAGATACGATCTTCTAATTATACCACATAAACAAACAAGAAGATAAATAAAATAGAAAAGACAGACACAGAAAAAGACAATAATAGCAAAACAAAAACGAAGATTTGCAAAAACACGTAACGCAGTTTCGGAATTGGACACAACTACAGTACAAGAGCTTCAAGAGCCAAAAGATTCGATAAATAAGAGTACTCCAATATACCAACAGAAATGTTTTTTTTTAAACTCAGAAACAACACCACTATTATCAACTAAGGGTAAACGCAAAATTATAGAATCAGATATTAATAAACCGGTACAACTATATAATGGGAATCAGCCAAAAATACACATTGAAAGTTACACATTAACAGTTTTAGAATACAAAATAATATACAATACGACAAAAATTTCGACGATTACTCTATACAATTTACTCAGTACAATTTACTCAGTACAGTTTTGTCATAACTTAATTGAAAATTCATTCGAAAAAGGAAATAGTCCATGCACACAGGAATTTCCCGAAATAAGAATAAAAAGACAAATATTTGATTTCATAAAAAACATTGGTAAAATCACTTCATATTACGGAATATTCACTATTGTTATTTTACCAGCACAACCAAATCAAACACGGCATCAAATACAAACAGATGATGTATATCAAGAATTCTGAAAAATCTTCATAGAATACATAAAAAATATATGACATCCTAATTCACAAAGAGCAATTTCAATCTTCACAAACGATGTTTTCTCTTCTATTTATAGTTTTATATCTATATTAGAATTAAAAGACGCATCAAATGAATCGCCACCTCAGACATCTCGACACTCAACTGTAAGAAAAGAAATTGATCTTTTCTCAAAACTTCTAGAAACAATCCTTGAAAATATCACTAGGAACGAAACATCACAAAATGTAAAACATGACTTACAACGAATCCTATCATGGTCCATAATAGATTCTTTTGTAAACAATTCATAATTCATTCAATATCCAGAAAAAATTTTCGACCATAAACCTCAGACGATGAAACTGTATTAGCCAACCAAACAGGTTTTGTTTGGGACCCGAATGATCTCAACCATTATTTACTAAAACAACCACTGACATTTCATTTGCAGCAATCCCCACTATTTCATTACTCAAGGATTACGTAAGAATTTTTCAAATACTATTGATGCAACACCTTTAAACTATAACACAATGTTTATTGATAGAACAGGATTTAGATTAATTTCAAATTTATAAACACACAAGAAACGCTAAATGAAACAAAAAGTCTAACAAAACAAGATATTAAAACCCCATCACATTTTATTGACGAGTAAATAGTTGAAACAAGGCCTACAACAACAAAACAAAGCATCTTTTTAATCACCCTACACTTACAACTCCAGAATAACAAAATTACTCAATTCCCAAAGACTACCATTCAATCAACAATAAAACCACCTGTTGTCCCAAAATATTCGCAAATGGATTACCAAACATATAGACCAATATCTAAAACGCGACAATCAAACAAGCAAAAGCGTCCAAACAGAAAGAATTTTTCAAAACTTAATTAAGATTTTTTCGCTATTAACATTAAAAACAGCCAAAAACTAATTCCAACAACAGCAACATACAGTCAAAAAAGTTAACCCCAATCATCTACACGTATTTCATTTTAAGAAAATCTCTATAAGTTCAAAAAAAGACACGCACCATCCTTTGATAGCAGCAATTCGTCAAGCACCCCCAAGTGAACCACGATAAGAACCAACATATAACCTTTACCCCTTACTTCAGATTTTTGCTTATGATTATCGCCAAGTTATCCATCCTCGATGAAGTCGAGACTTTGCAATACCCAGAGTTCATTTTGGTATATATACCTTCATCACTCTCTTCGAGCCCTTTGGATCTTCTAGCAATACAATTCAATGTACTCCCCCATCACTACAAAAAATGTCTCAACAAAATACCCCAATTATCCTATCGGTCTATTTGGGATTAACACCAACTTCCAAACATAAACAAACTCATTAGCTGACACAAGCCATAAACAAACTCATTAGCTGACACAAGGAACCAAACTTAGAAAACGAATAAATAGTGATTTCATCCAATACCTCTTTATCCTTGCCAGAAACCCTATCACTACCATTAACCACTTCAGTAACAGGTCAAACTCAAAGCACTACGCTCTCCCTAAATTTCCTTACAAGTCTAGACGATCGACATCGATAACTTCTCAGCACAAATGTTCCCTTACAATTATACTGGAAAACGTTTGTTGCACCCCTTCCCCAAATTTGGCCAACATCTTGATAGTAATAGACTACAGAATTGGGCATTAAAGCGATTACAAAGAAGACACGACATTCACAAAGAATTACTAGAACATAATATACAAATCCTTACTCAAGATAACTTAACACTTAAATTTGAAAAAATAGTAAAATTAAAAAGTTTAAACCATCAACCACTGCATCTAGCCCCACCAAATATAACAGCTCAATCTTTTTTCCTCCATTCATCACAACAGATTTTGTCTAGAAATACGATAGATATTTTAAAAAGACTATATGATATATAACATTCTACAACTCATATTCAGCATTATCTTACACATGTAACTTTTAATAGTTATTTTTCATAAAACACTTTACCCCTTTGTACTCTTAGAAACCACATCTCATAAAAATCTTTCCCCCGAACAAGACTACAAGACCTCTTAGTTACTCATTATGGTTGTAAAGAAAATCAACAAAACATTTTGCATAATTACGAAATTAATCAAGTAACACAATGTGAACCCGAACCACAAAAGATAGAATCAACAATTTTAGTATCAACACTTTACTCGAAAGCACGAGCTACAACACTTATAGGATATACATTTACAGCAAAAATCTCAAAAAAGAAAGTACATTGCTCACAAGTCGCAAATGGAATTGAAAACAGACTCGATCATGAAGTCTTTTACCAAGCAATAAAGAAAGATTTTTGCATCTTAAACCTGTAGATTGCATAAAAGAATCGCAACGATTAAAAATAACCACAAATAAAGGCAAAAACTGCAAATTACTGAACTTTCAAGTTTTACCAGACTCCGCGCATCAGGCAGAGCTTGAAAGATACCAAGGTCATATCAAATTCGATGATAAATACCCGTACCACGGTGCACCCGGACGTTTTAATTGTAAATTTTACGATAAAAATTGGATGACACACATGAGAATTTTTAATCCCTCAAATTGTAAACCTGGCACAAAGAACAAAGGCTATCAAGAATTAATGTTTTTTCATTGGAAAATCTAATTGGGAAAAGTACAAACAACACATTGATTAAAAGACGATACTATTTTTTGTCGAGGTATACGCTTATCTTGAAAAAGTGACCAAGGATATTCCGATCCTACCACTTGCACACAAGCAACCATTGTTTGGTATCCAGAAGACACAAGTACCACATTTCAAGTTGCTTAAATTCACGCAAGATTGATAAAAATTCACAGAAAAAATTTTAATGATTCAATCCCTTTTGAAAAAGTCAGCACTAATAGAATTAGATGTAACAATCAAAAATAAAAACTATTGATGTTATTGAAAATAAATTATTACGTTTTCAAATTTACTCTGAAAAAGAAGTCACTTGTAGATATCCCAAACCCCTTTACAAAAAACAATATTCAGAAACTTTTGTCGAATACGAAAGAGGTTTTGACATAAAAACAAGAAAGTTAATTATTAACCCATCACAACCATATTGAAACTGCAAAGATGAAACAAACATCCCGGTAACATTTTCTAAAAACACAGGAAATCCTGGCGGAAAACTTCACCCAGAAGATAAAGATAGCATACGATTGCAAGAAATTTCACTCATGAAAAACACATGTTTTGGTGTCCCTTTTTTTTTGATTTACATCTTGATACAATAAGCAGAATTTTTCAGGAAATGTCACTATCTGAACTGAAAAAACTTCATCTTTAATGTGAATTCGAACGTACTTAAATACTACAATCAATCGCATAAGCAGTATTAGAAATACCGTAAGCAGGATATTTATTTTGAGGAAATAGATCGAACTTCATTACCATCGAAGGAAACAATCTCTAGTAGTACTACACATCAACTAAAAAAAAGTTTCACCAATAGACGTTTTTGAATATAAAAAAAATGTTACAAAAGAATCCTTGTATTCTATAAAAACAAAGTTTAGTTTGTTGATACACTGTCACGACGTAAACATTTTTAGTAATAGCCACAAGGTACGACGTAACTGCCACAATGAAGTACAGCTAAATCCAAGCGAAGATAAATATTATCTTCTTACTTCATACCCTACTCTTATGCCATCATTAAAAAAAAATTCACTAGGATGCATAAGAGCAATCGCCCGTAACCCAAATATTGACTTACAATTAGTAGGCAATATTTTCAGATCAGATATACACAATCACATTCAAACACAGCAGATTCAAGAACTCCTTACTCAAATGGACTCAATTCAAAGACAATCAATTGATCAGAACTTACGACAACTCGCTGAAAGTTTCTCAAATTTTAACCCTGAAGATTTTAGTAGATACTTTCAGGAAATCAAAGACTGTATATATCCTAACGGTTAATAGTACCGTCCACAAGTTATTTCACTAATTGTTATCTTTAGTTTTGTAAATCTAAAAAACGAACTCCTAGCTTTTCTAGGATGGCCGTACTATATATTAGAAAGATTGACTGTTTTATACGCGTTATTTACTTTTTTTTTGGATTCGTTTTCTCATTATATTGAAAGGAAACTACAGCACATGCGGAATGCATACACAAGTAAGCAAACAAGCAAGTGTAGCACGCATATTACTAGCAGGATTTGTTGGAATAATTTCTACCTCGATAAGCAAAATTCTCCTCGACGCTGAAACTAGCGAATACAATAAGAAAATGTCTACAACATCAAATGCAAACGATACTTCACAAAAAATTTGAATCCCACACCCTCAGCACCACAACAGTTACATCACCTGCAAATAATCACCCTTTATTTTTAGTACCACAAAATTATAGTAACACATTAGCAATAACAGAACACACTTCTCAAGGTCGTAGCTACCCACAAAGCCCGGTATCTCATATTGGACTCCACAATTCAACCATTGATGACACATATTAGCAGATCGTAGAACAACCATACACAAAAATTTTTCAATCTCAAAACAACCATCTTTTTAGCACACGATGAGCCGACATAGTGGATACCTCAACTGTTTCCTTTCCTATTTATCCAACCTTCAACGCCACTCCTTCCGCTTTTTGCTTATATATGGTAGTCCTTGGGTTGTATCCATCGGTTTTGGAAAATCTGGAAATTGCCGGTTATGTTTGTGGGCAGTAGCAAAAGATTCGAGCCCCTGCCGACCCAAAAGGTCCCCGTCATTATGGTTTTATGAGATATCCATTTTTGGCTGACTGACCTTCAATTTTTTCAATCTATACTAATTTTAAGGGGGGAGCGCGCGCCAAAAAACGCGTTTTTTGGCCTTTTTTCAAAAATTTCCATGCGGCGCAGAAAATTTTGTCAAATTTGAGTCTTTATAGTGGTTTGGTAGAGCTCCGAATATCAAATTGTTCGACCTAACCAAAGGTCAACAGAATGTTCACATTTTTTTTAAATCCGCCCTCCACCTCCTGATATTCCTAGATCCGCGCCTCTTTGTGATGCGTGGTAACTGATTTTGAATAGAAGGTTCTGGAGTGTAAATCTTTGATGAGGTCGCGGGCTATGCTCTGAAATTTTCTGTTAAAATTTATCGTCATTTCATATATATATGTTTATCAAGCGGGCGATCATTGTCTTTTGAGAAAGATAAATAATCTCTTGTTGTTTTTCATAATAATCGCCCAACCTTATAACTTTAGCGAATATACTAAAGATTACTCCTTAGGTAGCAACCTTCCATTAACTTTGATTGGTTGTGTTCACGTTCCGACTGCTTTCTAAGCTTTATGGACCGGTAATAACATGAAAAATTTAATTCGAAAAAGTTAAAATAACATGAACAATTAAACCTGAAATTTTTTTTAATTAAGATTTTTGCAAAAATCAGCCTTCCACACGCCATGTAAGTACAAAGTGATAGTCTTTGCTCCTAATAAAAAATCAATTATAGTTGTAGAGTAAAGGATAAAAATGTGAAAAAAATTTCGTTCTTTTCCTTGATAAAAAAAAGTTGCAACTTCTTTGTCCCGTAACTAAGGATAGCTCGAAAAAACAGACATTGCACTCGAATCGTTCCAAATTTTGTAACAAAAGTAATGGAATATTTGTGCTCGGGGGTGGGTTTTTTTTCTTCAGAAAAATTTCGACTTTTTAACTAGCCATTTTTGACGGATTTTTTAAATTTCATTCAAAAGGTATTGTTGTCTTGAGCTCAAATTTGAAAAGATATTTCACCTGTGATCATTTTTCGTAAAGTTACTGGGGTTTAAAGATTGCCATTTTGGCCAATTTGGGACTATTAACGCGCGATATATTTCGCGCTATTAACGCGTAAGCGGAGATTTATTCCGTCCTAGAAATCGTTCCAAATTGGTTCGGGGAAGCTTATTTGCCATAATTGATTTGTTACTAGGAGCAGAATCTATCATTTTGCACTTTATCTCAATTTTTTTAAAAATCATTTTTATTTTATTACATTTAAAATTTTCATGTTATTACTGCTGCATAGACCTTTAAGGCAGTCGGAACATTCAGGGCTTCGCCCTGATACAAACAGTCTTGTTCAACTTTCTCCATGAGATAGCAATCCCGTCTCAGAATGAGAGTATATGTATTAAGAAGTTATGACTATAAGACTAAAACCATAAAACTATATGTATTCTACTCTATAGTCGTATGGTTAGTCTAACGTGCTACTAATTAATTTAAACGCTCCATTTTAAGACTTGAGTTATTTCGGACTTTGTTCTTCCAATAAGAAGCGGCGTTTTTTGTCTTCTGAGCGTTTTTTAGTTAATAGTAAAACAAGACTACTCGTATCAGGGCGAAGCCTTGAAAATTTGGACTGCCTTTTAAAGTCTATGGAGCCGTAATAACATACAAAAATTAAATGAAATAAAATAAAATTGATTTTTTTTATTTTGAGATTTTTTTTTCTAAAACTCATCCCCCCGCACGCCATATAAAGTTACGAAGTGATAGATTTCGCACCTTGTATGAAATCCATTATGGCAAATGAGCGTTTTTCAAGCAATTTAGAACGATTTCTAAGTCATATTAAATCTCGGCATACTTGTTAGTAGCGCGAAATATATCGCGCGTTAATTTTCCAAAATTGGCCAGAATGGCAACCTTTAAACCCCCATAACTTTTCGAAAATGATCACAGGTAAAATGTATTTTCAAATTTAAGCTCAAAACAACAATACCTTTTGAACAATGCAAAAAATACGTCGAAAAAGGCCAGTTAAAAAGTCGAAATTTGTCTGAAGAGAAAAACCCACCCCGAGCAAAATTATTCCGTTACTTTCGTTACAAAAGTCGAATCAATAATCAATAAAATTTCATTGGTTTGTCATTCGGACGAGTATCATGCGAATCGATTCTTCAGCTGTTTTTTAACAAGCTATGTTTTTGATTTCATGCAGTACAAGTAATAAAACAGAATCTTAGTTTGAAATTAGTCTCTCAGAAATATCGTGCTCATTTTTGCTATGTGTGGTATTGATCTTAAAAGAGAATGGATGACTTCAAGTGTTCCATATGCTGCTGTTAAATGTTTTTTTTCAGCTTTTTTCTCTCTTCTCATGGTTAGTGTAACGCACCAGTTTTACAAGTAACAAAACAGTCTCTCAGATTGAAGTTAGTTTGTCAAACAATAACGCGCTCTTTTTATTGCGTGTGGTTTTGTCTGATTAAAAAAAATGGAAGACTTCGAGTGTTCCATATGCTGCGACACGCTCGATGATCCCAGGCTGCTTCCATGTGGACACATGTTCTGCGGGCCAGAAAGGGGGTGCATCTTGGCCCTGAACAGAAACGACTTGTCAGCTGATTGTCCGAATTGCAGAAAAACACATCATATTAACGTGAGCGAACTGCAACCGATCTATGTCCTGAAGAAATTTCTAGAAGGTCTGAAAATTGCGGACACGGGAGACAAACAAACTCGGAGTGTGAGCGCTGGTGCGAAGTCCTGTGTCCAACATAGCGACATGTCCCTTGTGTATTTCTGTGATACTTGTGATATCAGCATCTGTGACCTTTGCTGGGGAAACGACCACAGCGAGCATAAAGTAGTGCTTAGGAGAGTCAAGCAAAAGAAAGACTTACTGGGTGCTATGGAACGCGTGAACCTTGAATCATCCATATCTGTTTACGAGAAAGTGATCGCGGACAATCAGAAAAGAAGGCAACTAATGGCAGAGGTTCTGACTGAAATTGATGTTGTGAACGAGTTGCTCCGAACAAGGGCTCACAGTTTAAGAGAACTGAATGAACTTTGGAAAGAGTATGTCGGGCTTGATTCGAGTTCTTCGAAGGTGGCAGAATTAGGGGAGAAATTGATGGAAGATTTGAAAGGTCACGAGAGAAACAATAAGGACGAAGAAATCAAGAAGAGTATCAGCCAGATATCGAAGGAGAGCAAAAAGAAGTTCAAAACTTTTGCGAATCTGTGTGATCGAAATGAGAAAACTCTGAATGAGATGAAGCAACCAAATAAACAAGTGGGCGGCTTGAAAAGTGGAAAACCAGAAGTTTCAACTCTAGATGCGTTGACTCTGTGCTTAGGTTCAGATGCTGAAGTTGACTTTTTCAGCTTATTGACAGGTGCTCATTCTTCTGAATCGGCGGGTCCACTGAGACCTGGGACTAGGGAAAACAGACTTGCTGGACCAGATAAGGAATTCACTACGAAGAGAGACGGTGGAACAAATCAGTGTGATAGAGCAGACTCTTCTCCAGCTGCTAGGGTATGTGTTGAACACATAATACTCAGTCTGTCCCAATCTGTTTATGAAAAAGTTAATTTAAAATTAACTAACAGCTACACTCATTTTTGAACCAGTTCTTAACTAATATTTATAACCAATTACATTATTGATAGAACTATCCCTATAAAATATTACTAATTAACCAATCATATTCCATCACTAATACTGAAAATTAATTGTAGTGCTGGAACTACTTGTAGTTTCAGCACCAGAACAGTTTCAATAAATCTTAGACTACAGTTGTTCTCCTTTTGGACAAGCTCCAAGAATAACTCGCAAATACCACTATACACTAGATCTATCGAGACTAGGAGATAAATCAGTAAGATTAAGATTGGTATCAGACTAAGAAGTTGCACGAATTTTTCCGGCCGAAAATAAGATAGCGTGACGACCTTAACTAATTTAGATTTATCAAAATAGAATTAGAAAAAGACCAAAATTGCAAAATGTTAGATGGAACAGACAGTGTAATAGATATGTCTCTACGTATCAATGAATCTACGCCAATATTTCAAACAATACACGAGAAATGCCAGGTTTTTAACGAAGAACAAGATCACGGCGTAAACATCGATTGAACGACGGACCAAGATAATACATGATAGTACGACGCAAACCGCAAAGAGTATATGTCTTCAGAATTCTATACGCAGTAAATTAAAATTTTTCTTTATTGACAAGAAAATTATGCTATTTAAAGAACAATCTGATTTCTCAAGAACAAATGAAGACGAAAGATACGATCTTGTAATTATACCACATAAACAAACAAAAAGATAAATAAAATAGAAAAGACAGAAACAGAAAAAGACAATAATATTGAAAACAACGACTGATAAAAAATACACGAGTCGTTCCTTGCAAATACTGCAGTACTTTAATTTCGAAAGTTTTGTAAAAATAGATTTTATTGAAAACAAAAAATATGAAAACTAATTGGTAGGAATTTTTAACGTTATTAAAAAAAATCTTTTAAAAGTTTCTTGCTTCTCAAAAAACAATTTTTTCTTCATCACCGCTTCATCACCTAAAACAAAACCGAATTTATTCAAAAAACTAACATCATTTAAAACTATACTCCTTAAAATAATTTTAAATCCATAAATTTTTTTTAAACTTAAATCTCTTATTAAAACTTTTCTTCTCACAGCTTATCCTTGCCCTCTCAAAATATATATTTACTTTTAAAAACAGACCATCAAAATTTTTCTTGGATCTTTAATTTCACTTAAATTATCTGATCATCAAGACTTTCCTTGGATCAATCAGAACATCTTGGTCCTCCCCACCTCATAATTTGAATTGTCTAACGACCTCAAACGTTTCACTATCCAACTCTTATAAAAAAACTCAGGACTAATAGAAATTGTTGGAAAACTAACCATTATAATTAAGATATACAGTGAAGACCTTCGGTTACTCATCTTTCACCTGAGCCTCTCCTCTTAGTTGACCCAGGCTAAAACCCTTAAAATTTTAGCAAGTACTAAAATAGTATCTAACGATCTACTTGTATTCTAATTCTACCTGAAACTTGTGGATTGATTTACTATTCTCAAACCCTTGATCACAAATCAAACCCCTATGTAAGAAAATTTTTTCTTAGAGTTGATATATTCTCTCTCCAACCCGTCTATGCCCCAAGTTAAGATAACCACACAAAAACCGTAAGAACTAACAGTTTATGAAATAGAAACTCTAACCTCCGAATTTTGCAACCATCATCCTAAACCTTATGTCAGAATTTAATTTAGACTGTAACAAACAATCAAGCTACCCAATTATTTAATTGAAGACAAAAGATACGATCTTCTAATTATACCACATAAACAAACAAGGAGATAAATAAAATAGAAAAGACAGACACAGAAAAAGACAATAATAGCAAAACAAAAACGAAGATTTGCAAAAACACGTAACGCAGTTTCGGAATTGGACACAACTACAGTACAAGAGCTTCAAGAGCCAAAAGATTCGATAAATAAGAGTACTCCAATATACCAACAGAAATGTTTTTTTTTAAACTCAGAAACAACACCACTATTATCAACTAAGGGTAAACGCAAAATTATAGAATCAGATATTAATAAACCGGTACAACTATATAATGGGAATCAGCCAAAAATACACATTGAAAGTTACACATTAACAGTTTTAGAATACAAAATAATATACAATACGACAAAAATTTCGACGATTACTCTATACAATTTACTCAGTACAATTTACTCAGTACAGTTTTGTCATAACTTAATTGAAAATTCATTCGAAAAAGGAAATAGTCCATGCACACAGGAATTTCCCGAAATAAGAATAAAAAGACAAATATTTGATTTCATAAAAAACATTGGTAAAATCACTTCATATTACGGAATATTCACTATTGTTATTTTACCAGCACAACCAAATCAAACACGGCATCAAATACAAACAGATGATGTATATCAAGAATTCTGAAAAATCTTCATAGAATACATAAAAAATATATGACATCCTAATTCACAAAGAGCAATTTCAATCTTCACAAACGATGTTTTCTCTTCTATTTATAGTTTTATATCTATATTAGAATTAAAAGACGCATCAAATGAATCGCCACCTCAGACATCTCGACACTCAACTGTAAGAAAAGAAATTGATCTTTTCTCAAAACTTCTAGAAACAATCCTTGAAAATATCACTAGGAACGAAACATCACAAAATGTAAAACATGACTTACAACGAATCCTATCATGGTCCATAATAGATTCTTTTGTAAACAATTCATAATTCATTCAATATCCAGAAAAAATTTTCGACCATAAACCTCAGACGATGAAACTGTATTAGCCAACCAAACAGGTTTTGTTTGGGACCCGAATGATCTCAACCATTATTTACTAAAACAACCACTGACATTTCATTTGCAGCAATCCCCACTATTTCATTACTCAAGGATTACGTAAGAATTTTTCAAATACTATTGATGCAACACCTTTAAACTATAACACAATGTTTATTGATAGAACAGGATTTAGATTAATTTCAAATTTATAAACACACAAGAAACGCTAAATGAAACAAAAAGTCTAACAAAACAAGATATTAAAACCCCATCACATTTTATTGACGAGTAAATAGTTGAAACAAGGCCTACAACAACAAAACAAAGCATCTTTTTAATCACCCTACACTTACAACTCCAGAATAACAAAATTACTCAATTCCCAAAGACTACCATTCAATCAACAATAAAACCACCTGTTGTCCCAAAATATTCGCAAATGGATTCCAACAACACCAACATACAGTCAAAAAAGTTAACCCCAATCATCTACACGTATTTCATTTTAAGAAAATCTCTATAAGTTCAAAAAAAGACACGCACCATCCTTTGATAGCAGCAATTCGTCAAGCAACCCCAAGTGAACCACGATAAGAACCAACATATAACCTTTACCCCTTACTTCAGATTTTTGCTTATGATTATCGCCAAGTTATCCATCCTCGATGAAGTCGAGACTTTGCAATACCCAGAGTTCATTTTGGTATATATACCTTCATCACTCTCTTCGAGCCCTTTGGATCTTCTAGCAATACAATTCAAAGTACTCCCCCATCACTACAAAAAATGTCTCAACAAAATACCCCAATTATCCTATCGGTCTATTTAGGATTAACACCAACTTCCAAACATAAACAAACTCATTAGCTGACACAAGCCATAAACAAACTCATTAGCTGACACAAGGAACCAAACTTAGAAAACGAATAAATAGTGATTTCATCCAATGCCTCTTTATCCTTGCCAGAAACCCTATCACTACCATTAACCACTTCAGTAACAGGTCAAACTCAAAGCACTACGCTCTCCCTAAATTTCCTTACAAGTCTAGACGATCGACATCGATAACTTCTCAGCACAAATGTTCCTTTACAATTATACTGGAAAACGTTTGTTGCACCCCTTCCTCAAATTTGGCCAACATCTTGATAGTAATAGACTACAGAATTGGGCATTAAAGCGATTACAAAGAAGACACGACATTCACAAAGAATTACTAGAACATAATATACAAATCCTTACTCAAGATAACTTAACACTTAAATTTGAAAAAATAGTAAAAATAAAAAGTTTAAACCATCAACCACTGCATCTAGCCCCACCAAATATAACAGCTCAATCTTTTTTCCTCCATTCATCACAACAGATTTTGTCTAGAAATACGATAGATATTTAAAAAAGACTATATGATATATAACATTCTACAACTCATATTCAGCATTATCTTACACATGTAACTTTTAATAGTTATTTTTCATAAAACAATTTACCCCTTTTTACTCTTAGAAACCACATCTCATAAAAATCTTTCCCCCGAACAAGACTACAAGACCTCTTAGTTACTCATTATGGTTGTAAAGAAAATCAACAAAACATTTTGCATAATTACGAAATTAATCAAGTAACACAATGTGAACCCGAACCACAAAAGATAGAATCAACAATTTTAGTATCAACACTTTACTCGAAAGCACGAGCTACAACACTTATAGGATATACATTTACAGCAAAAATCTCAAAAAAGAAAGTACATTGCTCACAAGTCGCAAATGGAATTGAAAACAGACTCGATCATGAAGTCTTTTACCAAGCAATAAAGAAAGATTTTTGCATCTTAAAATTTATCGTCATTTCATATATATATGTTTATCAAGCGGGCGATCATTGTCTTTTGAGAAAGATAAATAATCTCTTGTTGTTTTTCATAATAATCGCCCAACCTTATAACTTTAGCGAATATACTAAAGATTACTCCTTAGGTAGCAACCTTCCATTAACTTTGATTGGTTGTGTTCACGTTCCGACTGCTTTCTAAGCTTTATGGACCGGTAATAACATGAAAAATTTAATTCGAAAAAGTTAAAATAACATGAACAATTAAACCTGAAATTTTTTTTAATTAAGATTTTTGCAAAAATCAGCCTTCCACACGCCATATAAAGTACAAAGTGATAGTCTTTGCTCCTAATAAAAAATCAATTATAGTTGTAGAGTAAAGGATAAAAATGTGAAAAAAAATTTCGTTCTTTTCCTTGATAAAAAAAAGTTGCAACTTCTTTGTCCCGTAACTAAGGATAGCTCGAAAAAACAGACAGTGCACTCGAATCGTTCCAAATTTTGTAACAAAAGTAATGGAATATTTGTGCTCGGGGTTGGGTTTTTTTTCTTCAGAAAAATTTCGACTTTTTAACTAGCCATTTTTGACGGATTTTTTAAATTTCATTCAAAAAGTATTGTTGTCTTGAGCTCAAATTTGAAAAGATATTTCACCTGTGATCATTTTTCAAAAAGTTACTGGGGTTTATAGATTGCCATTTTGGCCAATTTGGGACTATTAACGCGCAATATATTTGGCACTATTAACGCGTAAGCGGAGATTTATTCCGTCCTAGAAATCGTTCCAAATTGGTTCGGGGAAGCTTATTTGCCATAATTGATTTGTTACTAGGAGCAGAATCTATCATTTTGCACTTTATCTCAATTTTTTTAAAAATCATTTTTATTTTATTACATTTAAAATTTTCATGTTATTACTGCTGCATAGACCTTTAAGGCAGTCGGAACATTCAGGGCTTCGCCCTGATACAAACAGTCTTGTTCAACTTTCTCCATGAGATAGCAATCCCGTCTCAGAATGAGAGTATATGTATTAAGAAGTTATGACTATAAGACTAAAACCATAAAACTATATGTATTCTACTCTATAGTCGTATGGTTAGTCTAACGTGCTACTAATTAATTTAAACGCTCCATTTTAAGACTTGAGTTATTTCGGACTTTGTTCTTCCAATAAGAAGCGGCGTTTTTTGTCTTCTGAGCGTTTTTTAGTTAATAGTAAAACAAGACTACTCGTATCAGGGCGAAGCCTTGAAAATTTGGACTGCCTTTTAAAGTCTATGGAGCCGTAATAACATACAAAAATTAAATGAAATAAAATAAAATTGATTTTTTTTATTTTGAGATTTTTTTTTCTAAAACTCATCCCCCCGCACGCCATATAAAGTTACGAAGTGATAGATTTCGCACCTTGTATGAAATCCATTATGGCAAATGAGCGTTTTTCAAGCAATTTAGAACGATTTCTAAGTCATATTAAATCTCGGCATACTTGTTAGTAGCGCGAAATATATCGCGCGTTAATTTTCCAAAATTGGCCAGAATGGCAACCTTTAAACCCCCATAACTTTTCGAAAATGATCACAGGTAAAATGTATTTTCAAATTTAAGCTCAAAACAACAATACCTTTTGAACAATGCAAAAAATACGTCGAAAAAGGCCAGTTAAAAAGTCGAAATTTGTCTGAAGAGAAAAACCCACCCCGAGCAAAATTATTCCGTTACTTTCGTTACAAAAGTCGAATCAATAATCAATAAAATTTCATTGGTTTGTCATTCGGACGAGTATCATGCGAATCGATTCTTCAGCTGTTTTTTTAACAAGCTATGTTTTTGATTTCATGCAGTACAAGTAATAAAACAGAATCTTTGTTTGAAATTAGTCTCTCAGAAATATCGTGCTCATTTTTGCTATGTGTGGTATTGATCTTAAAAGAGAATGGATGACTTCAAGTGTTCCATATGCTGCTGTTAAATGTTTTTTTTTCAGCTTTTTTCTCTCTTCTCATGGTTAGTGTAACGCACCAGTTTTACAAGTAACAAAACAGTCTCTCAGATTGAAGTTAGTTTGTCAAACAATAACGCGCTCTTTTTATTGCGTGTGGTATTGTCTGATTAAAAAAATGGAAGACTTCGAGTGTTCCATATGCTGCGACACGCTCGATGATCCCAGGCTGCTTCCATGTGGACACATGTTCTGCGGGCCAGAAAGGGGGTGCATCTTGGCCCTGAACAGAAACGACTTGTCAGCTGATTGTCCGAATTGCAGAAAAACACATCATATTAACGTGAGCGAACTGCAACCGATCTATGTCCTGATGAAATTTCCAGAAGGTCTGAAAATTGCGGACACGGGAGACAAACAAACTCGGAGTGTGAGCGCTGGTGCGAAGTCCTGTGTCCAACATAGCGACATGTCCCTTGTGTATTTCTGTGATACTTTTGATATCAGCATCTGTGACCTTTGCTGGGGAAACGACCACAGCGAGCATAAAGTAGTGCTTACGAGAGTCAAGCAAAAGAAAGACTTACTGGGTGCTATGGAACGCGTGAACCTTGAATCATCCATATCTGTTTACGAGAAAGTGATCGCGGACAATCAGAAAAGAAGGCAACTAATGGCAGAGGTTCTGACTGAAATTGATGTTGTGAACGAGTTGCTCCGAACAAGGGCTCACAGTTTAAGAGAACTGAATGAACTTTGGAAAGAGTATGTCGGGCTTGATTCGAGTTCTTCGAAGGTGGCAGAATTAGGGGAGAAATTGATGGAAGATTTGAAAGGTCACGAGAGAAACAATAAGGACGAAGAAATCAAGAAGAGTATCAGCCAGATATCGAAGGAGAGCCAAAAGAAGTTCAAAACTTTTGCGAATCTGTGTGATCGAAATGAGAAAACTCTGAATGAGATGAAGCAACCAAATAAACAAGTGGGCGGCTTGAAAAGTGGAAAACCAGAAGTTTCAACTCTAGATGCGTTGACTCTGTGCTTAGGTTCAGATGCTGAAGTTGACTTTTTCAGCTTATTGACAGGTGCTCATTCTTCTGAATCGGCGGGTCCACTGAGACCTGGGACCAGGGAAAACAGACTTGCTGGACCAGATAAGGAATTCACTACGAAGAGAGACGGTGGAACAAATCAGTGTGATAGAGCAGACTCTTCTCCAGCTGCTAGGGTATGTGTTGAACACATAATACTCAGTCTGTCCCAATCTGTTTATGAAAAAGTTAATTTAAAATTAACTAACAGCTACACTCATTTTTGAACCAGTTCTTAACTAATATTTATAACCAATTACATTATTGATAGAACTATCCCTATAAAATATTACTAATTAACCAATCATATTCCATCACTAATACTGACAATTAATTGTAGTGCTGGAACTACTTGTAGTTTCAGCACCAGAACAGTTTCAATAAATCTTAGACTACAGTTGTTCTCCTTTTGGACAAGCTCCAAGAATAACTCGCAAATACCACTATACACTAGATCTATCGAGACTAGGAGATAAATCAGTAAGATTAAGATTGGTATCAGACTAAGAAGTTGCACGAATTTTTCCGGCCGAAAATAAGATAGCGTGACGACCTTAACTAATTTAGATTTATCAAAATAGAATTAGAAAAAGACCAAAATTGCAAAATGTTAGATGGAACAGACAGTGTAATAGATATGTCTCTACGTATCAATGAATCTACGCCAATATTTCAAACAATACACGAGAAATGCCAGGTTTTTAACGAAGAACAAGATCATGGCGTAAACATCGATTGAACGACGGACCAAGATAATACATGATAGTACGACGCAAACCGCAAAGAGTATATGTCTTCAGAATTCTATACGCAGTAAATTAAAATTTTTCTTTATTGACAAGAAAATTATGCTATTTAAAGAACAATCTGATTTCTCAAGAACAAATGAAGACGAAAGATACGATCTTGTAATTATACCACATAAACAAACAAAAAGATAAATAAAATAGAAAAGACAGAAACAGAAAAAGACAATAATATTGAAAACAACGACTGATAAAAAATACACGAGTCGTTCCTTGCAAATACTGCAGTACTTTAATTTCGAAAGTTTTGTAAAAATAGATTTTATTGAAAACAAAAAATATGAAAACTAATTGGTAGGAATTTTTAACGTTATTTTAACAAATCTTTTAAAAGTTTCTTGCTTCTCAACAAACAATTTTTTCTTCATCACCGCTTCATCACCTAAAACAAAACCGAATTTATTCAAAAAACTAACATCATTTAAAACTATACTCCTTAAAATAATTTTAAATCCATAAATTTTTTTTAAACTTAAATCTCTTATTAAAACTTTTCTTCTCACAGCTATCCTTGCCCTCTCAAAATATATATTTACTTTTAAAAACAGACCATCAAAATTTTTCTTGGATCTTTAATTTCACTTAAATTAACTGATCATCAAGACTTTCCTTGGATCAATCAGAACATCTTGGTCCTCCCCACCTCATAATTTGAATTGTCTAACGACCTCAAACGTTTCACTATCCAACTCTTATAAAAAAACTCAGGACTAATAGAAATTGTTGGAAAACTAACCATTATAATTAAGATATACAGTGAAGACCTTCGGTTACTCATCTTTCACCTGAGCCTCTCCTCTTAGTTGACCCAGGCTAAAACCCTTAAAATTTTAGCAAGTACTAAAATAGTATCTAACGATCTACTTGTATTCTAATTCTACCTGAAACTTGTGGATTGATTTACTATTCTCAAACCCTTGATCACAAATCAAACCCCTATGTAAGAAAATTTTTTCTTAGAGTTGATATATTCTCTCTCCAACCCGTCTATGCCCCAAGTTAAGATAACCACACAAAAACCGTAAGAACTAACAGTTTATGAAATAGAAACTCTAACCTCCGAATTTTGCAACCATCATCCTAAACCTTATGTCAGAATTTAATTTAGACTGTAACAAACAATCAAGCTACCCAATTATTTAATTGAAGACAAAAGATACGATCTTCTAATTATACCACATAAACAAACAAGAAGATAAATAAAATAGAAAAGACAGACACAGAAAAAGACAATAATAGCAAAACAAAAACGAAGATTTGCAAAAACACGTAACGCAGTTTCGGAATTGGACACAACTACAGTACAAGAGCTTCAAGAGCCAAAAGATTCGATAAATAAGAGTACTCCAATATACCAACAGAAATGTTTTTTTTTTTAAACTCAGAAACAACACCACTATTATCAACTAAGGGTAAACGCAAAATTATAGAATCAGATATTAATAAACCGGTACAACTATATAATGGGAATCAGCCAAAAATACACATTGAAAGTTACACAATAACAGTTTTAGAATACAAAATAATATACAATACGACAAAAATTTCGACGATTACTCTATACAATTTACTCAGTACAATTTACTCAGTACAGTTTTGTCATAACTTAATTGAAAATTCATTCGAAAATGGAAATAGTCCATGCACACAGGAATTTCCCGAAATAAGAATAAAAAGACAAATATTTGATTTCATAAAAAACATTGGTAAAATCACTTCATATTACGGAATATTCACTATTGTTATTTTACCAGCACAACCAAATCAAACACGGCATCAAATACAAACAGATGATGTATATCAAGAATTCTGAAAAATCTTCATAGAATACATAAAAAATATATGACATCCTAATTCACAAAGAGCAATTTCAATCTTCACAAACGATGTTTTCTGTTCTATTTATAGTTTTATATCTATATTAGAATTAAAAGACGCATCAAATGAATCGCCACCTCAGACATCTCGACACTCAACTGTAAGAAAAGAAATTGATCTTTTCTCAAAACTTCTAGAAACAATCCTTGAAAATATCACTAGTAACGAAACATCACAAAATGTAAAACATGACTTACAACGAATCCTATCATGGTCCATAATAGATTCTTTTGTAAACAATTCATAATTCATTCAATATCCAGAAAAAATTTTCGACCATAAACCTCAGACGATGAAACTGTATTAGCCAACCAAACAGGTTTTGTTTGGGACCCGAATGATCTCAACCATTATTTACTAAAACAACCACTGACATTTCATTTGCAGCAATCCCCACTATTTCATTACTCAAGGATTACGTAAGAATTTTTCAAATACTATTGATGCAACACCTTTAAACTATAACACAATGTTTATTGATAGAACAGGATTTAGATTAATTTCAAATTTATAAACACACAAGAAACGCTAAATGAAACAAAAAGTCTAACAAAACAAGATATTAAAACCCCATCACATTTTATTGATGAGTAAATAGTTGAAACAAGGCCTACAACAACAAAACAAAGCATCTTTTTAATCACCCTACACTTACAACTCCAGAATAACAAAATTACTCAATTCCCAAAGACTACCATTCAATCAACAATAAAACCACCTGTTGTCCCAAAATATTCGCAAATGGATTACCAAACATATAGACCAATATCTAAAACGCGACAATCAAACAAGCAAAAGCGTCCAAACAGAAAGAATTTTTCAAAACTTAATTAAGATTTTTTCGCTATTAACATTAAAAACAGCCAAAAACTAATTCCAACAACACCAACATACAGTCAAAAAAGTTAACCCCAATCATCTACACGTATTTCATTTTAAGAAAATCTCTATAAGTTCAAAAAAAGACACGCACCATCCTTTGATAGCAGCAATTCGTCAAGCACCCCCAAGTGAACCACGATAAGAACCAACATATAACCTTTACCCCTTACTTCAGATTTTTGCTTTATGATTATCGCCAAGTTATCCATCCTCGATGAAGTCGAGACTTTGCAATACCCAGAGTTCATTTTGGTATATATACCTTCATCACTCTCTTCGAGCCCTTTGGATCTTCTAGCAATACAATTCAAAGTACTCCCCCATCACTACAAAAAATGTCTCAACAAAATACCCCAATTATCCCATCGGTCTATTTAGGATTAACACCAACTTCCAAACATAAACAAACTCATTAGCTGACACAAGCCATAAACAAACTCATTAGCTGACACAAGGAACCAAACTTAGAAAACGAATAAATAGTGATTTCATCCAATACCTCTTTATCCTTGCCAGAAACCCTATCACTACCATTAACCACTTCAGTAACAGGTCAAACTCAAAGCACTACGCTCTCCCTAAATTTCCTTACAAGTTTAGACGATCGACATCGATAACTTCTCAGCACAAATGTTCCTTTACAATTATACTGGAAAACGTTTGTTGCACCCCTTCCCCAAATTTGGCCAACATCTTGATAGTAATAGACTACAGAATTGGGCATTAAAGCGATTACAAAGAAGACACGACATTCACAAAGAATTACTAGAACATAATATACAAATCCTTACTCAAGATAACTTAACACTTAAATTTGAAAAAACAGTAAAAATTAAAAGTTTAAACCATCAACCACTGCATCTAGCCCCACCAAATATAACAGCTCAATCTTTTTTCCTCCATTCATCACAACAGATTTTGTCTAGAAATACGATAGATATTTAAAAAAGACTATATGATATATAACATTCTACAACTCATATTCAGGATTATCTTACACATGTAACTTTTAATAGTTATTTTTCATAAAACACTTTACCCCTTTGTACTCTTAGAAACCACATCTCATAAAAATCTTTCCCCGAACAAGACTACAAGACCTCTTAGTTACACATTATGGTTGTAAAGAAAATCAACAAAACATTTTGCATAATTACGCAATTAATCAAGTAACACAATGTGAACCCGAACCACAAAAGATAGAATCAACAATTTTAGTATCAACACTTTACTCGAAAGCACGAGCTACAACACTTATAGGATATACATTTACAGCAAAAATCTCAAAAAAGAAAGTACATTGCTCGCAAGTCGCAAATGGAATTGAAAACAGACTCGATCATGAAGTCTTTTACCAAGCAATAAAGAAAGATTTTTGCATCTTAAACCTGTAGATTGCAAAAAAGAATCACAACGATTGAAAATAACCACAAATAAAGGCAAAAACTGCAAATTACTGAACTTTCAAGTTTTACCAGACTCCGCGCATCAGGCAGAGCTTGAAAGATACCAAGGTCATATCAAATTCGATGATAAATACCCGTACCACGGTGCACCCGGACGTTTTAATTGTAAATTTTACGATAAAAATTGGATGACACACATGAGAATTATTAATCCCTCAAATTGTAAACCTGGCACAAAGAACAAAGGCTATCAAGAATTAATGTTTTTTCATTGGAAAATCTAATTGGGAAAAGTACAAACAACACATTGATTAAAAGACGATACTATTTTTTGTCGAGGTATACGCTTATCTTGAAAAAGTGACCAAGGATATTCCGATCCTACCACTTGCACACAAGCAACCATTGTTTGGTATCCAGAAGACACAAGTACCACATTTCAAGTTGCTTAAATTCACACAAGATTGATAAAAATTCACAGAAAAAATTTTAATGATTCAATCCCTTTTGAAAAAGTCAGCACTAATAGAATTAGATGTAACAATCAAAAATAAAAACTATTGATGTTATTGAAAATAAATTATTACGTTTTCAAATTTACTCTGAAAAAGAAGTCACTTGTAGATATCCCAAACCACTTTACAAAAAACAATATTCAGAAACTTTTGTCGAATACGAAAGAGGTTTTGACATGAAAACAAGAAAGTTAATTAATAAACCATCACAACCATATTGAAACTGCAAAGATGAAACAAACATCCCGGTAACATTTTCTAAAAACACAGGAAATCCTGGCGGAAAACTTCACCCAGAAGATAAAGATAGCATACGATTGCAAGAAATTTCACTCATGAAAAACACATGTTTTGGTGCCATCTTTTTTGATTTACATCTTGATACAATAAGCAGAATTTTTCAGGAAATGTCACTATCTGAACTGAAAAAACTTCATCTTTAATGTGAATTCGAACGTACTTAAATACTACAATCAATCGCATTAGCAGTATTAGAAATACCGTAAGCAGGATATTTATTTTGAGGAAATAGATCGAACTTCATTACCTTCGAAGGAAACAATCTCTAGTAGTACTACACATCAACTAAAAAAAAGTTTCACCAATAGACGTTTTTGAATATAAAAAAAATGTTACAAAAGAATCCTTGTATTCTATAAAAAACAAAGTTTAGTTTGTTGATACACTGTCACGATGTAAACATTTTTAGTAATAGCCACAAGGTACGACGTAACTGCCACAATGAAGTACAGCTAAATCCAAGCGAAGATAAATATTATCTTCTTACTTCATACCCTACTCTTATGCCATCATTAAAAAAAATTCACTAGGAAGCATAAGAGCAATCGCCCGTAACCCAAATATTGACTTACAATTAGTAGGTAATATTTTCAGATCAGATATACACAATCACATTCGAACACAGCAGATTCAAGAACTCCTTACTCAAATGGACTCAATTCAAAGACAAGCAATTAATCAGAACTTACGACAACTCGCTGAAAGTTTCTCAGGTTTTTATCCTGAAGTTTATAGTGGATAATTTCAGGATATCAAAGACTGTATATATCCTAACGGTTAATAGTACCGTCCACAAGATATTTCATTAATTAGTATCTTTAGTTTTGTAAATCTAAAAATGAACTCCTAGCTTTTCTAGGATGGCCGTACTGTATATTAGAAAGATTGACTATTTTATACGCGTTATTTATTTTTTTGGATTCGTCTTCTCATTATTGAAAGGAAACTACAGCACATACGGAATGCATACACAAGTAAGCAAACAAGCAAGTGTAGCACGCATATTACTGGCAGGATTTGTTGGAATAATTTCTACCTCGATAAGCAAAATTCTCCTCGACGCTAAAACTAGCGAATACAATAAGAAATTGTCTACAACATCAAATGCAAACGATACTTCACAAAAAATTTGAATCCCACACCCTCAGCACCACAACAGTTACATCACCTGCAAATAATCACCCTTTATTTTTAGTACCACAAAATTATAGTTACACATTAGCAATAACAGAACACACTTCTCAAGGTCGTAGCTACCCACAAAGCCCGGTATCTCATATTGGACTCCACAATTCAACCATTGATGACACATATTAGCAGATCGTAGAAGAACCATATACAACAATTTTTCAATCTCAAAACAACCATCTTTTTAGCACACGATGAGCCGACATAGTGGATACCTCAACTGTTTCCTTTCCTATTTATCCAACCTTCAACGCCACTCCTTCCGCTTTTTGCTTTCAGACCTGACTTTTTCTTCCCTACTCACGTTTTCAACCAACTCACAACGCACAAATTTAGTTTATTCGACACGAACTATTTTAACACTATTTGTTAGTTTCACAATTCCAATGTAGAAATTCCCGATGAATTCTTAGTCTCAGAACCTAGCCCAACTACTTTGTCACAGCCACCTTTTAAACCCCTCCTTCCCCAACTTCCAAATGAATCCTCTCCAGCGCCCTTTTCCTATACTGACACTTATTCTTTCACCGATGTCCAGCGACCAACCTGACTCATTTAGCCCAATGACAGATATCCAGCCAGAGCAAGAGTTAGACAACTTAATAAAACTACAACAGCACATTCATAACACAGACACACTAACAATTCACCAACTAACACACTCTACCTCAACCTCAGAATCCTCATTTCCACCAGCAAATGCAGAACCTAAACGAGCCCATAAAATTTTTAAATGCAAACGCCACAACGCTCCACCCCAACTCCTGATCAGCCGTCCTTGATCATTCCGATTATTTTACCTTCACCCACAACATACTAACACTAATGGGTTTTTAGTTTTTAACCTACCATATTCCCCCCAAAATACTTAGTACACGGTCAATAATGACCACCGACTGAGCGTCGTTGATGAATATAGCCTGTTTCCCACACCTTCTTGGGCAACATACTATCATTTTACTAACCCATTAGCTCTTCCCTCATACAGCAATCCCGAAGACAACGAAATATGCAAATTCCGTATCCACAAACTAACAACTGCACTTCACGAAAAACAATTCACCACAATCGCACAAAATCAAACACTTAGCAGATTCATAGCACAACGCGCAAATAGATTTTCAATCAATCACTATGATCACGCAATAACACACTACACGAAAGATACCCCAAATGAAGACGATCCTAATGTTAACCTACAACTAACAGAAAAATTCTTTATTAAATCCGAATATGTAATTCACATAGATAGTACTAACAGAATATTCGATAACATCATCGCTACAGCACTAAAAAACCTTAATGCATACCAGTCATTTATTAGTATATTTAATTACTTTGCGCTAATTTTTCACTTCCCTACACCTAAGGAACGTGACTTACATTGTTCGAATGATGAACAAAATTATCACTGACGTATACATATTACAAGTTTATACTTCATACAACATCACTATACATCTATTACACCAACACGTAACCCACAATACAGATTTACATTCATTAACTCAAAATACACTGCACCATACTTCAGCAGTTTCACCTACCATATTTTCTAAACTTTAATTATTGTATAAAAAATACGAATGTCCACGGCATATCAAATTGGATTAAAAATACCCGTACCACGGCGCACACGGACGTTTAAATTGTGACTTATGTGATAAAAATTGGATACCACACATGGGAATTATTAACCCCTCAAATTGTACAGCTGACACAAAGAACAAAGATAACCAAGAAGTAATATCTTTTGATTGGAAAATCTGATTGGAAAAAGTACAGTTACACATGGTTTAAAAAATGATACTCTTTTATATCAAGGAATACGCTTATCTTGGAAAAAAGACCAAGGATATTGCGATCCTACCTTTTGTACACAAGCAACCCTTGTTTGGTACCCAGAAGACACAAATACCACATTTCGAGTTGCTTAAATTCACGCAAAAATGATAAAATTTCACCAGAAAAATTTCAATGATTCAATCCCTTTTGAAAAAATCTGCACCGATAGAATTAGATCTAACAACCAAAAATAAAAATTATTGATGTTATTGAAAGCAAACTAACTTGTTTTCAATTTTGCTCTGAAACAGAAGTCACTTGTAGATATCCAAAACCACTTTTCAAAAAACAATATTCAGAAACTCTTGTCGAATACGAAAGAAGTTTTGACATGAAAACAGGAAAGCTAATTAATAACCCATCACAACCATATTGAAACCGCAAAGATGAAACATATATCCCGGTAACATTTTGTAAAAACACAGGAAATCCTCCTGGCGGAAAACTTCACCCAGAAGATAGAGATAGCATACGATTGCAAAACTCTCACTAATGAATAACACAAGTTTTGGTGCCATCTTCTCTTATTTACATCGTGATACGAAACTAGAGTATACAATAAGCAGAATTCTTCAGGAAATGTCACTATCTGAACTAAAAACACTTCATCATTTATGTGAAATCGAACGTACACAAATACTACAATCAACCGCATTAGTAGTCATAAAAGTACCCTAAACACGATTTTTTTATGAGGAAATGGATCGAACTTCATTTCCTTCGAAGGAAACATTCTCTAGTACCACACATCTACTAAAAAAATTTCACCATTATACGTTTTTGAAGATAAAAGGTGTTACAAAAGAATCCCTAGATTCTATAAAAACAAAGTTTATTTTGTTGATACACTGCCACAATGTAGACATTTTTAGTAATAGCCACAAGGTACGACGTAACAGTCACAATGAAGTACAGCTAAATCCAAGCGAAGATAAATATTATCTTCTTACTTCATACCCTACTCTTATGCCATCATTAAAGAAAATTTCACTAGAAAGCATAAGAGCAATCGCCCGTAACCCAAATTTTGACTTACAATTAGTAGGTAATATTTTCAGATCAGAGATACACAATCACATTCGAACACAGCAGTTTCAAGAACTCCTTACTCAAATGGACTCAATTCAAAGACAAGCAATTAATCAGAACTTACGACAACTCGCTGAAAGTTTCTCAGGTTTTTATCCTGAAGTTTATAGTGGATAATTTCAGGATATCAAAGACTGTATATATCCTAACGGTTAATAGTACCGTCCACAAGATATTTCATTAATTAGTATCTTTAGTTTTGTAAATCTAAAAATGAACTCCTAGCTTTTCTAGGATGGCCGTACTGTATATTAGAAAGATTGACTATTTTATACGCGTTATTTATTTTTTTGGATTCGTCTTCTCATTATTGAAAGGAAATTACAGCACATGCGGAATGCATACACAATTAAGCAAACAAGCAAGTGTAGCACGCATATTACTTGCAGGTTTTTTTGGAATGTTTTCAAACTCGATAAATAAAATTATCCTCGACGCTGAAACTAGCAAATACAATAAGAAAATGTCTACAACATCAGATGCAAATGTTAGTTCACAAAACAAAATGAATCCCACAGCTACAAAAATTACATCACCTGTAGAAAAATCACCCTTTATCTTCAGTACCACAAAATTATAGTAACACATTAGCAATTACAGAACACACTTCTCAAGGTCTTAGCTAACCACAAAGCCCAGTATCTCATATTGGACTCCACAAGTCAACCCTTGATGACACATATTAGCAGATGTTAGAACAACTACATACAACAATTTTTCAATCTCAAAACAACCATCTTTTTAGCACACGATGAGCCGACATGTTGGATACCTCAACTGTTTCCTTTCCTATTTATCCAACCTTCAACGACACTCCTTCCGCATTTTGCTTTCAGACCTGACTTCTTCTTCACTACTCACGTTTTTAACCAACTCACCACGCACAATTTCAGTTCATTTGACACGAACTATTTTAACACTAGTTTTTAGTTTCACAATTCCGATGTAGAAATTCCTGATGAATTCCTAGTCTCAGAACCTAGCCCAGCTACTTTTTCACAGCCACCTTTTGAACCATCATTCCCCAACTTCCAAATGAGTCCTCTCCAGCCCCTTTTTCCTATACTGACACTTATTCTTTCACCGATGTCCAGCGAATAACCTGACCCATCTGGCCCAATGACAGATATCCAGCAAGAGCATACGAGTTAGACAATCAAATAACACTACAACAGCACATTCATAACACAGACACCCTAACAACTCAATAACTAACACACTCTAAAAATACGAATGTCCACACGGCATCTTCCATAATTATAATCCCATCCGCCAAATGTATATATTCCGCCCACTAACCAAATCCTTTGATGTTGATGACTCCCGCCCAGTAATTGTCTCCCACGAATATATACAGCTCATTGAAGACACCATACTAGAATATATCCATAAAACTGTATGTAACCATAAATTGTATAAATTAATTCAAAACAAACGTCACGAATTCGCATTTTATAATGAAGAACTAAACATCATAAGAGCGCTGAAGCTTTCTGGCTTCTACTTCAAAGTAAAAAGTTCTTCCACATGCTTGCGAAACTCTTCAAATCATCAGACACAATCCGCACTAACTTTCCCAATGGATTTTTCACTGATGACAATTCTTCGTAAGTATGCATTAAATAAATCAAATAATAAATAACTCAAAACACTCAGCAATTCTTATAAGTTTTTCTTTTTCCTGTTTTAGATTTCACCAATTAGTCACCTCAAAAATTCCAAATAAAAAATAAACTACTCTTTTTAAGCTTTTCAATTGCTATTTAACAGTGACAACGAATTAATAACGCAGTAAAATCCAGTACAACAGCAGTATAATAATAATTCGGCAGTAAAATTCAGATAATTAAAGCAGTATATTCATGAAATTTCAATTAAATTAAGTAAAAACTAACCTCTTTAAGCGACGCTTTTTTGCAACTTGTTAGTATTTCTTCACTCGCCCACAATTCACACACACTTTTCACCAACTCGCACAAACTTTCCCACAAAGAATTGTTTAATAAATGGATTTCAAGTTTCAAATCTAATTGATAACAACTCTAACTTGTTTTCACACGTTTCAAACTTTCATTAAACTCCGTTGGATGGAATTATAAGAGTAAGCTTAAACTGAGCAACGCAGCTTACTAACGCCACAAAACCACAAAACTAATAGCATGAATAAGAAAGAAACCCCCACGGTACCAAACCGGAATAAACCCAGACTAAAACTGGATATATTTTTCTTTTGAAACTCACTTTCAGCTTCTATTGAAACCAAATAAAACACTAAAAAGTCAAAACAAAAATCTAAAATACAATAATCAGTTTTGAGAAAAGGACACAACCAAAACAAAAAAGAGAAAAACATCTGAAAAAAAAATGAAACAAAAGGTTAAACACAATAAGAGACTGTACCCAAAGAGACGGTGAAAATGTAATTCACTCTGGTCTCATCACCCAGAACGATGTCGCTCAAAGTACGATATTTTTGATAAAAGTGGTTCCAGGTTGAGCAACTCTTTAAGAAAACCGAACTAAATAAAAACGATTTTGCCAAAACAAATAATTAAGAATTATAACTTAAAACTGATTTCACTAACAAGATGTAATCGAAATTTTTAACAAAATGTAATCGAGATATTCAACTGCAATGTACAAAACTTCTTAGAGCCAAAGAAACGAGCAGCAAAGGAGATGAAAACTCGATTGTTTTCCAACTCTGGATTGGCCAATCTATTGGATTGTTGCCGTAGTCTTTACCCTGAAAGGATTTAAATTATGGACTAGACATTGCAGCAAAGGCAACCATTGAAACAGACCAACGGTCAACACTATGTTGATCTGGCATACTGATTCTAGTCACTTGGCATTTCACACGGAAAAGTCAACTTCATCTTGGCCGTAGTCTTGCTCTGAGCTTAACGAAATCGACACATCATTGCATCGATCTTGAATTTTGAAAAAATTACTCAAGCCGACCCACGATCAAACGAGACCCACTTTTGGAACATGAACAGCTGTTCTTCTCTTTTCTACTCAAACAACTACATCTCTCCTCTCTTCGCGAAGTCACTGCTCCAACTACGCAAAAGGAAACTACCTCCAAGACTAAGAAATAAATCTATCTGTCCTTGACTACAAAAAATAAATAAAAAACTAAGGAACCTCTAAACCCCGGATGATTGGAACCAGTTCTGGACTAGTCGTTACAAACCAATTATATTTTTGATGAATTTATCTTAGTTAGTAATATAAAATATTACCAACTAACCAATCATTTTCCATCTCTATCATTGACACTTATTTGTAAGCGCTGAAACTACTTGTAGTTTCAGCAGCAGAACAATTTGAATAATTCTTAGACTACAATTGTTCTCTTTCTGAATAAACTCGCAGTATACAATAGATCTATTGAGACTAGCAGATGTAAGATTAAAATTGGTGTTGGACTAAGAAGTTGCACAAACCTATCCGGCGCAAAATAAGATAGCGTGACGAACAAACGGTGTACATTATCTGAAATTACTCTATGAGAAAACTACTTCTGGCTTAAACTCAATTGCAATCTGGTTTGTACACTTATGATAGCAAGAGTGCATTGCAACCGTGCACTAGACCTTTTTCCCTAAATAACTTTGTTTACAGGACTCACCTCCTGGTCTCCTCTAATGTAATTAATTCAGACAGTAAATAACGTAGGGTGTGGGATACTGTTCTATTTTTTTTAGTTTCCCCAATCAGTTCTATTTTTTACTTTGAAGTTACAAACCTTAACCTTCTCATTTCAGCTACAGTACTCCGAGAATTGGGTGCCGCCTACTCCTCCCCCGGCGTATATCATTAAATTCTACAAAATCAATTCGAGGCTAAACTGTGTCCTGTATATCCTAACGGTGATTAGTACCGTCGACAAGATACTTCACTAATTATTATCTTTAGTTTTTTAAATCTAAAAAACGAACTCCTAGCTTTTCTAGGATAGCCGTACTATATATTAGAAAGATTGACTATAGTATATGCTTTATTTATTTTTTTTGGATTCGTCTTCTCACCATTGAAACAAATTACAACACATGCGGAATGCATAGGCAAGTAATCAAACCAGCAAGTGTAGCACGCATATTACTTGCAAGATTTTTTGAATAATTTCTACCTAGATAAACAAAATTATCCTCGACACTAAAACTAGCAAAAACAAAAAAATGTCTTCAACATCAAATGCAAATGTTGCTTCACAAAACAATATGAATCCCCCAGCTACAGCACCGCAAAAGTTACACCACCTGCAGAATAATCACCCTTTATCTTCAGTACCACAAAATTATAGTAACACATTAGCATTTACAGAACACACTTCTCAAGGTCGTAGCTAACCACAAAGCCCAGTATCTCATATTGGACTCCACAAGTCAACCCTTGATGACACATATTAGCAGATGTTAGAACAACTACATACAACAATTTTTCAATCTCAAAACAACCATCTTTTTAGCACACGATGAGCCGACATGTTGGATACCTCAACTGTTTTCTTTCCTATTTATCCAACCTTTAATGCCACTCCTTCCGCATTTTGCTTTCAGACCTGACTTTTTCTTCCCTACCCACGTTTTCAACCCACTCACCACGCACAGATTCAGATCATTTGACACAAACTGTTTTAACACTATTTCTAAGTTTTACAGTTCCGATGCAGAAATTCCCGATGAATTCCTAGACTTAGAACCTAACCCATCTTCTTTTTCACAGCCACCTTTTCACTCCAAGAACTAAACGAATGTCAACGGCATCTGCCATAAATATGATCCCATCCGCCAAATGTATTTAATATTTTCCCATCCGCCAAAAGTATATATATCTATACAATATCCTTACTATACAACCAATAACGACAACCATCTGAACTTCGTTGATGAATATAGCCTGTTTCCCACACCTTCTTGGGCCTCATACTATAATTTTACAAACCCATTGACTCTTCCTTTAAACAAAAACTCCGAAGGCCACGAATTATGCCAAACCCGCATCCACAAACTAACAACTGCACTTCACGGAGAACAATTCACAACAATCGCACAAAACCAAACACTTAACAGATTCATAGCACAACGCGCAAATAGATTCTAAACCAGCAACTACAATCACGCGATAAAACATTATATTGAAGATACCCCAAAAGAGGACGATCCTAATATTAACCCATAACTAACAGAAAACTTCTTTATTAAATCCGAATATGTAAATCATATAAATAGTACTAACAGAATATTCGATAAAACCATCGCTAAAGCACTACAAAACATTAAAGCATACGAGTCATTTTTTTTTACATTTACTTACTTTGCACTAATTTTTCACTTCCCTACACCTAAGGAACGTGACATACACTCTTCGAATGAAATCATGTTACGAACAAAATTAACATCGACATATACATATTACAAGTTCATATTTCATACAACATCACTATACATCTATATTACAACACTCAACCCACGATACAGATTTACATTCATTAACTCAAAATACACTGCACCATACTTCCGCCGTTTCTTCTACAATTTTTTCTACACTTTAATTATTGTAGAAAAAAACGAATGTCCACGGCATCTGCCATAAGTATGATCCCATCCGCCAAATGTATATATTCCGCCCACTAACCAAATCCTTTGATGCTGAAAATACAAATGTCCACACGGCATCTTCCATAATTATGATCCCATCCCCCAAATGTATATATTCCGCCCACTAACCAAGAAAAACAATTCACCACAATCGCACAAAACCAAACACTTAACAGATTCATAGCACAATGCGCAAATAGATTCTAAACCAACCACTACAATCACGCGATAAAACGTTACATTGAAGATACCTCAAATAAGGACGATCCTAATATTAAACCATAACTAACAGAAAACTTCTTTATTAAATCCGAAAATGTAATTCATATAGATAGTACTAACAGAATATTCGATAACACCATCGCTAAAACACTATAAAACATTAAAGCATACGAGTCATTTTTTTATACATTTACTTACTTTGCACTAATTTTTCACTTCCCTACACCTAAGGAACGTGACATACACTCTTCGAATGAAATCATGTTACGAAAAAAATTAACATAGACATATACATATTACAAGTTCATATTTCATAAAACATCACTATACATCTATTTTACAACACTGAACCCACGATACAGATTTGCATTCATTAACTCAAAATACACTGCACCATACTTCCGCCGTTTCTTCTACAATTTTTTCTACACTTTAATTATTGTATAAAAAACGAATGTCCACGGCATCTTCCATAATCATGATCGCATCCGCCAAATGTATATATTCCGCCCACTAACCAAATCCTTTGATGCTGATGACTCCCGCCCACTAATTGTCTCCCACGAAAAAATACAGCTCATTGAAGAGACCATACTAGAATATATCCATAAAACTGTATATAATCACAAATTGTAGAATTTAATTCAAAACCCACGTCACAAATTCTCACTTTATAATGAAGAACTGAACATCATTAGAGCGCTGGAGCTTTCTGGTCTCTACTTCAAAGTAAAAAAATTATCCACATGCTTGCGAAACTCTTCACATTATCAGACACAATCCGCACCAACTTTCCCAATGGATTTTTCACTGATGACAAATCTGCGTAAGTATGCATTAATTATTTCAAATAATAAATAACTCAAAACACTCAGCATTTTTTATAAGTTTTTCTTTTTCCTGTTTTAAATTTCATCGATCAGTCACTTCAGAAAATCCAAATAAAAAATAACACACTCTTTTAAGCTTTTCAATTGCTATTTAACAATGACAACGAATTAAGAACGCAGTAAAATCCAGTACAACTCGGCAGTAAAATTCAGATAATTGAAGCAGTAAATTCATAAAATTGCAAATAAAATGAAAGAAAACTAATATCTTTATTGCGACGCTTCATTTGTAAGTTTTTAGTATTTTTTCACTCGCCCACAATTCAAACGCTCTTTTCACCAATTCGCACAAACTTGCCCGCGAAAAATTGTTTAATAAATGAGTTTCAAGTTTCAAATCTAAATGATAACAACTCTAACTTGTTTACATACGTTTCATACTTTCACTTAACCCGGTTGGAAGGAACTATAAGAGTAAGCTTAAACGGACCAACGCAGCTTACTAACGCCACAAAACCACAAAACTAATAGCATGAATAAGAAAGACAGCTCCACGGTACCAAACTGGAATAAACCCAGAATAAAATTGGGTAGGTTTTTCTTTTGAAACTCACTTTCTGCTTCTATTGAAACCAAATAATACACTAAAAGTCAAAACAAAAATCTAAAACACAATAATCAGTTTTGAAAAAAGGACACAACCAAAACAAAAAAGAGAAAAACATCTGAAAAAATTAAACAAAAGCTTAAACACAATAAGAGACTCTGCCCAAAGAGACGGTGAAAATGTAATCCATTCTGTTCTCATCACCCAGAACGAAGTCGCTCAAAGTACTTGCCCCCACCATGTGCTACGACCCCGAAACGCTGTTTTGGATAAGAGTGGTTCCAGGTTGAGCAACTCTTTAAAAAAACCGAACTAAATAAAAACGCTTTTGCGAAAACAACTAATTAAAAATTATAACTTAAAAATGATCTTACTAACAAAACGTAGTCGAGATTTTTAACAAAATGTAATCGGGATATTTAAAGGCAATGTACAAAATTTCTTAGAGCCAGAGAAACGAGCAGCAAAGGAGATGAAAACTTCATTGTTTTCGAACTCTGGAATGGCAAATCTATTGGTTTGTTGCCGTAGTCATTACCCTGAAAGGATTTTAATTATGGACTAGACATTGCAGCAAAGGCAAGCAATGAAACAGACCAATGGTCAACACGATAATGATCTGGCATACTGATTTTAGTCACTTGGCATTTCACACAGAAATGTCAACTTCATCTTGCCCGTAACCTTGCTCTGAGCCTAACGAAAGCTACACATCATTGCATCGATCTTGAATTTTGAAACAATCACTCAAGACAATTCAGATCAAACGAGACCCACTTTTGGAACACAAACAACTGTTCTTCTCTTTTCTACACAAACAACTATATCTCTCATCTCTTCACAAAGTCACTGCTTCAACTACGCAAAAGGAAACTACCTCAAAGACTAAGAAACAAATATATCCGTCCTTCACTACAATAAACAATTTAAAAACTAAGAAACTTCTAAACCCTGGATGGGCGGAACCAGTTCTGGACTATTATTTACAAATCAATTATAATTTTGATAAAACTATCTTAGTTAGTGATATAAAATATTACTAACCAACCAATCATTTTCCATCTCTAACCTTGACACTGATTTGTAAGCGCTGAAATTACTTGTAGTTTCAGCAGTCGAACAATTTGAATAACTCTTAGACTACAAATGTTCTCTTTCTGAATAAACTCCAAGAACTAATTCGCATAAACTTATTGAAAATAGGAGATATAAGATTAAAAATGATGTTCGACTAAAAAGTTGCACAAACCTATCAGGCAGAAAATGAAATAGCGTGACGAACAAACGGTGTACCTTATCTGAAGTTACTCTGTGAGAAAACTACTTCTGGCTTAAACTCAATTTCAATCTGGTTTGTACACTTATGATAGCAAGAGTGCATTGCAACCGTGCACTAGACCTTTTTCCCTAAATAACTTTGTTTACAGGACTCACCTCCTGGTCTCCTCTAATGGAATTATTTCAGACAGTATTTACCATAGGGTGTGGGATACTGTTCTTCTGTTTTTTTTGTTCCCCAAATCAGTTCTACGTTTTACTTTGAAGTTACAAACCTTTCCCTTCTCGTTTCAGGAACAGTACCCCGTGATTTGGGTGCCGCCTCCCCCTCCCCCTGCCCCGCCTCTGCCTCGATCCAAACCCTATCACAGACACATCTCAACACCGCCACCACCACCACCACAAAAACCAGGTCAGACAGAAACCAAAGTGTTGTAAGGTGCTAAACAGATGTAAAAGCAGTTTTTCCTGAACGCAGTTTAGTGAACCATTCTCATGATCTGCCTCGTGGTTTATAAATTGTGTAGACTTTTAAGGAATAAAAGTCCTAACATCGTTTATTGTGTTGTCGACCCATGCATTAAAAAGCCTTCGGCGTATATCATTAAATTCTACAAAATCATTACGAGTCCAAACTGAGTCCTGTATATCCTTACGGTGAATAGTACCGTCGACAAGATGCTTCACTAATTATTATCTTTAGTTTTGTAAATCTAAAAAACGAACTCTTAGCTTTACTAGGATGGCCGTACTATATATTAGAAAGATTGACTATATTATACGCGTTATTTATTTTTTTTTTGGATTCGTCTTCTCACTATTGAAAGGAAATTACTACACATGCGGAATGCATATACAAGTAAACAAACAATCAAGTGTAGCACGCATATTACTTGCAGGATTTTTCGGAATGTTTTCTACCTCGATACACAAAATTATCCTCGCGCTAAAACTAGTAAATACAATAAGAAAATGTCTACAACATCAAATGCAAATGTTGCTTCACAAAACAATATGAATCCCACAGCTACAGCAACACAAAAGTTTCATCACCTGCAGATTAATCACCCTTTATCTTCAGTACCACAAAATTATAGTAACACATTAGCAATTACAGAACACATTTCTCAAGGTCGTAGCTACCCACAAAGCCCAGTATCTCACATTGGACTCCACAAGTCAACTATTGATGACACATGTTAGCAGATTTCAGAACAGCTACATACAATAATTTTTCAATCTCAAAACAACCATCATTTTTGCACACGATGAGTCGACATGTTGAATCCCTTAACTGTTTCCTTTTCTATCCATACAACTTTTAACGCCAAACCTCCCACATTTTGCTTTCAGACCTGACTTCTTCTTCCCTATCCACCTTTTCAACCAACTCACTACTCACAAATTCAGCTCATTCGACACAAACTATTTAAACACTACTTTTAAGTTGAACAATTCCGATGTAGAAATTCCCGATGAATTCCTAGACATAGAACCTAGCCCATCTTTTTTTCCAGAGCCACCTTTCAAACCCCTCACCCCTAACTTCCAAATGAATCCTCTCCAGCCCCCTTTTCCTATACTGACGTCACACTTATTCTTTCCCCGATGTCCAGCGATCAACCTGACCCATCTAGCCCAATGACAGATATCCAGCTAGAGCATTAGTTAGACAATTTAATATCACTACAACAGCACATTCATAACACAGACACACTAACAATTCACCAACTAACACACTCTACCTCAACCTCAGAATCCTCATTTCCACCAGCAAATGCAGAACCTAAACGAGCCCATAAAATTTTTAAATGCAAACGCCACAACGCTCCACCCCAACTCCTGATCAGCCGTCCTTGATCATTCCGACTATTTTGCCTTCACCTATAACAAACTAACACTTAAGAGTTTTTAGTTTATAACTTACTTTTTTTCCCTCAACATACTTACTACACAACCAATAACGACAACCAACACAACTTCGTTGATGAATATAGCCTGTTTCGCACACCTTCTTGGGCCTCATACTATAATTTTACAAACCCATTGACACTTCCCTTATACAAAAACTCCGAAGGTCACGAATTATGCCAATCCCGTATCCACAAACTAACAACTGCACTTCACGAAAAACAATTCACCACAATCGCACAAAATCAAACACTTAGCAGATTCATAGCACAACGCGCAAATAGATTATCAACCAACCACTACGATCACGCAATAACACGTTACATGGAAGATACCCCAAATGAGGACGATCCTAATATTAACCCATAACTAACAGAAAACTTCTTCATTAAATCCGAATATGTAATTCACTTAGATAGTACTAACAGAAATTTCGATAACATCATCGCTACAGCACTAAAAACATTAAAGCATACGAGTCATTTTTTTATACATTTAATTACTTCGCACTAATTTTTCACTTCCCTTACCTAAGGAACGTGACATACACTGTTCGAATGAAATCAAGTTACGAACAAAATTAACATAGACATATACATATTACAAGTTCATATTTCATACAACATCAATATACATCTATAATACAACACTCAACCCACGATACAGATTTACATTCATTAACTCAAATTACACTGCACCATACTTCCGCCGTTTCTTCTATAATTTTTTCTACACTTTAGTTATTGTTTTAAAAAACGAATGTCCACGGCATCTTCCATAATTATGATCCCATCCGCCAAATGTATATATTCCGCCCACTAACCAAATCCTTTGATGTTGATGACTCCCGCCCACTAATTGTCTCCCACGAATATATACAGCTCATTGAAGACACCATACTAGAATATATCCATAAAACTGTATATAATCACAAGTTGTATAATTCAATTCAAAACACACGTCATGAATTCTCACTTTATTATGAAGAATTAAACATCATTAGAGCGCTGGAGGTTTCTGGTCTCTACTTTAATGTAAAAAGTTTATCCACATGCTTGCAAAACTCTTCACATCATCAGACACAATCCGCACTAACTTTCCCAATGGATTTTTCACTGATGACACATCTGCGTAAGTATGCATTGAACATTTCAAATAATAAATAACTCAAAACACTCAGCATTTTTTATAAGTCTTTCTTTTTCCTGTTTTAGATTTCATCGATCAGTCACCTCAAAAAATCCAAATAAAAAATAACCCACTCTTTTTAAGCTTTTCAATTGCTATTTAACAATGACAACGAATTAAGAACGCAGTAAAATCCAGTACAACTCGGCAGTAAAATTCAGATAATTGAAGCAGTATATTCATAAAATTGCAAATAAAATGAATGAAAACTAACCTCTTTATGCGACGCTTCTTTTGTAAGTTTTTAGTATTTTTTCACTCGCCCACAATTCAAACGCTCTTTTCACCAATTCGCACAAACTTGCCCGCGAAGAATTGTTTAATAAATGAGTTTCAAGTTTCAAATCTAAATGATAACAACTCTAACTTGTTTACATACGTTTCAAACTTTCACTTAACCCGGTTGGAAGGAAGTATAAGAGTAAGCTTAAACTGACCAACGCAGCTTACTAACGCCACAAAACCACAAAACTAATAGCATGAATAATAAAGACAGCTCCACGGTACCAAACTGGAATAAACCCAGAATAAAATTGGATAGGTTATTCTTTTGAAACTCACTTTCAGCTTCTATTGAAACCAAATAATACACTAAAAAGTCAAAACAAAAATCTAAAACACAATAATCAGTTTTGAAAAAAGGACACAAGCGAAACAAAAAAGAGAAAAACATCTGAAAAAATTAAACAAAAATTTAAACACAATAAAAAACTCTGCCCAAAGAGGCAGTGAAAATGTAATCCATTCTGGTCTCATCACCAAGAGCGAAGTCGCTCAAAGTACTTGCCCCCACCATGTGCTACGACCCCGATACGCTAATTTTGATAAGAGTGGTTCCAGGTTAAGCAACTCTTTCAAAAAAACCGAACTAAATAAAATCGCTTTTGCGAAAACAACTAATTAAAAGTTATAACTTAAAACTGATCTTACTAACAAAACGTAGTCGAGATTTTTAACAAGATGTAATCGAGATAGTTAAAAGCAATGTACAACATTTTTTAGAGCCAGAGAAACGAGCAGCAAAGGAGATGAAAACTCGATTGTTTTCGAAGTCTGGAATGGCAAATCTATTGGTTTGTTGCCGTAGTCATTACCTTGAAAGGATTCAAATTATGGACTAGACATTGCAGCAAAGGCAACCATTGAAACAAACCAATGGTCAACACGATAATGATCTGGCATACTGATTTTAGTCACTTGGCATTTCGCACGGAAACGTCAACTTCATCTTGCCCGTAACCTTGCTCTGAGTTTAAAGAAATCTACACATCATTGCATCGATCTTGAATTTTGAAACAATCACTCAAGACGATTCACGATCAAACGAGACCCACTTTTGGAACACGAACAACTGTTCTTTTCTTTTCTACACAAACAACTATATCTCTCATCTCTTCACGAAGTCACTGCTTCAACTACGCAAAAGGAAACTACCTCAAAGACTAAACCCCGGATGGGCGGAACCAGTTCTGGACTATTATTTACAAATCAATTATAATTTTGATAAAACTATCTTAGTTAGTGATATAAAATATTACTAACCAACCAATAATTTTCCATCTCTAAGCTTGACACTTATTTGTAAGCGCTGAAATTACTTGTAGTTTCAGCAGTAGAACAATTTGAATAATTGTTAGACTACAATTGTTCTCTTTCTGAATAAACTCCAAGAACTAACTCGCATAAACTTATTGAGAATAGGAGATATAAGATTAAAAATGATGTTCGACTAAAAATTTGCACAAACCTATCAGGCAGAAAATGAAATAGCGTGACGAACAAACGGTGTACTTTATCTGAAATTACTCTATGAGAAAACTACCTCTGGCTTAAACTCAATTTCAATCTGGTTTGTACACTTATGATAGCAAGAGTGCATTGCAACCGTGCACTAGACCTTTTTTCCTAAATAACTTTGTTTACAGGACTCACCTCCTGGCATCCTCTAATAGAATTATTTCAGACAGTATTTACCATAGGGTGTGGGATACTGTTCTTCTATTCTTTTTTTTGTTCTCCCAAACAGTTCTACTTTTTACTTTGAAGTTACAAACCTTTCCCTTCTCGTTTCAGCTATTATACCCCAAGAATCGGGTGCCGCCTCCTTCTCCCCCTCCCCCGCCTCTGCCTCGATCCAACCCCTATCACAGACACATCCCGCCACCGCCACCACCACCACAACAAAATCAGGTCAGATAGAAACCAAGTTGTTGTAGTTGTTGTAAGGTAATAAACAAATGTAAAAGCGGTTTTTCCTGAACGAAGTTTACTGAAGCATTCTCATGATCTGGCTCGTTGTTTATAAGTTGTGTAGACTTTTAAAGTATAAAATTCCTAACATCGTTTATTGTGTTGTCGACTCATGCATTAAAAAGTTTTAGGCGTATATCATTAAACTCTACAAAAACCTTACGAGGCCAAACTGTGGCCTGTATATCCTAACGGTGAATAGTACCGTCGACAAGATACTTCACTAATTATTATCTTTAGTTCTGTAAATCCAAAAAACGAACTCATAGTTTTAATAGGATGGCCTTACTGTATATTAGAAAGATTGACTATTTTATACGCGTTATTTATTTTTTTGGATTCGTCTTCTCACTATTGAAAGGAAATTACAGCACATGCGGAATGCATACACAAGTAAACAATCAAGCGAGTGTAGCACGCATATTACTTGCAGGTTTTTTTGGAATGTTTTTTTAACCTCGATAAATAAAATTATCCTCGACGCTAAAACCAGCAAATACAATAAGAAAATGTCTACAACATCAGATGCAAATGTTACTTCACAAAACAAAATGAATCCCACAGCTACAGCACCACAAAAATTACATCACCTGTAGAAAAATCACCCTTTATCTTCAGTACCACAAAATTATAGTAACACATTAGCAATTACAGAACACACTTCTCAAGGTCTTAGCTATCCACAAAGCCCGGTATCTCATGTTGGACTCCACAAGTCAACTATTGATGACACATATTAGCAGATTTTAGAAAAACTACATACAACAATTTTTCAATCTCAAAACAACCATCATTTTAGCACACGGTGAGCTGACATGTTGCATACCTTAACTGTTTCCTTTCCTAACCATCCAACCTTCAACGCCACTCCTCCCGCATTTTGCTTTCAGACCTGACTTTTTCTTCCCTATCCACCTTTTCAACCCACTCACCACGCACAGATTCAGATCATTCGAGACAAACTATTTTAACACTAGTTCTAAGTTGAACAATTCCGTTGTTGAATTTCCCGATGAATTCCTAGACTTAGAACCTAGCCCATCTTCTTTTCCAGAGCCACCTTTCAAACCCCTCACCCCTTAACTTCCAAATGAAACCTCTCCAGCCTCTCTTTCCTATTCTGACGTCACACTTATTCTTTCCCCGATGACCAGCGATCAACCTGACCCATCTAGCCCAATGACAGATATCCAGCTAGAGCATGAGTTAGACAATTTTATAACACTACAACAGCACATTCATAAGACAGACACCCTAACAATTCACCAAATAAAACACTCTACATCAACCTCAGAATCCTCATTTCCACCAGCAAATGCAGAACCTACACGAGCCCATAAAAATTTTAAATGCAAACGCCACAACGCCCCACCCCAACACCTGATCAGCCGTCCTTGATCATTCCGACTATTTTGCCTGCACCCATAACATACTAACACTAAAGAATTTTTAGTTTATAACGTGCCATTTTTCCCACAATATACTTAAATCACAACCAATAACGACAACCAACTCAATTTCGTTGATGAATATAGCCTGTTTCCCACACCTTCTTGGGCCCCATACTATAATTTTACAAACCCATTGACACTTCCCTTATACAAAAACCCCGAAGGCCACGAATTATGCCAATCACGCATCCACAAACTAACAACTGCACTTCACCAGACTCGCACAAAACCAAACACTTAACAGATTCATAGCACAACGCACAAATAGATTCTAAACCAACCACTACAATCACGCGATGAAACGTTACATTGAAGATACCCCAAATGAGGACGATCCTAATATTAACCCACATCTAACAGAAAACTTCTTTAATAAATCCGAATATGTAATTCGCATAGATAGTACTAAGAGATTATTCGATAACACCATCGCTAAAGCACTACAAAACATTAAAGCATACGAGTCAATTTTTATACATTTACTTACTTTGCACTAAATTTTCACTTCCCTACACCTAAGGAACGTGACATACACTCTTCGAATGAAATCATGTTACGAAAAAAATTAACATAGACATATACATATTACAAGTTCATATTTCATACAACATCACTATACATCTATATTACAACACTCAACCCACGATACAGATTTACATTCATTAACTCAAAATACACTGCACCATACTTCCGCCGTTTCTTCTACAGTTTTTTCTACACTTTAATTATTGTATAAAAAAACGAATGTCCACGGCATCTTCCATAATCATGATCCCATCCGCCAAATGTATATATTCCGCCCACTAACCAAATCCTTTGATGCTGGTGACTCCCGCCCACTAATTGTCTCCCACGAAAATATACAGCTCATTGAAGAGACCATACTAGAATATATCCATAAAACTGTATATAATCACAAATTGTAGAATTTAATTCGAAACCCACGTCACGAATTCTCACGTTATATTGATGAAATAAACACTATTAGAGCTTCAAAGTAAAAAGTTCATCCACATGCTTGCGAAACTCTTCACATCATCAGACACAATCCGCACTTTTTTCCCAATGAATTTTTCACTGATGACAACCCTCCGTAAGCATGCACTAAATAATTCAACTAATAAATGACTCAAAACACTCATCATTCTTTATAAATTTTTCTTTTTCCTGTTTTAGATTTCACCGATCAGTCACCTCAAAAATTCCAAAAAAAACTCACTCTTTTAAAGCTTTTCAATTGCTATTTAACAATGACATTGAATTAATAACGCAGTAAAATCCAGTACGACAGCAGTATAATAATAACTCAGCAGTAACATTCAGATAATTAAAGCAGTATATTCATAAAATTGCAAATAAATTGAATGAAAACTAACCTCTTTATGCGACGCTTTTTTGTAAATTTTTAGTGATTTTTCACTCGCCTACATTTCACACACTCTTTTCACCAATTCGCACAAACTTGCCCACGAAGAATTGTTTAATAAATGAACTTCAAGTTTCGAATCTAAATGATAACAACTCTAACTTCTTTACACACGTTTCAAACTTTAATTTAACCCGGTTGGAAGGAATTATAAGAGTAAGCTTAAACTGACGAACGCGGCTTAATAACGCCACAAAACCATAAAACTTATAGCTTGAATAAGAAAGAAAGCCACACGGTACCAAACCGCAATAATCCTGAGATAAAAACTGGACATATTATTCTTTTGAAACTCACTTTCAGCTTCTATTGAAACCAAATAAAAACACTAAAAGTCAAAACGAAAATCTAAAACACAATAATCAGCTTTGAGAAAAGAATACAACCAAAACAAAAAAAAAACAAAAAAGAGAAAAACACCTGAAAAATTAAACAAAAGGTTAAACACAATAAGAGACTCTGCCCAAAAAGACGGTGAAAATGTAATCCATTCTGGTCTCATCACCCAGAACGATGTCGCTCAAAGTTCTTGCCCCCACCATGTGCTACGACCCCGATATGTTTTTTTTTGATAAGAGTGGTTCCAGGTTGAGCAACTCTTTAAAAAACCGAACTAAATAAAAAACTTTGCGAAAACAACTAATTAAAAATTATAACTTAAAACTGACCTTACTAACAAGATGTAGTCGAAATTTTTAACAAGATGTAATCGAGACATTTAAATGCAATGTACAAAATTTTTTAGAGCCAGAGAAACGAGCAGCGAAGGAGATAAAAACTCGATTGTTTTCCAACTCTGGAATGGCAAATCTATTGGTTTGTTGCCGTAGTCATTACCCTGAAAGGATTTAAATTATGGACTAGACATTGCAGCAAAGGCAACCATTGAAATAGACCAATGGTCAACAGGATGTTGATCTCGCATACTGATTCTAGTCACTTGGCATTTCACACGGAAAAGTTAACTTCATCTTGCACGTAGTCTTGCTCTAAGCTTAACGAAATCGACACATCATTGCGTCGATCTTGATTTTTGAAACAATCACTCAAGACGACCCACGATCAAACGAGACCCAATTTTGGAACACGAACAGCTGTTCGTCTCTTTTCAACACAAACAACTACATCTCTCCTCTCTTGACGAAGTCACTGCTCCAACTACGCAAAAGAAAACTACCTCAAAGACTAAGAAACAAATCTATCCGTCCTTCGCTACAATAAACAACTTAAAAACTAAGAAATTCTAAACCCCGGATGGGCGGAACCAGTTCTGGACTAGTATTTACAAATCAATTATAATTTTGATAAAACTATCTTAGTTAGTAATATAAAATATTACTAACCAACCAATCATCTCTAACCTTGACACTTATTTGTAAGCGCTGAAACTACTTGTAGTTTCAGCAGCAGAACAATTTGAATAATTCTTAGACTACAATTGTTCTCTTTCTGAATAAACTCCAAGAACTAACTCGCAAAAACCAGTATACACTAGATCTATTGAGACTAGCAGATATAAGATTAAAATTGATGTTGGACTAAGAAGTTGCACAAACCTATCCGGCGCAAAATAAGATAGCGTGACGAACAAACGGTGTGCCTTATCTGAAATTACTCTATGAGAAAACTACTTCTGGCTTAAACTCAATTTAAATCTGGTTTGTACACTTATGATAGCAAGAGGGCATTGCAACCGTGCACTAGACCTTTTTCCCTAAATAACTTTGCTTACAGGACTCAACTCCTGGTCTCCTCTAATAGAATTATTTCAGACAGTAAATACCATAGGGTGTGGGATACTGTTCTGTTTTTTTTTTTTAATTCCCCAACCAGTTCTATTTTTTACTTTGAAGTTACAAACCTTTCCCTTCCCGTTCCAGCTACAATACCCCGAGAATCGGGTGCCACCCCCGAGTCTGCCTCGATCCAACCACTATCACAGACGTATCCCGCCACCGCCACCACCACCACAAGAACCAGGTCAGATAGAAACCAAGTTGTTGTAAGGTGCTAAACAGATGTAAAAGCGGTTTTTCCTGAAGGAATTTTACTGAAGCAAAACCCGGAAACGGACATCCGGAACCGTATTGGTAGAGTTAGTTGGTAGGGTTAAAGACTCCGGTGCCGACTCCATCTTCATTAATAACAGTGGAGAACAAACTGCTTAATTAATCGTTAATTCCGCTATCTAAGCGTCATTTGAATTATTATCAGTAATACAATGAAGAAAATCAGAGCTTTTGCTCTATTTCTGCATTCTCTTTTGGCAAACTATGCACTTGCGGGGTCGAGGTGCTGGACTTATGGAACATACCCGATTTAAGTCGAGAAAGTCAAAACATAGGTTGAGAATTTCAAAACATGCCAATTTTTGGTCGTGAAATTCGAAACATAGGTCGTACACAGACAAAACATAGGTCGAACACGGTCGAAACGTAAATCAGGCATAGTCGAAACATGCATGTATTTGCCATTTATGTAGGTTCTAACTTTTTTCCTTTTTATAAAAGTTTCCATCGGCTTGACACATCTTTTCTTCGAGTAGTAAAAAAACTACCCCGATCTGTGACCAGCATTCTCATGATCTGCCTCGTTGTTTATAAATTGTGTAGACTTTTAATGTATAAATTGCCTTAGATCGTTTAATGTATTGTCGACCCATGCATTAAAAGGTCTTAAGCGTAATTCATTAAATTCTACAAAATCATTACGAAGCCAAACTGTGCACTGGATAGGTGACTGTTTTGTGTCTGTATGTTCCTGGATTCCATAGACAAACCTTCGAACAAGCTCCAAAACTGTAAGTGAAACCCGCAAAACTTGTGACTACCTATATAATTATATGTGAACGGAATCCGCAAACAAAATACGGATTCTACTCACAATTTGCAGTTTCCAATAACAAATGCGGGTTCCGCTTACAAATGCAGATTCGGCAACAGCTCACTTTGACTATACACAGGTCTTTTTATTTGTTTGTGGATTGCACAAACTCTTCTAGATTCCGCAAATACGGTTGCGGAATCCGCAGAGTCGCCTTTTTTGAAGCAACTTTGAGCGGTACAGTACAGCGTTTCAGGCATAGATTCGTGGAATCCAAAACAGCAAAAAATATCAAATAAAATTTGCAATGCCAGGGATTTTGTGACAAATCTGATTTCGGCATGTGGAGGATTCCACTTACAATGCACAAAATTTACAGTTTGGATGCGTAATGATTTATAAACAACGAGGCAGCTCATGAGAGTGCTGGTCACAGATCGGAGTGGTTTTAACTGACGTTTTTAGACAACAGATATGTTCGATAAGACGCCAGATAAAAGATACGGTTCAGCATTTTGTATTTTGATATTGGTTTAAATATCTGATTAATTCAATCAAAGTTGAATCAATTTATCAAAATGTCACCGTTATTTGGATTTTTCAGAATTGAATGTATTTGAACAGGGGCTGTTAAAAAACTTGCTCCTCGCTCTACTATCTGTTTGTTTCATTTCAGTGGATGGTTGGCAAATATTTTTAACAAGATTCGGTCGACAGAATCAAGATCAACAAAACTGAATGCTTTTGCGTTTCAAGATGACAGAGACAATTTTCATAGATATCATTGGTGCTCACAAAATATCCCATTGAGTCAGTGATGATTCGTTCGATGGTCGAATCGCTATCTATAAGACTTCAACGAGTCTTTTTTATGGTTTATTTCTGAGTCTTTTATTGTAATTTGCGGCCTAAATGCTTATTCTCCGTATATAAATACTTAACTGATGATTTTGTTAATGGCATTGACGGCCAGCGGGGACTAAGAAACGAAAAAGTTCTGAATTAGTGGATTCGAATTTATAGTGGTAGCACCAGCGGATTTGGGGGCAAAGTGGTGGAGGGGGGCGACACCCCTCCTCTCAGGGATTCGACCCCCTGCCGACTCAAAGGGTCCCGCCTTTGTATTATTTATTATTTTGAGATATCCATTTTTGGAGAGGGACCCTAAAAATGTTCTAAAGGCGCCGTCGGCGCCAGTATTTTCTAATTTGGAGGGGTAAGCGCGCGCCAAAAAACACATTTTTTTGGACATTTTTTTCTAAAAAGTGTCTAAAAACGCCTTTTTGGCCTACTTATTCAAAATTTTGCTTGCGGCGCAGAAAATTATGTCGAAATAGGGTCTGTACAATGATTTATTAGAGCTCAGAGAAAAGCCTAGATCGGCCCCTGATTGGTAGGGTAGGTTAGGTTATGCCCTTAAATTGAATTGAAAGATCTTTTTGATGAAGCATGATTACAGAACTTTTTTTTGTATGATTTACTCTATGTAAGTTCTTAAAGTGCTACCTGATCGGAGTTCAATTTATTGTTGTTTCATGCTTTATATAATTTTACGTATGATCGTTAAGTATTTTGTATTTACTAACCAATCATATTCCACAACTAATTTTCAAACTAATTGCTGTAAAATTCGCTTTTTTGCAGTCAGTTCACTTTCAAATAGAGTAGAATAAATTTAATGAGAAACTCAAATAGTTTTTGCCAGTGTTTTGTAGGTTGAAATGAGACCTAGGAAATAAAAGTAACAATGGAATCAGTATTAGGCCAATTACTTGCACGAACCTATCTGGCCGAAAGAAGATAGAGTGAAAAACACCTGGTGTACTCTATCTGAAATTACTCTAAAAGATAGCAACCCAGTCGCATCTCATCTGGTGCGACCAGCAATTTCCTGAAGAGCCCTTGAAATTAAAACCAGCTTGTAGAAATCCAAGTCTATTATCTAAACTTTTCATCTAAGCAAATTGTTTAAAAGGTCTCTTAAAGGACTCGTTGGTCGTACCAGATGATACAATCATCGGATTTATTGAGACATAGAAGTTCAAAGTCGATTATGTAAATTAATAATCTGTGGCAATTATTCGGACATTAACATTCGTGAGAAACTTTTTCCTTCCAAAAAAACGAAAGCAGAAAGAAAGATGACAAAAAAAGAAAAATGAATATTAATAAAAAGAAAGACGTATTTTTGAATAACGTTTTTCAAAATAAATCCCTTCAAAGACATAGTTCTCGGCATTAACCCCTTGTATATTGTTGCTTCCTTAGAAAAAATGACTTTTTTCCGGAATGAAGACTTTCATTAGGATTCCATTTTCTATTCAAGCAAAATTGCTACTGCTAGCACTCCTTTTGGTCTATAAATGCTTTTTCGACAGATTCAACTTAGAATTGACACGCATGCTATATTCCATTGAAATTCTACTTGAAAACTAAAAATACTACATACTGGGTTTTTAGTACTTATCATTTTCCAGTTTTACGTTTTTTGCACCGTGTTTATTAACAAGATTAGAACTTAATGCAAAAAATTTTGTCTGGACTTTATAATTTTAAAATCTTATTTAACTAATCTATCCTGCATTCTAGCATCCAGAAATGAGCTTAAGGAATGAAAAGATTCCTAGAATAATATAACTAACCAATTTCATTTTGAATGAACAGCGCCTAATGCTCTTTGATCAGTACTCTTCGAAGACGATTCACTTGTTACCTACCTCTTAATTAAGCCAGGATAAAACCATCTTAAAATTAAAAGATTCAAACTAGCTTCCAAAAGAATAGTTATTCTAAGTGTACATGAACCCTGTGGTTTGATTCTTTATTCTCCAAGTCTACGATCACAAGCTGAAACTAACAAAAGTTATTATGACAAATGTGCTAATATCTACAGTGGACAAGCAAAACTCAAAATTGTGTATTTTTGAAATGATTTTTTTTTTCCCAAACGGATCAACTATTGACCCCGAATAGCAATCTGAGAACATACTTACTCGTTCGAAACCAGTTTGTTCTGCAAACTCATGGTGTCATTCGGTTTTTTCAAACGTCACTTCCAATAAAACAGGCATACTTTTTTGCGAGATGCTTTGCGGCGCTGTATCCGTAAAAAATCTAGTTCAAGAAGGAATTTTGAAATAACATGCCAAATAGATTTATAACGAACCTAAAAGCAAAGCATTTGCAAAACCCGCGTGACTGGGAAAATTTTTTAGGTTCAGAGCCTATGCGACGAGTCGTAGTTGTCATGTCGTCTTCACCGGTCGATGAAAATTACACCCACTTCTATTTTTACAATAAATTTTAGCATCAACACAAATTGTTCGAAAAAAAATTCCATTGAAGGCTGTAGAATAAAGCAAAACCAGTAAGCCTGCCTCGCAAAATTTCAAAAAACCTAATTTCAACCAGGCGGTCGGCGATCCTAATATAAAGCTTGAAATTAGCCAAAACACTTTTATTTGATTTCTGATCCCACGCCAACTCAACAGTGTATCAAAAAAATTTATTTTCATGAAATTGCTAGTGCATCTTTAAGAATTGACCTTAAGTTTTTCCGAGAGACAATAGACCCTATTCAATTGTTCGTTACAAGAGGGCGACAGCCGACAGTCTGAAATGATCCGAATTTCAGGAAAAAATCAATTCTGTAAATCTTTGATTCACCGGTCTGCTTTGCAAAATCACAAATCTGCTTCGCAAAATTTCAAAAGATCCAATAATTTTCAAAAAAGTTTTAGCGCACCTTTGAGAATTGATCTAAAATTTTTCCGAGAGACAGTTGACCCTATTCAATTGTTCGTTACAGGAGGGTGACAGCCGTCAGTCTGAAATGATCCGAACTTCAAGAAAAAATCAGTTCTGTAAATTTTAGATTTATCGGTCGATAAGAAATACACCCACTTCAATTTTTAATATTTAATTATACATCAACAAAATTTTTTTAAAAAGAATTGCCATTTTAGACTAAAGAATCAATCACAACCAATAAGTCTGCCTCGCAAATTTCATAAGATCCAATAGTTTTCATGAAACTGTTAGTGCACCTTTAAGAAATGATCTTAGATTTTTCCGAGAGACAAAAGACCCTATTCAATTGTTCGTTACAGGAGGGCGAGAGCCGACAGTCTGGAATGATCCGAATTTCAGGAAAAAATCAGTTCTGTAAATTTTAGATTTATCGGTCGATGAGAAATACACCCACTTCAATTTTTAAAAATATTTTTTTCTTCAACAAAAATTTTTGAAAAGAATTTCCATTGTAGACTGTAGAATCAATCATAACCAGTAAGTCTGCCTTGCAAAATTTCAAAAGGTCCAATAATTTTTATGAAATTGTTAGTGCAACTTTAAGAATTGACCTTTAGTTTTTCCGAGAGACAGTAGCCCCTATCCAATTGTTTGTTATAGGAGGGCGAGAGCCGACAGTCTGAAATGATCCGAATTTCAGAAAAAAAAATTGTAAATCTTTAATTCTGCAATTGAAGTAATTATGATATATTTTGTTTGCTCCGCAAAATTTCAAAAAATCCACTTTGAATCAGGTGGTCCTAATACAAAGTTTGAAACTACTGAAGCCACTTTTATTTGTTTTTTGATCTCACGTCAACTCAACAGTGTAAAATTGTTAGTGCACTTTTAGGAATTGAGCTTAAAACTTTCAGAGTGACGGTAGACCCTTTTCAATTGTTCGTTACAGGAGGGCGACAGCCGACAGTTTGAAATGATCCGAACTTCAGGAAAAAATCAGTACTGTAAGTCTTTGATTCTGCAATTGAAGTAAGTATAATATAATTTGTTTGCTGATCTGATAGTTAAAGGATTTTATGTACACTAAACGTACCCCAACGGACACAGTTTTTACAGGCAGGCCAAATCAAAATGATGTACAGTGATCTAAGTGCTTGATTCTTCTACAAGTCACCTGGCAGTGTTGCCAGTGACATCGAGTTTTGTGCCATTGACCTGTGGGGATGGGACAAAATGAAAGTACTCAGGTCAATTGAGTTCAAAAATTTTCTCTGCGACGAAATGAGACTACTTTGGCTATGATGAAATTAGGCTGATGAAGTACTGCTTCAGCCATGACGATTTTTTATCCAGTAAAAAGTTCTTGGACTTTCTGCGATAGCAGCAACCTTTTTTATGTTTGTAATGGTCGAATTAGTCTGTACACTGCATACCGCTTTTCGTAATAATCAGACAATGAGAATTCAAACCCTAAATTTTATACAATGAGAATTTATTAAGACCCAAATTTTTCAAACTTATTTGCTAAAAGATAGGTAAATTACGCTCCCCATTTTTGAAGATGCAAATTTCGCAAAAAAACCTGAAAATTTTTTAGTTGAGCAATTAGACCCTGCGGAATAAAAAAAAAGTTCAAATAGACCGTTGTTTCTTAAAACTGTTCAAACAGACTGATTTTATTGTTTATTAAAACTGTGCAAACTGACTGACTTCACCGGTTTTTGCTTTTGAGTTTATGAATTTGGAGACATCATGCGCTGTGAAAGTGACTCAATTTATGCCCGGCTATTATGTATTTGCCATGAATACTAATTCTGTGAAACATTTCATATCAGTTTTCACAACCGGTAACACCATTGATGCAACTTCATTCTTTCAAAGAGAAAGAATTTTATTTGCACAATGAAAGTATACGATCAGCGGTGCCAAAAATGTCAAATTTTGTCTTCTTTGATTTAAATGTTCTCTTGAATGTACTCTCGTCAAGATCATTACAGTATCTTGCAGTATTGATTTAGCAGTAAATATGTCCTTTTGTAAAAAAAAAGTTTCATCAAAATTCGGTTATGACCAACGTGCTTTCAGCGGCTTTTTGTCATAATTTGCTGTTCCGTCTAGTTTGCATTTCGGTTTTCCTTTCCACTTGTCGTACTAATCATTTGCGGACTGTTGAAAAAAAAACAATTCAGGCATCTCATTTCGAAGACTTGCAGTTGCTTTAGGAACGCTTTGTACGTAACCCAAGCTTTGCATCGCTATAGAAGTATGAAAATCAAACTAGCGCATAAGTCTTTTATGTTTTTACGTCAGGCTTCCATAGACGCATCATAATGCACCAATGTTCAATGGTACCTTTTGTTGTCAATGTCCTTTTTTTTGAGGAGATTAGATATATAAAAATTATATTATTAACAAGTGGAACCCGATCTAAACTACATTTTATTATTGGATATTAATTAGATATTTTATCACTATAAAATATTTAATATTAACCAATCATAATCCATCTAACTAACAACCCACTTATTTGTAAGTGCTGAATTTACTTGTAATTTCAGCACCAGAGAGATTTGAATTTAACTTAGAAATTAGTTACCTCTTCAAGAGATTTTCAGCAGCCGCAATAAAACCAGTATACTCTAGATCTATTGAGCCTAGCAGAGACTAGTTAAACACCCTGAGACTAGTAGATATAAGAGTAAGATTAGGATCGGTATTAGACTAGGAAGTTGCACGAATCTATCCGGCCGAAAATAAGATAGCGTGACGAGCAGACGGTGTACCCTATCCAAAATTACTCTATGAATTATACACCTCATATAACTCATCTGGTGCGACCATAAGTCTCGAATAAAGACCTTAAAAAACAAGATAGCTTAGGATTAACCAAAAATAGATTAGAAGATAGACAAAACATTTTAAAAATGTTACACGACAATAACTTAATTGAATTGTCTCTACGACTCAATAGATCAGAGCCGCTATTCCGCACAATACGAGAACTACCCGGTATTGGAAAAAGACCTCGGACAAGAGTCGACATACGACTACATAGAAACTTATAATTTAGTTTCAGGGTCGTACGGCAAAAGCCAACACAATCTTTTATAATTAGAATCTTATTAGCAATGATTTTAGATTTTCATTTGCAAACTTAAAATCCTTGAAGGAAATCTTCAATGATTATTTCAAGCGCTAAATAAAATTTTTATTGTTCAATAACGATTGATAAAAAGATCTCAAATCGTTCCCTCCAATTCTGCAGTAATATATAAAACATAATTGAAAAAATATTTATTGAAAATTAAAATAAAAATTGGTAGCATGACAATAATATGTAAGTATATATAAATCATCCTGTTGTTCCAGCTTCATCACCTAAACATAACAGCAACCATAAATCAATTAATATCATCAAAAACTAAAACTTTTTACCAAATAAATTTAAATTATTTTAAGTTTTATATACCTTTAACTTAACTTTATTTAACCTTAAACCAGATCATCAAGGCTTTCCAGTGATCAAAAAAAACATTTTGTTCTCCCCCACCCACTTATCAACTTATCAAGTGTCTAACGACCTCAAACGTTAATTCACTACCCAACATTTTCAAAAGACCCAGGACTAATAGAAATGTTAAATAAAATCACTAATAACATTCTTGCATCCATCATCCTAAACCTTATGTCATTGAAAAATCTAGAAAATAAACAAACAATCGTACTACACAAGTGTGAAATAGAAAACCAAAAATTTGATCTTGTAATAACCCCGCATACACAAACAGTTGGATACATTCGAACAAAACGACAAACAATAAAAAGAAAAATTATATGTAAACAAAGACAGATAACACGAAAAAGATTTTCAAAACAAAGAAATGCATTCTGCGAATCAGAAGTCAGTAGTCTAGATGCACTATACAAATTAAAAGACTCAGTGAATAAAAATTACCCAAACCATGATCAATTATATATTTTTCCCATTCAGAAACAATTTCAAACTCATCAAAAAAAGGAAAAAACAGAATAAAAAAGAACTATAAACACAAACCAGTACATCTGTACAATTGAAATCAACCAATTAGACATATTGATAATTATGTATTAACAGTCATCAAACGAAAAAAAGATCAACACTCAAAGTGACGAAAGTCCAGATGAAGAAGCAGTTTTTCCTTTTATTATAAATTCACTCAATGATAGAGGACAAACACGATTTTGCAAAAAATTTACTCGTAAATTTGTTTGAACCAGGAATCAGTCCATGCAAATCAGAATTCCCAGATATTAAAATCAAAAGACAAATTATAGAACATTATTTGAAAGATATATGTAACCTAACACAACAATACGGAATCTACACCATAGAAATCAGTACACCAAGAACATTTCATGGTAAATGTGTTATCCAAACAGACGATATTGATTTAGAATTTTCAAAAGTATTCACAGAATATATCAAAAGCACGCAATATCACAACTCACAGAGAGCAAACTCAATATTCAACAACGAAATTTTTGCAATAATTTATAGTTATTTATCTATATTAGAAAGAACAGAAGTTCAAAGTACATCACCAATGCAAACATCAAAACACGCAAAAGTAAGAAACGAAATTGCCGCATTTTCAACGTTTTTAAACGCAATCCGTAAAAACTTTACCAATAATGATGTCTCACAAAACACTAAACATGATTTACAAAAAATACTAGCATGGTTTACAATTGATTATTTTACACATAATATCGACTAATATGAACCAGCAAGAAAAACCTTTAGACCCCAAAGTACCAATAACAACACTGTCATTGCAGAACAATCAGATTACGTTTGGGACGCTGAATGCTCTCATTCAGCATTTTTAAATTTTCCAGTAGGTATCTCAAGTCAAGCAATAAGTACAATATCTTTTCACAAATATTATATAAAAGTGATACCTCTAACAATTGAAACAACACCTTTAAATTATACTACATTTTTACCTGATGCACAAAATAACAGCTTAAATTCAACAGTTATTTGTCATGAAAATCTTAAGGAAATTAGAAATCTTACAAAACAAGATATTCAAACACCATCACATTTCATAAATGAAGAAATAGTTCAAACAACAGTAACAACTACACAACAAAGTATCTCACCAAAACATCCAAATCTCACACTACCGAGAAATAAAAATTTGACACTACCACAAGTAACCTTACAATCGACCGTTAAACCTTCGGCTGCCCCAAAATACTCACATATGGACTATCAAACATACAGACCAATGACAAAGTCATCAAAAACAAGAAAAACGTTCAGAAAAAAAACAATTTTGCAGAACGCAACTATATTTATGTACATCCATCAAAAACAAATCAACCCCCCTGAAACAACATGCAAAACCTCGTATATTCTCGCTATTGGAATCCTCCAAATACATCGACCAATTCAGTAATTTTCCAAGATTATCCACATTCTCCACAGGATTATAGTGAAAATTACCCATTTTTTCAACAAAATAGAGATAAAAAACAAACATCTTATTACACAAATTACTTATCATGTGATAATGATGATTATCATCAACCAGACATTTTTGCACCATACACTCAAGAATATTGCACACAAAGACCGCGACAATCTCAACCATCCCAAAAAATGAAGATTTACCCACAAAATCCAACAAATATACAGAACCAACAACCAATGCATATACCAAACTCAATTAATACACAATCTTTTCAATCTATACAATCACAAAATCCAATGACTATGCATTCCTACCAACCAATTCAAATGCAGAATGAAATACGGCTACCATATTGCCTACAACAACATGAAATAAAAAAAATCAACTTACAAATTTCTCGCAAATACCAAACGCCGCAGAGTCACTCCAAATGACGATGAATCCATCTTAATCAGAGGATCGTCAATAACATCCAATAAACCATTAATGGTATTCACAGGAACAGACCCTGAATACTCAGTAGAAGATTACCTAAATGCAGTCACAGCAAATTTAATTCTAAATATAGGACCCGAATCAATTAATACGCCACTCCATCAAAATTGGATATATAGGCGCACAGCGTTAATACAAGCAATACTAGATGGCGCAGCTCAAAAATGGTTTTCAGTACTACCTTTAGACATAAAATCAGATTGGAAAAGATTCACACAAGAATTTTCAAAAATGTTTGATTCTGAAAGAAACAAACAACATCAAAGAGTTTTATGCGAGAAAATTCGCAGATTACCAAATGAAACAATTAAACAATTAGCAGTTAGAATCGAAACACTAGTTCAAATAGCATTTTCACTTAATACACATGATTACAAAAACACAAAAATAACAGAAATTTTAAGATGACCTTAACACCTCAACTAAGGAAAATTGCTATAAAAAAGAGAGCATCTCATCCTTCCTCAATCACAGAACCAGATTTAGATTTTAGAAAATTAGTAGATAAACTAGAACAGGCAGAAATCACAATGAAACTTGAAGAAACAGAAAATCTAAAACTACATTATGTTAATCGGATCGAAACAAATACTACACATATAAATAACATACAAGAATCAGATATAACTTTAAAGGTAAACCATTTTTCAAAAAATGGTGTAATTATTGCCGACGATACGGACACAGTATTGTCTTATGTAGACAAAAGCAACAAGACAATCAGAATAAACCTCAAAAGCACAAAGAACTAAATAAGTCGTTCTATCAAAACATGAAAAAAAGATCAAAATTTACCAAACAAAAATATACACAGTAAGGATAGCTCTGGAAAACCACTTCCAGGCAATTCGAATTATTCAAGGAATCAATCACCATTTAACTCCAGTTATAGATGAAGATCGCCCGAACAACGAAATTCACGAAATTTCCCACAAAATAGATATAGTCGATCGAATAGCCAAAATAACTAATATGGAAATAACTATTCACGATCGACTTCAAACACAACAGAAATTGTTTCTGCATCCAGTTCCCAATCAAACCCAAGAAATAGGCACTATTCCAACAGTAGATCACGAAATTCATCATACAACAGAAATAGAAACTATTCAAACAATAGGAATAGAATTTACCCAAATAATCGAAATCAGAATTATACAAACAACAGATCAAGGAATAATTCATATAATCGATCAAACTATCAAAGATCAAATGATGACAGATCAAGAAATTATTCACGAAATCGAAACTCAAGCTACAACAATAGATACAGAAATTGTTCCCAGTCACCTCATAGGAATAATAACCGTTACCCCGATTCTCAACACCGATACAGAAGTAACACACCAAAGCATCAAAGAAAAATTAATCAAGTACAAACAAATGAAGAAATAACTTCAGACCCCCCAGGTATTGACAACACAGAAAATAATGAATTACAATTATACCACATTAATTGTGAATCAACAGATACTGAAAGTGATACAGATAATACCATCTCAGTAGATATGATAACAGTCGAAAACGACTCTGAACCTATCATATATGAACAACCCTTCAATTCACACATACATGAAAAACAAATGAAACTTTTAAATAATTATTATATAGAACCAACTAATAATAATTCACGAGACAATCAAGAAGTAAACAAAATCAACACAGTAACCAAACCTGATAAAAAAGATGAAATACAAGGTTCAAATACAAATCATATTTATCAAAACATTCAAAAAGAACAACCAAGAGAAAAAATTTGGCCAATCCCATTTCTCTTAGAGAGCCCAAAAAGTAAAGAATTTCAACCACCAGATCTTGAAATTGATTTTTTAATCGACTCAGGAGCAGAGTCAAATATCATTAATATTCCCACATGGAATAAGATCAAAGAACTGCATGCGAATTTAAAACCCCTCGAAACATCTAGTAAATTAGCAACTGCACAAGGATAAACATTAGTAAAATATGGAAAAATCCAACTATTCCTTGTTCCCACAAGAACAATGGAACAAAAAAAGATTTTGAACAAACCATTCAAACAAACATTTCATATTACTGATATTAAACACAATATCATTGGCATACAGCTTATAACTAAGTATATACCAACGAAATCCATATAAAAGACAAATATACAAGATTGAAAAACACAGCTTTAACCTGCTTTCAAAGATATTACAAAAACCACCACTTTTCTCAAAATTCTATCCCATTTATAATCACGAACGAAAACACCTGAAACCACTATCAGGAAATGTATATAACTTTCCAATAAAATAAGTTCATCAATATGACAAAAGTCAAAACAAACAACAACTTTTTATGTCAGATTTCGAATTTAAACCCATTCACAAATTTTTCAAAATAACAATCTCGTACATAAAATACTTGAAAAACACAAATTCCGATATTATTTCACTACACCTGTATAATAATACACCAAATTGAATGACATTACCCATAAGACTCTTAGGATATTGTGAAACAAATCCTACACGTTCACCAATAAAAGAAGTAGCATACATAGTAAACAATATATTACAACTATTAGATATTTGTCAGTCAAACATTCTTGATGAAGAATTATCCATAAATAATATAATAATTTAATGAAAAAAGAAATACAGATTATTTCACAAAAACACCATATTTTAAACCAACATTTAATATAACAAATTATACAGAATAACAACAAAAATTTTTAACAATGTTTAATTTTCAACATTCACAAATATCACAAAATGAATTTGATAAATTAGCTAAGCAACTATTAAAATTTTCAACAATTTACGCAACATCAAAATTTGACGTTGGAAAAAATAGTTCATCACTACATCTTCCATTAAAACCTGACGCAGTTTTCAAAAAACAAAGAGCAATTAAAGTACCGATTCACTTACACGACAAGGTAAATAGATTCTCAATATTTCAGAACAATACCATATAATATCACCAGTGAATGAGGAAGAACAACCAAAAGGCAACACCTTCATCAACCCTGTTATCATTCTAGCAAAAGGTGAATCACTAAAAAATAGTTTTAGGCGCTAGATATCTCAATTCACTAATTGATGAATCAAAATGTAATTGGCCCATTGAACCAATACAAGTTATCTTAACAAAGATAAATGGTAAGTACTTCACAACCGCAGACATGAATAGTGCTTACAATCAAATGCCACTAGATGAACAGTCACGACGATTAACACAATTTGTTATTGGAAACCAACAATACGAATTTGATCGATTATTCTATGGAATATCCATCGGACCAGCAGCTTTTTCAGCTTTCATGAGTAAAATTTTTGGACCACTAATACTCAAGAAAAATGAAATCACATATTTAGATGAAGTTTTCATGCAATCACAAACTAAAGAAGAAATGTTTACAGTTTTGGAACAGTTTCATAAAATACTTCAGAACGAAAATCTGAAAGCAGCCCCAGATAAATCACATTTCTTCTTAACACGCGTTAAATTTCTCGGAGATAATATTGAACGAAACACTATGACTCCATTAAAATCACGCATTGATGCAATTCAAAAACTTCAACCACCTACAGATAAAAAGAAAATCCAAGAATTCCTTGGAATGTTGAATTTCTTAAGTAAATATGTTTACAAAATGCAATTATACTTAAAAGCTTTCTATAACATCCTCAGACAACAAAAAAAACTTTCAATGGACCACTGAACACCAAACACGATTTGAAGAAGTTAAAAGACTTTTAACAGAACAATTTTCAAACACAATACCAGATCCGAACCAACCATTCTATGCAATGTGCGATGCTTCAAATTTTGGCATCGGCGCAGCATTATTACAATCATATAGTGGAACAAATAAAATTAATCTTATCTCAGCAAATTCACGATTATTCTCATAAGCCGAGCTACGACTCTCTACTCTAATGAGAGAATGTACAGCTATAATATACACACTTACAGAATACGAACTTCTGATACTTGGATCAAAACACCCAACAGTTTTATTTACAGATCATAAACCAATTTTATTTCTTTTCACACAAAAATCAAATCCTAATCATAGAGTTTATAGATTTCAATTAATTTTAATGAAATTCTCAAACTTACATACAGTTTAGACAGCAGGGAAAAACCTTGCATTGCCAGATACATTAAGTAGAAATAGGCCACCTGAACTACTTACACGAAAAACTACAGTTGAAATACCACAAAATATCAAAGTCTAACTCGCAAAAGATGGAACATCACCCCGATTAGAATGCAAATACGCAGTAAAAACTGACATTGATCAATCACAAATAAACAATCTCCAACATTTTCCACTCTACCTTGATTACCGAAATAGTCACTATGAAGCTGATTTGTTAGGTACATCAACTTTTAAACCAATCCAATACTCACAATGGATAAAAAGTAATACTCAACACAAAAAATAAAACAACAACCGCATAAAAAAGACCTTTTTCCATTAATTGAAAAAGAATAGTCGACCGATAAAATAAATTTATCAGGACCACAAACAAATGATTCAAAATACACAATAAATCAAGTTTTTAACCTCCATGACCCACTTGACACAATCCCCCTATCAAAACTAGAAATTGATAATATTTTTCTCCCACCAACAGAAAAAATTACACTTGAACTTTTAAATAAATACCAAATTTTTGACCCAGTAATTAGACAACTAAAATAAAATCATGGCACAAACAAAAAAACAAAACCAACGAAAGCTAATACAACAATTTTAGGAAACAAAACACGCCTCCGATATTTCGGAAAATTTAATAACACAACAATATATGAAAAAACGGATCTTTTAGAATATCAATTAGATGATTCTAAAGTCCCCTGTCTCCCCTTAAGTATGATATTGATAGCATTTGACATCTCTCATACACAAAATACAAAAGGACACTCAGGATGAGAAAAGACATACTCGAATTTCACACAAAGTTTTTATTTTCCAAACGCTCCAATTTAGATAAAAGTATTATGCAATGATTGTTTAATACGTCAACTAAACAAACCCTATCCAAATCAAAAGCAAATAGCACAGAAACAAAATTTTGAAGGATAAAGTTTATATTTCAACCTTAGAATTTCATTCTACTCAAAAAGACCAATTTCACCATCATCTGAAGGAAACTCCTACATTATGGTCATTTTTGATGCATTTACGCACTATGTAGCACTCAACCCAGTACCACACTGTAATGCTTATTATTCTTACACAACACTTTACGAACACTGGATAGCTAAATTCGGATTACCCGAAATCCTAGTCACAGACAACGGTACAGAATTTACCAATAATGAAATCATCCCACTATGCCACTTATACAACATTGAACACAAACCACGTACATCTCATGCACCTTGGACAAATGGTTTAGTCGAAGGTATGAACCGTTCATTAAAAAAATATCTTAGATGTATCATTAATGGAAATGATACACAATACACAGAATGGTCAGCAGATGTAAAATTATTTCCCTTATCATACAATTCACAAATAACGACAACTTTAGGAATGTAACCGTATGAAATGGTTTTTAATCAAAAACCAAGAAAACCAATTATGTTCACAGCAAATGCTCACAAAAACGCACAAGGTCATTGCAAACCAAATAAAGATTCAATATGCTATAATCTACCATTACACACACATGATGAAGATCATTTTAATCATCCACAAATTCTCAAATTAGCTTCCGGCATACATACCGAATGGATTTTAAATAGAGATAAAAAGCACAATGAAATCTACCAAAAGTAACAAAGAAATTGTTACAAAGGCAAAACATTAACAGCCGAATTAATTTACGTTTTATGCCAGCTACAGATTTAAAAACTGGAACATTTGTCTTATTACACAAAAAGGAATATCTAAAAAATTACAACCACTTCAAAAAGGACCATATAAAAAATAATTGCCAAACCCACTGAAGTAACATACAAACACAGATTCAGCTAAAAACGAAATTGTTCAACATCGTAACAATTTAATACCTTGCTCCCGAAAGAATACGCATTAAGCGAATGAACTCAATTATATTCTTTTACAGTTTTAAAAATTATTCAAAAAAATACACATACAGAACAAGAAACAAATGTCCATGACGACATTGATCACAAACAAAATCAAAAACAAAACACAACTCGTAAAATTATAAAAAGACCAGACCCAAATATATCTCAAAAAGAAAGAAAAAACAAAAAATGATAGAAAAATTCTTACCACAAGAACAAAAAGAAAAATCAGAACATAGAGAATCATCATGACTTAGAAATCAACCACGTAAAAGTTACAAAACATTCATCCCACAATCTAAAATATTAAAGAAAATTGAATTTCAAAAACAACTTTAATTTAAAAATCATTAATTCGTACACTTCTCAATCATTTTGAACTTTCACATTTTTAAGATAACATAATGAAACATGAGCAAAAATTCTAGTTCAAGTTCAGCCAATAGGATTCACTCAAATCCGTCACCTTCAATATCTCTAAAACAAACCTACTAGCCGACTGATAATAATCTCCAGGCATTTCTATAACTATAACTTTACAACCTCCAGGTCAAAAATAAGCAACTTGCTAAAACTTGACAACTAAAATAAACACCACCATAATATTCTAGCCCTCCCCTATCTAATAATGCAAAGATCAACCATATTTTCCCAACTTAGACCTCAAAAACCCTTCAACCAAAAATGGCAAACTAGCCTAAAGTCAAAAAGGACCATGATCATTTGGCCTAAAGTACAAAAATTTCAAAAATATCCCAGACTACCCAACAACAAAAAACAAAGCAAAGAAGACCTCTCGAGCACAATAAAATTAGCCTTCAACAATTTTTCACAAAACTCAACCCACTTGTCAAAAAATCAATAAATAATCCGACCACACTTGAATTTCGCCCTAGAAGTTCAAAAAAAAATCGACGAACGAATCATTTTTTAAATGCTTCTCTCTTTAACAGTCGATACTGTAAAAAATATAATCATAAAATTTTTCATAAAAATTTTTATTCTATTTAAATTTTCGTTAATATTTTTTTTTTGAAATTTTTGAAGGCCTAATAATCCTTTTAGTAATCTTCTTTTTTAAATTTTCTATTCTCTCTTTGAAATATATCTACAATTTTCCCAAATCATTGACCGCATTCACAGGTACGATAATTCAAAGTCTATTTAAATGATACGAACAATTTTTAGTAAATCAGATATTTGTTTACTATTCGTAATTTTCATCACATTTTTATCATCCCTAATTATGACAATATGCATATATGTAAAAAAGGCAATAGTCACTTTCACCTTAGCAACAATCCTTTTAATTCTATTCATTGAAGAATATTACAATAAACATAAATCTTCCCACTAAACAATCCTTTTAATTCTATTCATTGAAGAATATTACAATAAACATAAATCTTCCCACTAAGTGTAATCGGACACATTTCCAAAATTGCTAATCAACCAACAGTCTTCACCGACATCTTCCCAAGAAAACCCAATAATACCTACAACCACCCAAAACCCCCAAACATCCACACGCATTTCTTTTCAGGATAACCCGTACACTTTCGAACGCCACGCGTGCTTATCCAAACCACTAGAACCAGTTCAGCGACAAGCACCCCTAAGTGAACCAACTTATAATTTGTACCCCACATTACAACAAAATTTAAATCGAATAAGACATATTAGTCAAAATCAAAACACAATTGAAGTCAATAGACAAATCATACACCCAAGAAGAAACAGAAATTACAGAGAAAAGTTAAAGTTAATTTTAGCATATCTCAATCCCCAGAATCATCAAGCTCAGAAGTCTCTAGTATTACATTACCAGACACTCCTACGCTTACTTCACAACATAACACACCAAATATCCCTTCAGACTATCTTGGTTCAACACCAACATCTGAACAAATCCGTGAAAATCATTTTGACCCCCCCCCCCCCAACACCGCCGAATGACTACCACATTGGACAACACAATCTTACCCACAAGGAGAACCAAGCTTAGTAAATAAACCAATAGATCTTTCCTCAGATACAACATTATCATCCATACCAGAAACATTATCACTCCCCTCGTCACCATCAATAAGTCAAATATCACCATCATTTTTCCCCCTAAATTTTCCAAATAACTTCGACACTCGATACAGAGAGCAATCAACGAATATACCCCTACGATTAGATTGGAACACATTCGTAGCACCTCCCCTACTATTCGGACAACATAACGAAAACCACCGACTCCACAGTTGGGCACTAAAAAGATTATAATATAGACAAGATATCCACGAAGATATTCGACATCATATTGTTCAAATACTCCAAAAAAAACAGTCTTCAATTGAAGTTTGAAATAACAGTCAAACTTAGAAATATTGTACAACACCCCTATCCATTATACCCACCAAATATAACAGCTCAATCGCTACCCCCACCAATTATAACAACTGAAGTAATATATAAATACGATAGATATACAAAAAAACTCAATTGGATATATAACATTTTATAACCCATACTACGGATTATCATACACATGTATATTCTAAAAAAATTTAACATTTCAACACATCTTTTTTCTAATATTTTCCGACCAAAACACGAAACCATCTCCTCGCACAGGACCCCAGGATTTATTAGTAACACACTATGGTTGTGAAGAAAACGAACAAAAAACAATACAAAAGTATGCAATAAATGAAGTAACACAATGCAAAAGAGAACACAAGCTATAGAAACTACAAATGCATTCAAAAGCCCGAGCAACTGCAGTCACAGGATATAAATTTACAGCAAAATTCTCCGAAAAGAAAGTATATTGTTCACAAGTTTCCAACGGAAATAAAAACCGACTTGATCACGAATCATTTTACCAGAGTAATATAGAAAGACTTTACATCTAAACCCCGACGATTGTAAAAACGAAATACTCAGACTAAATTTAACAAGAAATAAAAAATCAGACAGAAAATAGTAAATTTTCAAGTCTTCGCCGATTCTGTACATCAAGCAGAACTTGAACGATATCAAAGACATGTGAAACTAGACGAAAAATACCCATATAATGGCGCACACGGACGATTAACTTATGATTTACAGAATAAACACCGGGTACTACACATCGAAGTAAATAATCCCTCAAACTGCAAAGCAGATACAAAAAATAAAGGATATCAAGAAATAATGTTTTTTGATTTGAAAATACAACTTGAAAAAATACAACTAACAGAAGATTTAACTGAAAACACCATGATCTATCAAGGAATTAGATTACCTTGCGAAAACGATCAAGGTTATTGTGACCCTACAACAAGAAACCAAGCAACAATTGTTTGGTTTTCCGAAGACACATTTACAACATTTCAAGTAGCAAAAATACACGCTCGAATGATAAAATTCCAGGAAAAATATTTTATTGAATCCATCCCATACTAACAAAAGAACCCATCTCACAAACGAAGCAATGATTTCAAAAACTTACTCAATATGAGAAAACAAATTAACACGTTTTCAAATCTATCAAGAAACAGAATTTGCATGTGAATACAAAAACCCACTTTACAAAACACAATATTCAGAAATACTTGTCAAATACGGAAACGGTTTTGACATGACCACTGGAAAAATAAAAATTGACCCTTACGCAACAAGTCACCCTATTAACGAAGGCACATCATACATCCCAGTGAACTTCTATAAAAGTAATGGTCAACCTGGTGGAAAACTAACACCATCCGATAGTAAAAGTACACGTTTACAAGAATTATCACTTATGAATAACACCTACTTTGTTTATATACATTATGACATTCACTTAGATATGAAATTAGGCTACACAATTAGTAGAATTTTCCAAGAAATGTCACTCTCTGAATTAGAAACACTTCATCAACTATGCGAATTAGAAAGGACACAAATCCTACAATCACTTGCACTAGCAGTATTAAAAATACCCTACGCAGGATATTTATTATCAGGAAAAATATCAAATTTTCTAGACTACGAAGGAAACATTTTATGGTTTTATACTTGTACCAAAAAAGTATCACCACTATAAGTTTTTTGAAGATAAACGATGCTATAAAAGAATCCCTATCTTTTATAAAAATAAAGTACATTTTATTGACACACTTTCAAGACGAACATATTTTTGGGATACCGCAGTCCCCTGTGGATCAGAAAATAGCCACAACGTAGTACAATTGAACCCTGATGAAGATAAATATTATCTTCTTACCCCATACCCCACGTTAATGCAATCACTCAAAAAATTTTCACCGGAAAGCATCAGAGCTATTGCTCGTAATCCAAATATTGATTTACAATCAATTGGAATATATTCAAAATCAGATATCCAACACCACATTAGAACACAACAATTCCAAGAATTATTAACACAAATGGACACTATACAAAGACAATCAATTGACCAGAATTTAAGAAAACTTGCCGAAACCGCAGGATTTGCCGATATTTATACACAAGACTACAGCGGATTTTTTAAGCATAATAAAGATTACATATAATTAAATAATGAAAAATACCGACCACAAGATATTTCACCCAAAAATATTTTCAGTTTTGTAACCTTAAAATACGAAATTCTCGCCTTTCTAGGATGGCCCTTTTACATCTTAGAAAGTTTAACTATCTTCTACGCTATGTTTAATTTTATAGGATTTCTTTTCTCACAATTTAAAGGAATCCATAAGACATGTGCTATACACACACAAGTAAACCGCCAAGCAAGTGTAGCACGTATATTATTCGCAGGATTTTTTGGAATATTTTCATCATCAATAAAAAAAATACTTTTAGATGCACAAATAAAATAATATAATACAAAATTATCCACAAGACTAAAACCATATGACGAAGAACATAATAATGCAGATACAGCACCAACCATACCACAGATACCACAGAATCCTACCGCAAAACCATCCTTTATCATTAGTTCCCCGAAATTTTCGAAACTTAGCAATCACAAATAATCCAAATTTCAGACCAAATACAGCACAAAGTCTCATTCAACACATAATGACACACCATTCACAAAATGATAATACATATGAACAAATTATCGAACAACCCCTAACCACCACTTTTCAGTCTCAAAATAATCATTTTTTTAGCCCACGATGAGCCGACAAACTGGATCCCTCCATCGCTCCAATTCCCACCCAGCCAACCTCCAAACCCAAATCCCAATAATCCCACTTTTTGCTTTCCCGCCACCCGATTCTCCAGTTATTAATATACCATCAAGCACGAATTCAGATACTAACTCAGATATTTCAGTTTTTCATACCATCTCACAATTTAACAACTCCGATATAGAAATTCCCACCGATTTCGCAGTCTCCGAACCATCTCCCTCTACCCATACCCAGACCAACTCTTCAGCTTTTTCAAAACCCCCCCTTCGACCCATCCAAACCAGTCAACCACTCCCAACACTTTCCACTCCTTCTTACGCTTCCCAGGTTACCCCAACCTATTCTCCCTTTAATTCCGACAGATCGAATAATAACTCTCCAGATAAAATCAAAATTTCCGAAGAAATTGACAGTTTATTACACTGCAATAACAATTAACTTACCCCCACACTCTTACGATACATCAACTATCATCAACAGTAACGTCATCAAATCCACCAACACCTACACCACTCGCAGATTACACTCCATCATTAGCTCAATCTTCCACATCCACCGAAACATCTACCAGCACTAACCGAGCTTACCGCCCTTTTAAGCAAAAATTCGCAAATCACCCATTTACAACCAAACCCAGAACAGCCAGAGAAAATATCAACCACCCAGAACACACAAATACAAAAAACTTCCTTCAAATAACCCTACCCTCATTTCCACAATATACCTTAAATACTTCTACCTCTACTAATGAAACACGAAAATTTGTTGATGAGCACGTTTTAATGCCAATACTTCAATGGACAGCGTTATACAATTATACTAACCCCCTTTATTTACCACCCACTAATACTAATGAAAATATCGAAAGAAACAAAATTGTACTAATTGACTCACCACATCACTAACACCTCGACAATTTACATACGTTGGATATAAAAAATTACTAAAAACTTTCACAGCACCCCGAGCTTACGATTTCTCCATCGAATATTACAATCACAACATCATACGCCCTAACCCAGATCAATTTTTAGATGAAGACCGCTTTGCAAACCCGCAACTAACCAAAATTTTTTTTATATAAACACCATACTTATTTACACTTAATGTTTTTGATAAAAAGCACAATTATATAACTTCAGAAGCACTAGTTGACATACAAGCATATGAAAGCTTCTATGATAAATTTCAGTTAATTTCACTAATCGTTCACTTTCTTTCACCACAGGAACGCAGTTTGCACTGTTCCCACAATATAATGTTGCGCACTAAACAAACGCACACTTACACATATTATCGTTTCATACAAAACCATTTTGATTTACACACACCATCACGACAACCTCACCATCGTTTTCAGTTTATTAACTCGTAATACACGTCACCAAATTTTCTTAATTTTACATACTGCGTTAAAAATACTAACCTCCACGGCATTCTCCGCAACTACGACCCAGTTACCCAAATGTATATATTCTGTCCCATCACGAAGACCTTCAATGATGAAGAATCAAAAGCCTTCATTATCCAGCATGAATTCATACAACCTATCGAAATCCCCATACTAGAGTTTATTCATAATACTAAATATATTCATAAAATTTATAACCTAATCCAAAACACACCTCATGAATTCGCAGTAGGCACCGAAGAACTAAACACCATCAACGCACTCCAATTGCTTTGGCCACTGCTGCAAACTAAAAATGTCATACGCATACTAGCCAAGTTATTAACAACATCAGACTTGATTCACGAAATCTTTCCACATGGCTTTTTCGCAGATGAATAAGGTAAATATGAATTAAAATAATTTTAACTAATAAATTCAAACTTGTACTAACCATTTTCTATCAATGTTTAGTTTCTTCTTTTAGTCTTCTCACCACAATCATCTACAAAGCAGAAAAAAGACAAATAAAAATACAAGTTTTTTAAGTTATAATAAAACTCAAATAAAACTTTTTTGCTATGACTAAATCTTTCGCAATAAATAATGTAGTAAAAGTCATACCCAATGTAGTAATTTCATTTATAAATTATTTATCCAAGAAGCAGTAAAATTAAATACGATGAAAATTTATATTTTATAAATTCCCCAAAAGCAGTAAAATTCAAATTCCAAGCAATAAATTGATAAAAATGAGAAAGCAATACTAACCTTTTCCATTGTTTTCATTCATTCGCACAAGAATTCTATCCAAACTTCCCACGAAGAATTGTTTAAAATAATGATTTTATGTTTCAAGTTTTCACTAACAACAACTCAAACAAGCAATAACAAGTTTCAACTTTTCTTTAACCCGGTTGGAAAGGAATTATATGTTGAACCAAACTAACCAACGCAGCTTACTAAATACCACAAATCATAAAACAACAGCATGACTCAGAAAAGAAAACCAACGGTACCCAAACCGGATTAACCCAGTTTAAAACTGGATAATTTATTCTTTTGAAGACTATTATAAAGTCAACGAAAGAAAATATAAAACAAAAAAAGTTGTAAGACAAACCCAAACCAAAAACAATTTGATTTTTGAAAAAAGGACACAACCAAAAGTAACATAAGAAAAACCAGAAAAAACCAACATAAAATGTTTTCACATAACAGGACCTCTTAAAGAAACAGCATGAAATCATACTCCCACTCCTGGCCTAACCCACCAGAGAAGGAATTCCCGAGCATGCTTATAGCCGGCCTAACCCACCGCGCTACACCCACGCTTTGTGACCACACTTTTATTTTTAATAAGAGGTACTCAAGGGTGAGTAACTCTTCAAAATAACTGAACTAAAATAAAACGCTTTTGTGAAAACAACTAACTAAGATCATGACTGAAAACTAAATTAACAAAAATTTATATAATGTAAATCAGAATATGCAGTATTTAGATCATACACAACAACAAAGACGAACATCCAAAAGCTAGACGATCCCATCACACTCGAAAAAAAGAATGGCTAAACACAACCGACATGCCGTCCACAATCACGACTCAAAGGATTTAAAGTACGACTTGACTTCGCAGAAAAGGACTTCATTGAACCACACCAATGACCACTTCGATGTTCAAGTATACGTACAGATCCGAGTTACAAGGCATCCCTTCCAAACACGATTTTCACGCCATTCCCAGACGAAGCTGAACACAAAACAGTTCTCTGCTAATACAGAAAAACCTGACATAGCAAACCATTTTGAAATCGGATTGATTTCATTGGGGATCACAGTCGAATGACAAGACAACAAGTTCATATCCATGATTCCAGCGTCCTGGAACGTTCTTCTTCAAGAGGAACCGGATAAGATAAGAAAATGATGTTCGCCAAATACCAACGTTCATCATCCATCCTTCAATTACAGAAAAAAAGACAGAACTAAAAAAACTCTGTAAACTCCGGATGGGTGGAACCTGATCTAAACTACATTTTATTACTGGATATAAATTAGATATTTTATTACTATAAAATATTTAATATTAACCAATCATAATCCATCTAACTAACAACCCACTTATTTGTAAGTGCTGAAATTACTTGTAATTTCAGCACCAGAGAGATTTGAATTTAACTTAGAAACTAGTTACCTCTCCAAAAGAACTTCAGCAGCCGCAATAAAACCAGTATACTCTAGATCTATTGAGCCTAGCAGAGACTAGTTAAATACCCTGAGACTAGTTGATATATGAGTAAGATTATGATCGGTATTAGACTAAGAAGTTGCACGAATCTATCCGGCCGAAAATAAGATAGCGTGACGAGCAGACGGTGTACCCTATCCGAAATTATTCTATGAGTTATACACCTCACATAACTCGCAAGAGTGATTGTATCAGGTTAATGCTCTGATTGTTTCGAACACTCTTTTAGATCTATGGAGTATCTGTATGGAGTTCGACTTAGAAAAATTGACAGGTGTCAAAAAAGTTTTTTAAAGTTTTTGATTATTTTTCATAATCGTTATTCCATACGCTGTATAAAACAATAGTTAGTAAATTTTCATCAAATTTTATACTGATTAGAACAACTAAAACGCCTTAATTCAATTTGGATAAATTTTTCAGCCGAATTGATTAGCCGATTACGCGTTAGTAGCACAAATAGATCGCGTTGACTTCGCAAATTGCGCAAACTGGCAATTATCTAACCCTCATATCTTCTCTAAAACTGATCACAGATGAAACATCTTTTAAAGTTGAGCTCAAAACATTAATAGCTTTTATGTTATTTTTGAAAAAAAAAAATCATGTTAAAAGTGCTTTCTTTTTTTGCGTATTTGTGTTGTTTTGCCTTATGATGGGCTCTCTAAACTCTATCTAGATATCTATCTCCAAATTTGGAGTTCGATTCTATCTCATCGAATTTTTTTTTCAATGCCAATTTTGAAGTTTTTTCCTTTAATTATTTCTTGATTATTTCTGAAGCTGTTTTTGCCGTTTTTTCAGTTTGTGTTTGCGAAGTGCAGCTTTGCCTGGTATGCTGACTAATTGAGCTTTAAGCATTTCAAGTTCTTATTTTACGTTATAAACCATTTACACCGAAGAAAATGTTTTTATATGTATAAGGTTTGAGAATTTTTACCTGATTTTTTTTGCTAAATATTTGTCAAAATTTTTAGTATTTTTGTGAATGTTTTTGAACATTTTTTCGTAACAAACTTTGCTTGGTTTAATTGCTTTCTAGTCTGTATCGTGTAGAACAATAGCTGTTTTAATTTTTAGATAGGAGATCAGATAGAAAATTCTTAGAGGTATCGCCATAAATTTTAGTTGATTTTCCTTTTTTGTTCCGTCCATTTGAAAAGAGTGGAGGAACTTTGTTTTCGGGTGTATTTTAATTTTTCTTTTTTGTTTGTCAAGCAGGAACTACAAAAAATCACTGCAAAGGGTTGAATGATATATCATATTCAAACGCTTTCTGTCGTAATTCGAACAATTTTTCAAAATTCTGAAGATTTTTTTGAGTTTAGGCTTTTGGTATTTTTTTGAGCTATTAAATTGAGCATGCTGGCTTACAATAGCTAATTTATACTCAATTTAAGCAGTCTCAGTTTATTTTTACTCGAGTAAAAATACCTGTTTTTAGCGCCACTTGAAACTTGAATTAAGCGCCATTTCTGAAAATTTTAATAAAAAATTAACGCTTTTCCTACTTTGGCTTTTAATTTTTTGTACTTTTTCAAAGTTTTTTGCCTAGTTTACAATGACTGTTGAATATGCCGGGATTTATTTTTTCGTTCAGATCTTAGTATCACACCACGCAAAAAAAAACGACACAAATGTGAAAACTCTTGTTTTTTAATTTTCTTAAATAAAAGTATCGTCGAAATATTCTGTTTAAATTGCGCAGTAATCGGTATTTCCTTGTTCCTAATCTTCGTTATTGTTCCGACTTTTGATACGAATGTAACGGAATATTTGTGCTCGGGGTGGTTTTTTTTCTTCAGACAAGTTTCGACTTTTTAACTAATTATTTTTGACGGAGTTTTTTTATATCATTCGAAAGCTATTGTTGTCCTGAGCTTAAATTTGAAAAGATATTTCACATGTGATCATTTTTCGTAAAGTTGTGAGGGTCTAATGATTGCCATTTTGACCAATTTGGGACAATTAACGCGCGATATAATTCGCGCTTTTAACGCGTAAGCGGAGATTTAATCCATCTTAGAAATCGTTCCAAATTGGTTGAACGAAGCTTATTTGCCATAATTGAATTGTTACAAGAAGCGAAATCTATTGTTTTGTACTTTATATGGCGTGTGGGGGGTTAGATTTTCATAGAAAATTTTTCAAATTTTAGAAAAAAAGTTTTTCATTTTATTTTGTTTTTGTTTATTTTTTATGTTGTTTATGTTATTACTGCTCCATAAACGTTAAAAGTCAGTCGGAATTTTCAGGGCGCCGCCCTGATACGAGCAGTCTTGTTGTGTATCGTTTTCGTAGTGTCCCATTTGAAAGCTAATGAAGTCAAATTGGCCGTCCTTGTAATAGTTAGATGAAAAACGTAGATACATTTTTTGTGAATGGCATGAAGTTAAACAAGACTGCTCGTATCAGGGGAAAATCCTGAACGTTGCGACTGCCCAATAAGTTCTCCAATACTTTTTGATTAAAACAATTTTGAAGAGCTTTAATTCTTAGGCTGACAATATGCGTGACTGCTGCTTTAAAGTTGTAAATGGAATTAATTAGACCAACTGATAAACGCATTAAATAGTTTCATAATTATCAATGATTCCCCCCATTCTTAGACTTTTTCGAGCAGTGCCAGTTTTTGAACCAACTTTGCGATCGAATCATCAGAAATTAATTTCCGTCAAATCTTCCAAAGAGTCAACATGGAGTTTCAGGTAGCTACTGAAACATATTCACAGACCTCCAAGAAAGTAACTTACAAAAAAACATTCGTGTACGAAAGACGAACAGGAACTCTATTACAGATGCTGATGATGTTTTTCTTCTCATCAATAAAATTATTTGATAATTTTCTAAAGCTGAGCTAGAAAATTTCAGAGGAGAAAACTTTTTGCAAGAAACGGCATTTTTGACCAAAATTAATCATTTCAACTACTTTTTCTGAAAAAAATGAACAAACAAAGCAATCTCTGGTTGTCCGAGTTACGAATAGGAACAAAATCATATCAAAAGAAAGATCCAACAAATACGGAGCCTGCAATTCGACTTTTTATTAAGAATTGTTTTTTTTTGTGGCAGTTAGCGATTGATATCGTGACTTATAACAAAATTTGCCGCCCAAAAGTTTGATTGAAACTGTTCCGTTCACCAGCTCGGCATTATCCTTTCACATGTAATGGCGATATTTTAGCCTTTCTTTCCCTTAAGCCTTTGTGTTTATAGTGTTATAGTAGAATGCGTGTTGCTGATCAATCTGCTTATAACAAGATTTGGAACACATTGTTGAAGCAACCGACACAAAATAATCATATAAAAATATTAGACAAAAGTTACATCAAATATTTTAATGACTAAAACAAAACATTCATAAAAAATCACCAAAAATCTTTTTCAAAAATTGCTATGGCCATGCTTACAACCTCAGCTTTTAGGATAAAACAAATTGAAAAAGTTTTTTCTTTTAAAAAGGTTGGACTACTAAAATAAAATTGATCTTGAAAATCAATTGATTTTGTAAACCTGCGCTGAAAAATTTGGTACCCGCATAACAACAAGGACAGTTTATTAAAATTTACTTAAGTTTTGCAAAGTCAGACTGAGTAATTTGGAACCTGATCTAAACTACATTTTTTTATTTATAATTTAGACATTTAACCATTGTAAAGTATTTAATATTAACCAATCACAATCCATCTAACTAACTACCCACTTATTTGTAAGTGCTGAAATTACTTGTAATTTCAGCACCAGAGAGATTTGAATTTAACTTAGAAATTAGTTGCCTCTCTCGAGTACTCCAGAAGCCGCAACAATACCAGAATACTCTAGATCTATTGAGCCTAGCAGAGACTAGTTAAACACCCTGAGACTATTAGTTATAAGAGTAAGATTAGGATCGGTATTAGACTAAGAAGTTGCACGAATCTATCCGGCCGAAGATAAGATAGCGTGACGAGCAGACGGTGTACCCTATCCGAAATTACTCTATGAGATAGACCCCCATATCTAAACTCATCTGGTGCGACCATAAGTCTCAAACAAGACCTTAAAAAACACATTAGTTTAGAACTAACAAAATATTAGATTAGAAAATAGACAGAAACATTTTCAAAATTTTATACGATAATAACTTAATTGAATGGTCTCTACGACTCAATAGATCAAAACCGCTCTTCCGAACAATACAAGAACAACCTCGTATTGGAAACAGACCTCGGACAAGAGACGACATACGACTACGGAGAAACTTACCAAATAATTTCACGATCGTACGGCAAAAGCCACAACAAACTTTTATATTTAGAATTATAATGGCAATGAATTTAGATTTTCATTCGCAAACATGAAAGTTCTTGAAGGAAATCTTCAATGCATCTACCAGGCGCTAAATAAGTTATTAATGTTCAATAACGATTGATAAAAACATCACTAATCGTTTCTTCAACTGCAGTACTATATAAAACATATTTTAAAAATAATTTATTCAAAATAAAAATAAAAATTAGTAGCATGACAATAAATCGTTAGTAAACATAAATTATCTTGTTGTTCCAGCTTCATCATCTAAACATAACAGCAATCATAAATCAACTAACTTCATCAAAACTAAAATTCACAAATTGTTATTTCAAAATCTTAAACTTTATATTTCCTAAACCTAAAACTTTTTAATCTTAAACCAGATCATCAAGGCTTATGGCTTATCCTTGGATCAAATTTAAATTTCTATCTTAACTTTTAACTCTGATCATCAAGGCTTATCCTTGGATCAGAGAACAATTTTTTCTCCCCCACCCACTTATCAAGTGTCTAACGACCTCAAACGTCGATTCACTCTCCAACCTTTTCAAAAGACCCAGGACTAATAGAAATTTTTCAAACATTAACCATTAAAATTAAGATAAACAGTGAAGAACTTTGGTTATTCATCCTTCACTTGACCCCTCCTCTTAGACGACCCAGGATAATCATAGACTTAGTAAGTTTAAAATAGTATCTAACGATCTACTTGCGTTCTAATTATACCTGAACCTTGTGGATCGATTTACTATTCTCCAACCCTTGAACACAATCACTACCCCTAAGTAAGATTAAGTAAGTTAAAAACTTAGCTTATATTAGCCACGAGAAAGTAAAAATCATTCTTCGGAATCGATATACTTTTCTCTCCAACCCTGAATAAAAAGACCCAGGCTAAGCTAACCAAAAAATCGTAAGGACTAACAGTCTAGGAAAATAAAACCACTACAAACAACTTTGCATCCATCATCCTAAACCTTATGTCATTAAAAAATCTAGGAAATAAACAAACAATCGTCATACACAATTGTCAAATTGAAAATCACAAATACGATCTTGTTATAACCCCGCATACACAAACAATTGAATACATTCACATAAAACGGCAAACACTAAAAAGAACAATTCTAAGAAAACAAAGACAGATAACACGAAAAAGATTTTCAAAACACCGAAACGCATTTTCAGACTCAGAAGTCAGTAGTCGCGACGCACTATACAAAGTAGAAGACTCAATAAATCAAACTTATCCAATCCAGGACTCAGTATATTTTTCCGACTCAGAAACAAATACACTTTCATCGAAAAAAGGAAAAAACAGAATAAAAAAGAAACACAAATACAAACCAGTACATCTATACAATTGGAGTCAACCAATCAGACACATTAACAATTATCTGTTAACAGTCATCAAACGAAAAGATGAGCAACACTCAAAGTGAAGATAGTCTCGATTACGAACAAGCCTTCCCTTTCATTATAGACTCAGAAGATGATAGAGGACAAATAAAATTTTGTAAAAATTTAATTATAAATTTATTCAAACCAGGAATCAGTCCATGTAAAACAAAATTTCCAGAGGTAAAAATAAAAAGACAACTAATAGATCATTATATCAAAGATATCGCAAGAATAACACAACAATATGGTATCTACACTATAGAAATCTGTACGCCAAGAAATGATAAATACATTATTCAAACAGACGATCTTGATCTAAAATTTTCAAAGGTATTCACAGAATATATCAAAAATATACAAAACCATAACTCACAGAGAGCAAACTCAATATTCACAAATGAAGTTTTTGCTATAACATACACATATTTAACTATGTAGAAACAACAGAAGTTCAAAGCACATCACCAATCCAGACATCTAGACACACAAAAATTAGAAATGAAATCACTGCATTTTCTACATTTTTATAAGCAATTCGTGAAAATTTTTATAACAATGACGTTTTACAAAATAGCAAACATGATTTACAAAAAATACTAGCATGGTTTACAATCGATTATTTCACACATAATTTAGATTTAATTAGCCAAGCAAGAAAAAATTTTAGACCTCAAAGTAACAATGACGACACAGTTGGTCTCATCCGTTTTTATAAACTTCCCAAATGATATCTCAAGTCAAGCGATAGACACAATATCTATTCATCCAGATTTTATAAAAATCATACCATTAAAAATTGACGCCACACCTTTAAATTATAATACATTTTTACCCGATACACAAAACAACAGTTTAAATTCAACAGTAATACATAATGAAAACCTCAATGGAACTCGAAATCTTACACATCAAGATATTCAAACACCATCACACTTCATAAATGAAGAAATTGTCCACACGACAGTAACAACTACGCAACAAAGTATCTCACCAATACATCCAAATTTAACAACACCAAAAAACACTAAAGCAACATCACCACAAATAACGTTACAATCAACCGTAAAACCTTCAGTCACTTTTGCACCTAAATTCTCACATATGGATTATCGAAAATTTAGACTAATGACAAGACCACCAAACCAAGAAAGACATTCACAAGAAATAATTTTGCAGAACACAATTATAATTATACACATCCGCCAAGAGCACACCATCCCCCAAGAAACACTAATAATAATCATGTACGTTCTCACTATTGGGATAAACCAATGACAACAAACAATTCAGTAAATTTTCAACCTAATCAGCATCCTACACAGGATCATAGTGAAAATTATCCATTTTTCCAACAAAATAAAAATAGACAACAAACACCTCATCATACGGATTATTTATCATCTGATGATGATTATTTTCAACCAGATATTTTTGCAGCATACACACAAGAGTATCGTACACAAAAATGACGACGACCTCAATATAAAAGAATTTTTCCTGAAAACCCACTAGATACTCAAAACCAACAACCACAAATGCCAAATTCATATACTACACAATCTTTTCAACCAATGCAACCACAAAATCCAATGACTATGCATTCGTATCAACCAAACCAAATGCAAAATGAAATCCCATTACCATATTACCTACAACAACATGAAATTACAAAAAATCAATTGACAAATTTTTCGCAAATACCAAACGCCGCAGAATCACTACAAATGACGATGAATCCATACCTCATGGGAGGATCATCAAAAACATCAAATAAACCACTCATGGTATTTACAGGAACAGACCCTGAATACTCAGTAGAAGATTACTTAAACGCAGTCTCAGCAAATTTAATTTTGAATATAGGACCTGAACCAATAAATACACCACTCCATCAAAATTGGATACATCGCCGCACAGCGTTGATACAAACAACATTAGATGGCACAGCACAAAAATGGTTTTCAGTACTACCTATAGAAATAAAATCAGATTGGAAAAGATTCACACAAGAATTTTCAAAAATGTTTGATTCTGAAAGAAACAAACAACATCAAAGAGTTTTATGCAATGAAATTCGCAGATTACCAAATGAAACAATAAAACAATTGGCAGTTAGAATCGAAACACTAGTTCGAAAAGCATATTCACTTAATACACATGATTATAAGAATACAAAAATGACAGAAATCTTAATGATGACCTTAACACCACAATTAAGGAAAATTGCTATAAAGAAAAGAGCATCTCATCCTTCCTCAATTCGAGAACCAGATCTAGATTTTAGAAAACTAGTCGATAAACTAGAACAAGCAGAAATCACAATGAAACTCGAAGAAACCGAAAGTTTAAAATTACAATATGTTAATCGTATTGAAACAAAAACTACGCATATTAACAATATACAGGAATCAGATGTAGACCTATCTGAAAAAATCACTGAAATTTTAAACATCATGAACGAAACCCAAATTGGAAAGGTAAACCATCTTTTAAGAAATGGTGTTATTATTGTCGACGATTCGGACACAGTATCTCTGAATGTAGACAAAAACAGCAAGACAACCAAAATAAACCTCAAAAACACAAAGAACCAAATAAGTCATTTTATCAATACGTGAAAAAAGATCAAAATTTACCAAACAAAAATGTAAATAGTAATAATAGCTCTGGAAAACCACTTCCAAGCAATCAAAACTATTCTCGAAATCAATCACCATATAACTCTAGTTATAGAGGTAGATCACCCGAACAAAGAAATTCACGAAATTTCTCACAAAATAGATATAGTCGATCAAATAGTCGAAACAAATACCCACGATCAAATTCAACCTCAACACAATTTGTTTCAGCATCCAGTTCCCAATCAAACAGAAATAGACATTATTCAAACAATCAATCACGAAATTCATCTTATAATAGAAATAGAAACTATTCAAATAATAGAAAAAGAAGCTATTCAAACAATAGAAATAGAAGTTACTCCAACAATCGTAATAATAGTTATCCAATTAACAGATCACGGAATAACTCATATAACAGATCAAACTATCAAAGATCAAATGACAATCACCAAAATAGATCAAGAAATAACTCACAAAACCGAAATTCAAGTTACAACAATCGATATAGAAATTTTTCCCAATCACCTCATAGGAATAATAATCGTTATCACAACTCTCAGTATCGACATAGAGGCAATACACCAAAACACCAAAGACAAATTAATCAAGTACAAACAAATGAAGAAACAACTTCAGGCCCCCCAGGTATCGATAACACAGAAAATATCGAATTACAAGTAAATCACATAAATTGTGAATCAACAGACAGTGAAAGTGATACAGATAATAACATCTTAGTTAACATGATATCTGTTGAAAACGATTATGAATCAGTCACATATGAAGAACCTTTTAGTTCACACATATATGAAAAAAGTAAATAAAATTAACACGGAAAATTCACCTGACAAAGACAACGTACAAAGCTCAACTACAAATCACATATATCAAAATATACAATAAACCAAATTTTTAACCATCATGACCCACTTGATACAATCCTCCTATCAAAAATAGAAATTGACAATATTTTTCTCCCACCAACAGAAAAAATTACACTTGAACTTTTAAAACAATATCAAAATTTAGACCCAGTAATACGACAACTCAAATCATGGCACAAATATAAAACAAAACCAGCAAAAGCTGATACCACAATTTTAGGAAATAAAACACTTCTTCGATATTTCCGAAAATTTAATAACAAAACAATAAATGAAAATACAGATCTTTTAGACTATCAATTAGATGATTCTAAAGTCCCCTGTCTCCCCTTAAGTATGATATTAATAGCATTAAATATTACTCGTACACAAAATACTAAAGGACCCTCCGGATCAGAAAAAACATATTCAAATTTTACACAAAATTTTTATTTTCCAAACGCCCCAATTTGGATAAAAGTACTATGCAATGATTGTATAATATGTCAACTAAACAAACCTTACCCAAATCAGAAACAAATAGCACAAAAACAAGATTTTAAAGGACAAAGTCTATACTTTAATCACAGAATATCATTTGACACAAAAGTACCAATTTCCCCATTTGACATAAAAGTACCAACTCATACATTATGGTTATTGTTGACGCTTTTACACATTATGTAGCACTCAACCCAGTACCACATTGTAACGCTTATTACGCTTACACAACACTCTACGAACACTGGATAGCAAAATTTGGACTACCAGAAATTCTAGTAACAGACAACGGTACGTAATCCATTAATAATGAAATAATCACACTATGTCACCTATACAATATCAAACATAAACCACGTACATCTCATGTACCTTGGACAAACGGATTAGTCGAAGGTATGAATCGTTCATTACAAGAATACCTTAGATGTATCATAAATGGAAATGACACAAAATACACGGAATGGTCAACAGATGTAAGATTATTCCCATTATCATACAATTCACAAATAACGACAACTTTAGGAATGTCACCATATGAAATGGTTTTTAACCAAAAACCAAAAAAACCAATAATGTTCACCGCAAATGCACATAAAAATGCACAAGGACATTGCAAACCGACTAAAGATTCAATATGCTATAACCTATCATTACATACACATGATGAAGATCATTTTCATCACCCACAAATTCTCAAACTAGCCTCCGGTACACACACCGAATGGATTTTAAACAGAGATAAAAAACATAATGAAGTCTACCAAAAAGTAACAAAGAAATTGTTACAACGACAAAATATCAATAACCAAATTAATCAGCGATTTACGCCAGCCACCGATTTAAAAATAGGAACATTTGTTTTAATACCAAATTTCCAGACAAAAAAAGGAATCTCTAAAAAAAGTACAACCACTTAGAAAAGGACCCTACCAAATAATTGCTAAACCAACTGAAGTCACGTATAAACTTATAGACACCACAAAAAAAGAAATTGTCCAACACAGAAACAATTTTTTACCTTATTATCCGAAAGAATACTCTTTACGCAAATTAACCCAATTATATTTTTTCACCGGTTTAAAATTCATCCACAAAAACACCCAAATAGAGCCAGAAATAAATGAAACTAATAAAAATCAACATACACAAATTCAAAAACAAGACAAGTTTCTCAAAGACACAAAAATACTAAATTCAGATAATTTAGGAAAAGAAAGAAAAAATAGAAAAAAGATAGAAAAAATCTTGCCACAAGAACAAAAAGAAAAATCTACACATAGAGAATCATCAAGACTTAGAAACCAACCACGTAAGGATTATAAAATATTCATCCCACAATCTAAAATACTAAAGAAAGTTGAATTTCAAAAATGAAACCATTTTCTTTTTCATACAATTCAACCCTCATATACATCTCAGACATTTTAACTTTCATATTTCCCAAATAACATGCTGAAATAGACGCAATAAATCTAGTTCAAAATCAACCAATAAGATTCACTCAACTCAATCACTTCCGTATCTCTAAACACCAACCTCTTAGCCGATAGACTTTAATCTCCAGGCATATCTGTAACTATAACTTTACAACCTCCAGGTCAAAAATAAGCAACTTGCTAAATTTTGATAACTAAAATAAATATCACGGTATTATTACAACCCTCCCCTATCTAATAACCCAAAGATCAACAATATTTTCCCAAATTTGCCCTCAAAAACCCCCCAACCAAAAATGGCAAATTAGCCTAAAGAAAAAATGAACCATGATCATTTGGCCTAAAGTACAATTATCTCAAAAATATCCCAGTTTACCCACCAAATAAAAATAAAGTAAAGAAGACCTGCCGAACACCATAAAATAAGCCCCCAACAATTTTTCAAGTAACTCAACCCACTTGTCAAAAAATCAATAAATAATCCGACCATACTTGAATATAGCCCCAGCAATTCAAAAAATATTCGACGAACGAATCATTTTCTCAAATGCTTCTCTTCTCTCCAGTTATACTCATAAAAAATCTAATCTTAAACATTTTCTTAAAACTTTTTCTAATTTCTAAACTTTTGATAATATTTTTCATTGACGTTTTTGAAGTTTTTATAGTAATTTTAATAATTTTTCTTAGCATAATTTTAATTTTCTACACCCTATACGCGCTATATTCCCATCTTTCCCTACTCATTGACCAAATGTACAGGTACGATAATTTAAAATCAATTTAAATGATACGAACAATTTTTAGTAGAACAGATATTTTTCTCCTATTCATAATTTTCCTCACATTTGTAACATCCCTAATTTTGACAATATGCAAATGTATAAAAAAGGCAATAGTAACGTTCGCATTAGCCACGATTCTTTTAATTCTATTCATCGAAGAATACTATACCAAACATAAATCCTCTCACTAAGTTCTCAAATCTATACAAACACATTTCCAAAATTGCTAACCAAACACCCCCAAATCAGTCTCCAACGACAACTTCCCAGGAAAACCCAACAGTACCTACAACTACCCAGAACCCCCAAACATCCACACGAATTTCATTTCAAGATAACCCATATACTTTTGAACGACACGCTCGCTTATCTGAACCCCTAGAACCAGTTCAAAGACAAGCATCACTAAGTGAACCAACATATAATTTATACCCTACACTGCAACAGGACTTAAACCAAATCCGACACATTAGCCAAAATCAAAATACAATCGAAGTAAATAGACAAATAATACATCCAAGAAGAAATAGAAATTTCCAAACTCCTAGAATCACCTTTAGCATACCTCAATCTCCAACTCCATCAATTTCATAAAATTCTAGTATAACACTACCAGATACACCAACGCTAACTCCTAACATTCAATCAGAACACCTAGGATCAACACCAACCTCAGCACAAATACGTGAAACTCCTTTTAACCCACCTAACCCAAACGAACGTCTACCCCATTGGACAACACAATCCTACTCACAAGGAGAACCAAATTTAGTCAACGACCCAATAGATACTTCATCAGATACAACATTATCATCTTTAACAGAAACACTATCACTTCTATCAACACCATCCCTAAGTCAAATTTCACCATCAATTTTCCCTTTAAATATCTCACACGACATTGAAACTCGATACAGTGAACAATCTACAAATATACCCCTAAGATTAGACTGGAATACATTTGTAGCACCACCTCCATTGTTAGGACAACATAACGAAAACCACCGACTACACAGTTGGGCACTTAACAGATTACAATATAGACAAGATATCCACGAAGATATCCGAGAACATAACGTTCAAATATTAAATCAAAACAGCCTTCAACTAAAGTTCGAAATTACAGTTAAACTTAATAACATTGTACAACATCCTTATCCACTAAGCCCCTCAAATATCACAGCTCAAACACTACCACCACCATTTATTACAACAGAAGTAATATATAAATACGATAGATATACAAAAACCACAATCGGATATATAACATTTTATAACCCATATTCAGGACTATCGTACACATGTATATTTTAAGGATATTATAATTTCAACACATCTTTTTTCTTATATTTTCCGAACAGAACACAAATCCACCTCCTCGCACAAGACCTCAAGAAAATGAATAACATGAAACTGAAGAAAATGAACAAAAAACACTACAAAAATATGCAATAAATCAAGGAACACAATGCAAAACAGAACCACAAGCTATAGAAACTACAAACGTAATAGCAACACTATATTCAAAAGCCCGAGCAACAACAGTAACCGGATATAAACTTACAGCAACGTTTTCCGAAAAGAAAATACATTGCTCACAAGTTTCGAATGGAAATAAAAACAGACTTGATCACGAATCATTTTACCAAAGCAACATAGAACGACTTTTACATCTCAACCCCGATGATTGTAAAGTCGAGTTACACAGGTTAAAACTCACAAATAACAAACACTCAGAAAGACAAATAGTACATTTCCATGTCTTCAGCGATTCTGTACACCAAGCAGAAATTGAACGCTATCAAGGACATATAAAATTAGACAAAAAATACCCATTCAATGGTGCACACAGACGTTTAAATTATGATACCAAAGATAAACATTGCATATCACACATTGGAATAAACAACCCCTCAAATGGTAAAGCAGATACAAAAAATAGAGGATATCAAGAAATAATGTTTTTTGATTGGAAAATACAACTTGAAAAAATACAACTCACACGAGATTTAGCAGATAACACAATGATCTATCAAGGAGTTCGATTACCTTGTAAAAATGATCAAGGATATTGTGATCCTACAACAAGAACCCAAGCAACAATTGTTTGATTTCCCGAAGATACATGCACAACATTTCAAGTAGCAAAAATACACGCCCGAATGATAAAATTTCATGAAAAATATTTCCTTGAATCTATCCCATACGAACAAGTGAGCCCACATCACAAACGGAGTAATGATTTTAAAAATTCGCACGATATAGAAAACAAACTAACACGTTTTCAAATCTACCAAGAAACAGAATTTGCATGTAAATACACAAACCCACTCTACAAAACACAATACTCCGAAATACTTGTCGAATACGAACAAGGTTTCGACATGACCACTGGAAAAATTAAAGTTAATCCACACGCAATAGCAAAATTTAATTACGACGGAAAACCCTACAGCCCAGTTAAATTTCAAAAATGTAATAACCATCCAGGTGGAAAATTAACACCAATTGACAGTAAAAGTACACGACTACAAGAATTATCGCTTATGAATACAAGTTACTTTGGAAACATACTTTATGACATTCATTTAGACATGAAATTAGACTACACAATTAGTAGAATTTTTCAAGAAATGTCACTTTCTGAATTAGAAACACTACATCAGCTATGCGAATTAGAAAGAACACAAATCTTACAATCACTCGCATTAGCAGTACTAAAAATACCCTACGCAGGATATTTATTATCAGGAAATAGATCAAATTTTCTTGATTACGAAGGTAACATCTTATGGTTTTATACTTGCACCAAAAAAGTATCACCGTTATACGTTTTTGAAGATAAACGTTGTTACAAAAGAATACCCATATTCTACAAAATCAAATTACATTTTGTTGATCTTTCTCGCGAAGAACATATTTTTGGGATACCGCAGTCCCATGTGGATCAGAAAATAGCCACAATGTAGTACAACTAAACCCTGACGAAGATAAATACTACCTATTAACACCATACCCTACATTAATGCAATCACTAAAAAATTTTCACCAGAAAGCATAAGAGCCATTGCTCGAAACCCAAATATAGATTTAAAATCCATTGGACTTTATTCTAAATCTGATATACAACACCATATTAGAACGCAACAATTCCAAAAACTACTCACACAAATTGACACACAGGCCTACTTACACCATACAAAGACAATCAATTGATCAAAATTTAAGAAAACTTGCAGAAACCGCAGGATTTGCAGACATATACACGCAAGATTACAGCGGATATTTTAAATACATTAAAGATTATATATATTTAAACGGCAAAAAAATACAGACCACAGGATATTTCACCCATAAATATTTTCAGTTTTGTAACCTTGAAAAACGAAATACTCGCTTTTCTAGGATGGCCCTACTACATCTTAGAAAGATTGACTATCTTATACGCTATGTTTAACTTTATAGGATTTCTTTTCTCACTATTAAAAGGAACCTTTAATACATGCGCTATACACACACAAGTCAACCGCCAAGCAAGTGTAGCACGCATATTATTTGCAGGATTTTTTGGAATATTTTCATCATCCATAAACAAAATACTTTTAGACGCACAAATCAAAGAATATAATACAAAACTAGCCACAAGACCAAAACATACGACGAAGAACACAATAATGTAGACACAGTCCCTACAGCACCACAAGTACCAGCCCTACCACAAAATCATCCCTTATCTTTAGTTCCCAGAAATTTTCGAAATCTAGCAATCACAAATAACCCAAATTTTCGACCACATTCAGTACACAGCCCTATCCAACATATAACGACAAATCATTCACAAAATGATAGTACATATGAACAAATTATAGAACAACCCCATACCACTACCTTTCAATCTCAAAATAATCATTTTTTTAACCCACGATGAGCCGACAACTTGGATCCCTCCACCGCTCAAATTCCCACCCAGCCAATCTCCAAAACCCAATCCCAATTATACCACTTTTCGCTTTCCCCCCACCTGATTTTGCAATTATTAACATACCATCTAGCACGAGTTCAGACACTAACTCAGATATTTCAGTTTTTCATACAATTTCACAATTTAACAATTCAGACCTTGAAACTCCCGACGAATTTGCCAACTCTGAACCCTCTCCTTCCACCTATTCGCAAACCAACCCCTCGAATTTTTCACAACCCCCTTTTCAACCCATTAACGCCAGTGAACCACTACCATCCCTTTCTACTCCCTCTTATGCATCCCAAGTCACACCAACATATACTCCATCCCTTTCTGACAGATGAACCATTAATTCCCCCGATATCCCACAAATTTCCCCAGAATTAGATAATTATATTACTCTCCAACAACAAATTATCCATCCCCATACTCTTACCATAAATCACCTATCATCCATAACAACATCATCCGGGCCACCAACACCAACACCGCTATCAGACTACACCCCATCATTAGCCCAATCATCCACCTCCACAGAAACATCCACCAGCACTAACAGAGCTTATCGCACTTTCAAACGAACATTCCCAAATCACCCATTCACAACCAAACCAGGTACAGCTAAAGAATATATTGATCATCCACAACATAAAAATACTAAACAGTTTCTCCAAACTAATCTACCATCATTCCCTCAATACACCTTGAATACACCTACTACTAATGATGACACCAGAAATTTTGTTGACGAATACGTCTTAATGCCGACACTACATTGGACATCATACTACCACTACACTAACTCTCTTTACCTACCACTTTATAACACCATAACTGATAATGAACAATGCAAAAAATGTTATACAGACTAACAACAGCACTAACACCACAACAATTCACATATGTAGGATTTAAAAAACTACTAAAAGATTTCACCGCACCCCGCGCTTACGACTTCACTATCAAATATTATGATCACAACATCATACGCTCTAACCAAGGCCAATTTTTAGACGACGACCGCTTTGCTAACCCACAACTAACAGTAAAATTTTTCATCTCAACATCATATTTATTTACACTTAATATTTTTGACATAGCACACGATCACGTCATTTCCGAAGCCCTCATTGACACACAGGCCTATCAAAGCTTCCAAGATAAATTTAATTTATTTACACTAACCTTCCACTTTCTTACACCACAGGAACGAGATCTGCACTGCTCTCACGATATTATGTTACGCACTAAACAGACACATACTTACACATATTATCGTTTTATACAAAATCACTTTGACTTACATACACCCTCACGACAACCCCACCATCGTTTTCAATTCATCAACTCAAAGTACACATCACCGTTTTTTCTTAATTTAACTTATTGTATAAAAAATACTAACCTTCATGGCATCCTCCGTAATTACGACCCCGTCCACCAAATGTATATATTTTGCCCCATCACCAAGGTCTTTCAGGACAAAGAATCCCGACCCATCCTCATCCCGCACGAATTCTTAAAACCCATTGAAATTCCGATTCTAGAATTTATCCATAACACTAAATATAATCATAAACTTTACAATCTAATCCAAAACACACCTCATGAGATTGCAGTAGGCACCGAAGAACTAAACATCATCAAAGCACTTCAATTGCTTTGGCCACTGCTAGAAACTAAAAATATCAGTCGCATATTAGCTAAATTATTAACATCATCTGAACTAATCCAAGACCTCTTCTTACATGGCTTTTTCCCCCAAGATTAGATAAGTATATTTCAACTATATTCACTAATAAATATAAAAATTACTAACCATTCTTTATAATGTTAGATTTCATTTTTCTAGCATTCTCATCACCATCATCTGCAAAATGAAAAAAGACAAACAAAAATATAAACTTTTAGAAATTACAATTCATTAAACTTATTTGCTAAAACAATCTAAATATACTAAAACCTTTGCACTATATGATGTCATAAAATTCATACAAATTTAGTAAAATAATTTATAAATTCTTCCCCCAAAAAGCAGTAAAATTACATACAATGAAAACTTATAGATTCAAATTTCCCCAAACGTAGTAAAATTCAAATCCCAGCAGTAAATTTATGAATTACGAAAGCAGTACTAACCTTTTCATTCATTCGCACAAGAATTCTATCCATACTCGCACAGCTCGCCCACGAAGAATTGTTTAAAATAATGATTTTATGTTCCAAGCTTTCAATAACAACAACTCTAACTAATGATAACAAGTTTCCAACTTTCCTTTAACCCGGTTGGAATGGAGTTATACACTACACCAAACTAACCAATGCAAATGACTAAACACCACAAATCATGAAATAACAGCATGAATAAGAAAAGAACACCAACGGTACCCAAACCGGATTAACCCAGCTTAAAACTGGATAATTTATTCTTTTGAAGACTATTATAAAGTCAACGAAAGAAATAATGAAACACAAAAAAGTCGAAAGACAAACCCAAACCAAAAACAATTTGATTTTTGAAAAAAGGACACAACCATAAACAACATAAGAAAGCACAGAAAAAAGCACCATATAATGTTAACACAAAACAGGACCCCTCAAAGAAACAGCACGAAATCATACTCCCACTCCTGGCCTAACCCACCAGTGAGGACGTCCTGAGCATGCTCTATAGCCGGCCTAACCCACCGCGCTACACCACGCTTTGTGACCACACTTTTATTTTTAATAAAAGGTACTCAAGGGTGAGTAGCTCTTCAAAATAACTGAACTAAAACAAAAAGCTTTTGTGAAAACAATTAACCACGATCATAACTAAAAAGACAATTAACAAAAAGTATAAGATGTAAATCATAATATGCAGTATATAGATCACACACCACAGCTAAGACGAACATCCAGAGACTAGACGATCCCATCACAACCGAACGAAAGAATGGCTACAAACCACCAACCGACATGTCACCCACAATCACGACTCAAAGGATTTAGAGTACGACTTGACTTCGCAGTAAAGGTCTTCATTGAACCAGACCAATGACCACCTCGATGTTCAAGTATACGTACAGATCCGAGATTCCAAACACTAGTTTCACGTCATTCCCAGACGAGGTTGATCACAAACAGCCTCCATAAATGCAAGCAGAACTGACATAGCAAAGCCTTTTGGATTCTGGAATCTAAACGATTTCATTCATTGGGGATCACATTCGTTGTTGAACGATAAGAAGATAAACTTCATATCCCGAATTCCAGCGTCCTGGAACGTTTCTCTTGAAGAGAAATTATGTCGACGGTTCTAGTCTCCTGGACCTCTCTTCTCCAGGGAACAAAAAAAAAGAAAACGAAAATGATGTTCGCCACATACCAACTTTCATCATCCATCCTTCAATTGCAGAAGAAAAGAGATAGAACTCAAAAACTCTGTAAACCCCGGATGGGTGGAACCTGATCTAAACTACATTTTATTATTTATAATTTAGACATTTAACCATTGTAAAGTATTTAATATTAACCAATCACAATCCATCTAACTAACTACCCACTTATTTGTAAGTGCTGAAATTACTTGTAATTTCAATACCAGAGAGATTTGAATTTAACTTAGAAATTAGTTGCCTCTCCCGAGTACTTCAGAAGCCGCAACAATACCAGTATACTCTAGATCTATTGAGCCTAGCAGAGACTAGTTAAACACCCTGAGACTAGTAGTTATAAGAGTAAGATTAGGATCGGTATTAGACTAAGAAGTTGCACGAATCTATCCGGCCGAAAATAAGATAGCGTGACGAGCAGACGGTGTACCCTATCCGAAATTACTCTATGAGATAGACCCCCATATCTAAACTCAAATTCTTTCTGAGCTCATGAAAATCACTTTGTATTGAAAGGAGGTTTTGACTTATACAAAAAAGGGCAACTTTCATTTAAATTAACATGATGGTGTTACAGCTAGTCTAGAAATCAAGTTATAAACCAAAAACTCTTTTGATTAGAATCTTGAGTTTGCGATACTGGGAGAGCGGTTGTTTGCTTTTTGAAATTAATAATGCATAATTTCGAAACAATTGTTTCAAACACTTGCCAGCTCAAGTTCATACTATTGGAAGCTTCCCAGCTGACCTTGTTCCAAAAAATCTCCAAATCTCCATTGTTGCAACAAAATTTTTCTTACATTATGGATTAATGATAAATCTGAATATCTAGGAACTGGTAAAAATTACTAGCCAACCAACACAAAAACAAACAGCCTCGGAGATTAAATGTGAAAACAACTGAAAACACCTCAAAGGCTCGCATTTGACTCAAAAAATTTATAACTTTGAAGACCAAATTAAAGCCTCCAAATCATGACATGTGAGTTTTGTACTGAGATTTTTTGTCTTTCAAATGTTTTTGAATAGAATTCAAATACTTTTTGAAAAATCTGATTCAGATATTTCTTAAAGTTATGACTATAGAGAAGGCAGTGTTCCAATTAAAGTTAAAGAATACAAAAAGCAGCAGCTTTTCAATGTGCTAAACGAAAGAAAAGTAATTAGCACAGTCAAAACGAAAGTTCAAAGTCGATCATCTACTTTTGTGGACTGAAACCAATTTACGAAATAATTCGAAAAACTGTACCTTATAAAATACTAGATCCGTTATTTCCTCGATTGTTAGCTTTAGGAAAAGATTTTTCGAGTTACTTCAGTTTTTATCTTCGAGAAGAAGTTCTTGATCACTGGATGTTTTTGATGTTTCTTGATGTTTTTGGCAACCTTAGTTCCATCTTGGGTGCAAACTTAACAATAACCCTTTCATCATTCATATTGGTAAAAAGTACAATTTGAACTGATTTTTAGTGCTGTTTACAGATAAAAAGACATTCATAAAAAAACTAGTTTTTTAAAGTCAAAAAGGGATTATTGGGGAGATGTGAATAGAATTTACCGTTAGATCATGGTTGCGTAGTAATTTTTCTCTCCTGATGTTGAGTTTACAGCTAGCGTGGTAGAGATTTTTTGTAAATAAACTGTCATTAATGTATCCATTTTCCGGAAAAAGTTTGACCATTTGTACTATGTTTTTTTTCGACTTTATTACAATTGAGAAAACTTTCTCAAATTTTGAAAGTGATCTTTTGACTGAAATTATGATTCTTTTGAGAATTAAAATATTTTCATTCTTTTGCTTGGGCACGAATTCAAATCTTAACAAAGAAACAACGAACTTCAATTTTTTGTTTTCGAAAATTGCTTCATCTGTTACGCTAAACAATTCTCATACTGAAGGAAGAAAAATTACAGGACTTTAACAAAGTCGACACTTCAGGAGTTTTTAGCTTTTTTATGAAAATTGGCTAACGGTTATTTTTCCAACTCATAACTAGTTCGCTAATTTAATTACTAGTTCGCTGTTTTGTTTCAAAGATCATTCAAAAAATTGAAGCTAAATTGAAACCATTTCCTTTTTTAGGCCATAGTTTATCAGACATACTTCCTTTGTTGAGTCAAACTCGAACTTTCCTACCGTTTGTTGAAAAAACTCTGATTTTTTTTCTCCGGTTCTAGAGGTAATATAATAGAATTTTGAACCATTAAGTTTGATTGCTTCTCAAGACATCCTTGTCTAGCCCCTTTGAACGCAGTTACAGTACTCTGATTTAAGTTCAAAACCACCCGGATCCAGTCGTTGGTTTTTAGGACCGTGTGAAATGAAATTAAGCATGTTCAGACCGTTGCGACTAGAACTTAATATGTTCAGGTCATGGGATCATCAATTGCTATGTTCAGACCGTAAAGACCGAAGGAATATCAGCTGTTGGCTATCTAGACAAAGGAATCTGGATTTTGAAATCAGTGGACCATGCAAACAGATTCAGAATGCAAACAGATTCAAAATTATTATACTACGGTTTATGCAGCATATTTAGCGGAGGTGTGAGTTTTGGCTGTAGGTGGTTTTCTGCTTTCTGTTGGAATCTTTTCTGTTTTTCGAATAAATCTTTCAAACAACTTGAAACTATCGCCAGCTGTACAGCTAAAGTGTCCAGCGCTGAATTTGGAAAACATTGATGCAGACTAAAGTTGCTAAAAATTTTAGCAGAATTGACATTGTTCAATGTGTTTTTCGAAAGTCGGTTCCAAGATGAGACTCCAAAATTGGATCATCTTTGGTTTTTTCATTCAATAAAAAAACTACGCCGCGACTACGGGCTCAATATTGACAAAAGTGTATCACCTCTTATGGAGCCTCTTATAGAACCAAACAAAATTAAGAAAAAAATCATTATCTCCAACGGTTTGAGCAAACATTTTAAATTGTTTTCAAATAAAAGTTGATTTTTTAATCTGTAAAAAAGACTTTTCCGTTCATCAAAAAAAACTAAAAATATTTTAAGGTCTCTGTAGAAAAATATTCTGTTCGGCTTAAAAATTTGTTCGGCTCTATAAGGGGCTCTTTTTGATTAAATTTTGTCAATAATTGACCCGGTACTCTCAGCGTTCTTGTTATTTGACTAAAAAAAATAATAATCATTTTTTGGGGTAAAATTTTGGGATTGAGTTTAACAGGATTGTTCATACAAAACTTATTATAAATTTATTGCAACATTTCACAAAAATCTTTAATGCAAAATCATTTCAATTTGAATAACTTTTTGATCAAAAAAGCTCAGCATAAGTTTTTGTGTGTGGCTAGCGTTTCTGAGAAGTATAAAACCTGTGTTTCTTCCAATCATACCACTTCAAATATTAATTACAAAAGACTCTACAGCTAATTTTCACGAAACATTTAGGGCGTAATTTTCTTCAATCCAAGTCACCTCAAACTTTTCTTTCTTTCTGCAAGCAAACTAATTACATTTGTAATTTAGTAAATAAGTACAGTGCTGATTAAGGTTATCTAGACAAAACGCACAAATTTTTCTCAAGTTTTTTTAGTCAATTAACAATAACGCTGAGAGTATCAGGTCAATTACTGACAAAACTTTATCAAAAACAGCTATTTAAAAGTTGAACAAAATGTAAAGCCGAACAGAATATTATCTTACAGAAAACAAATAATTTTTATAGTTTTCTTTGATGAACAATAATGTCCTTTTTACAGAATTAAATATCAACTTTTTATTTAAAAACAATATAAAGTGTTTGCGCAAATCGTTAGAGATAATGATTTTTTTTTGTAATTTTGAAGAAGTTCCATAAAAGGTAACAAGTTTTTGTCAGTTTTAACCCATAATTGCAGCGGATTTTTTTATTGACTGAAAAAGCCAAAATTAATTCATTTTTGGAGTCTCATTTTGGAACCGAAAATCGAAAAACAAATTGAACAAAATCAATTCCATTTAACTTGGCGAAAATTAAGTTTATTTGAGAACTTGATAGTAGTTTGCCAGAATCCATCTCAGTACTTGTTGAAGTTGGTGGAATTACATTGGAATTGCGTTAGAGTATGTTCAACCACGCTTCAATAAAATTCAGTTTGCCCATGAGCTTCATAGAGAATTAGAAAATTTTTCTCGATTTAATTTACATATAATCTTAGCTGGATATTTCAATATCGGCACTTTGAGTAAAGTGAGTAATAATTGACAGCAATTTTACCATGATTCAAAAATAGCCAATGACAAAATTTTCTGACAAAATTTAATCAAAAAGAGCCCCTTATAGAGCCGAACAAATTTTTAAGCCGAACAGAATATTTTTCTACAGAGACCTTAAAATATTTTTAGTTTTTTTTTGATGAACGGAAAAGTCTTTTTTACAGATTAAAAAATCAACTTACACCGTAAAGACCGAAGGAATATCAGCTGTTGGCTATCTAGACAAAGGAATCTGGATTTTAAAATCAGTGGACCATGCAAACAGATTCAGAATGCAAACAGATTCAAAATTATTATACTACGGTTTATGCAGCATATTTAGCGGAGGTGTGAGTTTTGGCTGTAGGTGGTTTTCTGCTTTCTGTTGGAATTTTTTCTATTTTTCGAATAAATCTTTCAAACAACTTGAAACTATCGCCAGCTGTACAGCTGAAGTGTCCAGCGCTGAATTTGGAAAACATTGATGCAGACTAAAGTTGCTAAAAATTTTAGCAGAATTGACATTGTTCAATGTGTTTTTCGAAAGTCGGTTCCAAGATGAGACTCCAAAATTGGATCAACTTTGGTTTTTTCATTCAATAAAAAAACTACGCCGCGACTACGGGCTCAATATTGACAAAAGTGTATCACCTCTTATGGAGCCTCTTATAGAACCAAACAAAATTAAGAAAAAAATCATTATCTCCAACGGTTTGAGCAAACATTTTAAAATGTTTTCAAATAAAAGTTGATTTTTTAATCTGTAAAAAAGACTTTTCCGTTCATCAAAAAAAATCTAAAAATATTATAAGGTCTCTGTAGAAAAATATTCTGTTCGGCTTAAAAATTTGTTCGGCTCTATAAGGGGCTCTTTTTGATTAAATTTTGTCAATAATTGACCCGGTACTCTCAGCGTTCTTGTTATTTGACTAAAAAAAAAATAATCATTTTTTGGGGTAAAATTTTGGGATTGAGTTTAACAGGATTGTTCATACAAAACTTATTATAAAGTTATTGCAACATTTCACAAAATTCTTTAATGCAAAATCATTTCAATTTGAATAACTTTTTGATCAAAAAAGCTCAGCATAAGTTTTTGTGTGTGGCTAGCGTTTCTGAGAAGTATAAAACCTGTGTTTCTTCCAATCATACCACTTCAAATATTAATTACAAAAGACTCTGCAGCTAATTTTCACGAAACATTTAGGGCGTAATTTTCTTCAATCCAAGTCACCTCAAACTTTTCTTTCTTTCTGCAAGCAAACTAATTACATTTGTAAATTAGTAAATAAGTACAGTGCTGATTAAGGTTATCTAGACAAAACGCACAAATTTTTCTCAAGTTTTTTTAGTCAATTAACAATAACGCTGAGAGTATCAGGTCAATTACTGACAAAACTTTATCAAAAACAGCTATTTAAAAGTTGAACAAAATGTAAAGCCGAACAGAATATTATCTTACAGAAAACAAATAATTTTTATAGTTTTCTTTGATGAACAATAATGTCCTTTTTACAGAATTAAATATCAACTTTTTATTTAAAAACAATATAAAGTGTTTGCGCAAATCGTTAGAGATAATGATTTTTTTTGTAATTTTGAAGAAGTTCCATAAAAGGTAACAAGTTTTTGTCAGTTTTAACCCATAATTGCAGCGGATTTTTTTATTGACTGAAAAAGCCAAAATTAATTCATTTTTGGAGTCTCATTTTGGAACCGAAAATCGAAAAACAAATTGAACAAAATCAATTCCATTTAACTTGGCGAAAATTAAGTTTATTTGAGAACTTGATAGTAGTTTGCCAGAATCCATCTCATTACTTGTTGAAATTGGTGGAATTACATTGGAATTGCGTTAGAGTATGTTCAACCACACTTCAATAAAATTCAGTTTGCCCATGAGCTTCATAGAGAATTAGAAAGTTTTTCTCGATTTAATTCACATATAATCTTAGCTGGAGATTTCAATATCGGCACTTTGAGTAAAGTGAGTAATAATTGACAGCAATTTTACCATGATTCAAAAATAGCCAATGACTTTGAGTTATTGAATACGTCTGTAATTCGATTTATTGATTCCTCAGAAACATGTTAAGATCACTTTACAACACAAAACTTGGAAAATCCTATCATTGAAGCAATGGAAACTGAATGTTTTTTCTACCACTATTCGGTAATTTTAAACTTTTGTGAAAAAACACTCGTCGGATTATTGTTGCCGTGATATGTCTTTCTTAACAAAAAAATCAATTGAAAGGTTTCCTGCACGTTCTAAAACAAAACTTGGAGTTTACCAACCTAATCAAGGATGTAATCATTAACACTGCTTAACAGAAATTTAATCAATGTCTTCAGATATTTTTAAACAAACTTGCTCCCATACGGGAATGATGTCCTAAAACAAAAATAATGCTCCCTGGTTTCATAAAAACTTGAAAAATTCAACCTTGTAAAAAATCATGTCTACAAGTTATGGAAATCAGAAGTAAATGCAAAAAGATTCCTTAATGATTGTCGAAAAAATCAGACGTGCCAAAAAAGGTATTATTACCGTAAGATGAAAATTGAGTTGGAGAGTCTTGACAAGTGTATGAAATTGTAAATCAAACTAAAGGCAAAAGTCCTAAAACCACAAAAATTACATTACTCAAATTAAATGAAAGAAACTTGTCCAATTTTCCATCATTGGCTAATGCTTTTGATGAGTATTTTTCAACTGTTGGCACCAAATTGGCTCAGAAGAGAAATCATGTTATCAATCAGATACAGTTTATCAACCAATGTATCTATTCAACTGCTCATTTTTTGAGGTAAATCAATGTTATAAGTAGCCTAAAATCCATGCAAACTTATGGGATTGATGAAATTAAAAACGTTTTTTTTTTCTTAAAAAATCGTTATTTCCTCAATTGTTAGCTTTAGGAAAACATTTTTCGAGTTACTTCAGTTTTTATCTTCCAGAAGAATTTCTTGATCACTGGATGTTTTTGATGTTTCTTGATGTTTTTGGCAACCTTAGTTCCACCTTGGGTGCAAACTTAACAATAACCCTTTCATCATTCATATTGGTAAAAAGTACAATTTGAACTGATTTTTAGTGCTGTTTACAGATAAAAAGACATTCATAAAAAACTAGTTTTTTAAAGTCAAAAAGGGATTATTGGGGAGATGTGAATAGAATTTACCGTTAGATCATGGTTGCGTAGTAATTTTTCTCTCCTGATGTTGAGTTTACAGCTAGCGTGGTAGAGATTTTTTGTAAATAAACTGTCATTAATGTATCCATTTTCCGGAAAAAGTTTGACCATTTGTACTATGTTTTTTTCGACTTTATTACAATTGAGAAAACTTTCTCAAATTTTGAAAGTGATCTTTTGACTGAAATTATGATTCTTTTGAGAATTAAAATATTTTCATTCTTTTGCTTGGGCACGAATTCAAATCTTAACAAAGAAACAACGAACTTCAATTTTTTGTTTTCGAAAATTGCTTCATCTGTTACGCTAAACAATTCTCATACTGAAGGAAGAAAAATTACAGGACTTTAACAAAGTCGACACTTCAGGAGTTTTTAGCTTTTTTATGAAAATTGGCTAACGGTTATTTTTCCAACTCATAACTAGTTCGCTAATTTAATTACTAGTTCGCTGTTTTGTTTCAAAGATCATTCAAAAAATTGAAGCTAAATTGAAACCATTTCCTTTTTTAGGCCATAGTTTATCAGACATACTTCCTTTGTTGAGTCAAACTCGAACTTTCCTACCGTTTGTTGAAAAAACTCTGATTTTTTTTCTCCGGTTCTAGAGGTAATATAATAGAATTTTGAACCATTAAGTTTGATTGCTTCTCAAGACATCCTTGTCTAGCCCCTTTGAACGCAGTTACAGTACTCTGATTTAAGTTCAAAACCACCCGGATCCAGTCGTTGGTTTTTAGGACCGTGTGAAATGAAATTAAGCATGTTCAGACCGTTGCGACTAGAACTTAATATGTTCAGGTCATGGGATCATCAATTGCTATGTTCACACCGTAAAGACCGAAGGAATATCAGCTGTTGGCTATCTAGACAAAGGAATCTGGATTTTGAAATCAGTCGACCATGCAAACAGATTCAGAATGCAAACAGATTCAAAATTATTATACTACGGTTTATGCAGCATATTTAGTGGAGGTGTGAGTTTTGGCTGTAGGTGGTTTTCTGCTTTCTGTTGGAATCTTTTCTGTTTTTCGAATAAATCTTTCAAACAACTTGAAACTATCGCCAGCTGTACAGCTAAAGTGTCCAGCGCTGAATTTGGAAAACATTGATGCAGACTAAAGTTGCTAAAAATTTTAGCAGAATTGACATTGTTCAATGTGTTTTTCGAAAGTCGGTTCCAAGATGAGACTCCAAAATTGGATCATCTTTGGTTTTTTCATTCAATAAAAAAACTACGCCGCGACTACGGGCTCAATATTGACAAAAGTGTATCACCTCTTATGGAGCCTCTTATAGAACCAAACAAAATTAAGAAAAAAATCATTATCTCCAACGGTTTGAGCAAACATTTTAAATTGTTTTCAAATAAAAGTTGATTTTTTAATCTGTAAAAAAGACTTTTCCGTTCATCAAAAAAAACTAAAAATATTTTAAGGTCTCTGTAGAAAAATATTCTGTTCGGCTTAAAAATTTGTTCGGCTCTATAAGGGGCTCTTTTTGATTAAATTTTGTCAATAATTGACCCGGTACTCTCAGCGTTCTTGTTATTTGACTAAAAAAAATAATAATCATTTTTTGGGGTAAAATTTTGGGATTGAGTTTAACAGGATTGTTCATACAAAACTTATTATAAATTTATTGCAACATTTCACAAAAATCTTTAATGCAAAATCATTTCAATTTGAATAACTTTTTGATCAAAAAAGCTCAGCATAAGTTTTTGTGTGTGGCTAGCGTTTCTGAGAAGTATAAAACCTGTGTTTCTTCCAATCATACCACTTCAAATATTAATTACAAAAGACTCTGCAGCTAATTTTCACGAAACATTTAGGGCGTAATTTTCTTCAATCCAAGTCACCTCAAACTTTTCTTTCTTTCTGCAAGCAAACTAATTACATTTGTAATTTAGTAAATAAGTACAGTGCTGATTAAGGTTATCTAGACAAAACGCACAAATTTTTCTCAAGTTTTTTTAGTCAATTAACAATAACGCTGAGAGTATCAGGTCAATTACTGACAAAACTTTATCAAAAACAGCTATTTAAAAGTTGAACAAAATGTAAAGCCGAACAGAATATTATCTTACAGAAAACAAATAATTTTTATAGTTTTCTTTGATGAACAATAATGTCCTTTTTACAGAATTAAATATCAACTTTTTATTTAAAAACAATATAAAGTGTTTGCGCAAATCGTTAGAGATAATGATTTTTTTTTGTAATTTTGAAGAAGTTCCATAAAAGGTAACAAGTTTTTGTCAGTTTTAACCCATAATTGCAGCGGATTTTTTTATTGACTGAAAAAGCCAAAATTAATTCATTTTTGGAGTCTCATTTTGGAACCGAAAATCGAAAAACAAATTGAACAAAATCAATTCCATTTAACTTGGCGAAAATTAAGTTTATTTGAGAACTTGATAGTAGTTTGCCAGAATCCATCTCAGTACTTGTTGAAGTTGGTGGAATTACATTGGAATTGCGTTAGAGTATGTTCAACCACGCTTCAATAAAATTCAGTTTGCCCATGAGCTTCATAGAGAATTAGAAAATTTTTCTCGATTTAATTTACATATAATCTTAGCTGGAGATTTCAATATCGGCACTTTGAGTAAAGTGAGTAATAATTGACAGCAATTTTACCATGATTCAAAAATAGCCAATGACTTTGAGTTATTGAATACGTCTGTAATTCGATTTATTGATTCCTCAGAAACATGTTAAGATCACTTTACAACACAAAACTTTGAAAATCCTATCATTGAAGCAATGGAAACTGAATGCTTTTTCTACCACTATTCGGTAATTTTAAACTTTTGCGAAAAAACACTCGTCGGATTATTGTTGCCGTGATATGTCTTTCTTAACAAAAAATCAAATGAAAGGTTTCCTGCACGTTCTAAAACAAAACTTGGAGTTTACCAACCTAATCAAGGATGTAATCATTAACACTGCTTAACAGAAATTTAATCAATGTCTTCAGATATTTTTAAACAAACTTGCTCCCATTTGGGAATGATGTCCTAAAACAAAAATAATGCTCCCTGGTTTCATAAAAACTTGAAAAATTCAACCTTGTAAAAAATCATGTCTACAAGTTATGGAAATCAGAAGTAAATGCAAAAAGATTCCTTAATGATTGTCGAAAAAATCAGACGTGCCAAAAAAGGTATTATTACCGTAAGATGAAAATTGAGTTGGAGAGTCTTGACAAGTGTATGAAATTGTAAATCAAACTAAAGGCAAAAGTCCTAAAACCACAAAAATTACATTACTCAAATTAAATGAAAGAAACTTGTCCAATTTTCCATCATTGGCTAATGCTTTTGATGAGTATTTTTCAACTGTTGGCACCAAATTGGCTCAGAAGAGAAATCATGTTATCAATCAGATACAGCTTATCAACCAATGTATCTATTCAACTGCTCATTTTTTGAGGTAAATCAATGTTATAAGTAGCCTAAAATCCATGCAAACTTATGGGATTGATGAAATTAAAAACGTTTTTTTCTTAAAAATTCGTTTTGAGTTAGCATCTTTTTAACAAACTTCACAAATCTTTCATTTAAAACTGGATTTTTTCCAGAAGGCTTCAAATTAGCAAAAATTCTACCAGTTCTTAAACTGATAGCGGAATTGAAGAAATTATTGCCCAAAATCACTGTTGAGTAGCTGCAGAAAAGTAAATGAAAATTATGCACTCTCGCTGGTACAATTATCTTTGAAAAATTTGAAATTTTGTATCGGTCTTTGAAAAATTCGCAACGGTCAATGCAGTGGCAGAAGTAATCCAGAAATAAGATTAGGAGTAGATGGAAACAGAAAAAGTAGTTTTTTTTGTTAATTGAAAATTTGTTTTTCATACATTTGATCACTCAATTTTGTTGAGGAAGCTCAAAAGTAATGTGTACGTGACAATTGCTACAGATGGTCTAAAAGTTATTTGTCTAACAGATCTCAGTGTGTAAATGTGAATAACTGTTTCTCTGATTCGCTACCAATCACTACAGGTGTACCTCAAGGCTCTGTGTTAGACCCTCTTCTTTTTCTGGTTTATGTAAATGATATGCATCATGCAGTTTCAAATTCAAATGTGTTTCTTTTTGCTGACGATACAAATATCTCGAGCGATACTTCAGACTTCGAAGACTTTCAATTAGTTTTGACAAAAATTTCGTCCTGGCTTTGCTTAAGTTCTTAAGCTCAAACTCAGATAGATAAACCACCCTAATAAGTTTTAAAAAAGAAGTGTTTCTAAACTTTGTGTCAACATTCTTGATAATTACTTTACAGATGAACCTTCATGTAACTACCTTGGTTTCATTGTAGATGCTAATTGGAAGTATCTAAAACAAATTCAGATAGCAAAATCGAAACTAGGGAGGCATTGAGATATAGTTTCACAAATGAGATACAATGTTTCAACAGCGATCTTGCTCAAAAACTATCTTTTGAATAAAAAACCAAAAAAACATTGTTTGTTCGTATATGATAGCAGGCGTTTTGCTTTTTTGAATCAAGTTTTGATGCTCCAGCGAAAACTTCTTTGCATGATTTATTTTAAAATGAAATACGATTCAATTGAACAATCTTTTATTGATAATAAAATTCTAACAGTGAAGTACTTATATGTGTGCAATTTGTTAACAATTTGTTTATGATCGATCAATTAAAGACTTTTCACAAAATATCTGAATTCTCTTTTTTCTTTAAAAAGTTTTGCTTATAAAACAAGAATTGTAATTATATGCAACATTCGTACCCCATTATGTAAAAAAATGAAAACTAATTGTTCAACAAACAGAGGAACGAAACTACTAAATTTTATGATTGAAACTGATTTGTTGTCGGAGAATATTGAAAAATGACAGTGATTAAAGAAAAGGGTTTCATTCTTAAATTCAAAAAAAAATTTCATACTCGGAAATAACGAATTGTTACAGCATGTATTTGAGTGGATATTCAGTGTATTCAAAATTGTTTACCCAGTATTTAAAAGCTAACAGATAATTACTCTAAACTCTGCTCTTAACGCATAAGACCAGATTTTCATTAAAATTAATGAGCTCGTCTAACCGCATTTTTATACCCCTTGCTTCTATTCTTTTCCAATTTTAATCAAAATTGTCATTTTCAAAAACAAAATGGAAAAGTTCGATTTTTAGTTTTCTTTCTCATTTTTGTTTATGCCTTAATTTTTGAGCTTAATGAGACATCGTATAATATTATCAAAGACAGCCTGGTTTAAGTGTATGCTACCAAGTTTTGCTAAATCAACGAAAGACTAAAAAAAAATACTTTAAAAAAATTTTGACATTTTTCCCTTTTTTCACTTTTGATTCTAATGTTAATTCTAATTTCTTTGAATAGAAGGTAGACCTTAAGTAGGTGCGCAATGCGCCCTTTGTCTTTTCTCTGCAGTGTCATGCACTGATTTGACTGGTTCTATATCAATTTTTTGTAACTAGTTGGAAATAAATTGATGATTGTTGTTTGTATTTGCATAATTTTGGATGAATAAATTCTCCCTCTTCTTTAAAAAATTTTTTGTCAACATGAAAAACAAAAATGCCCAATATTTAGATCTTCCTTACCTCATGTTTGCCTATGAGGGGACTCCCTCAACATGTCAAAAGTGCCGATTGCAACCCAATGAAAAACAAAGAATTGTTCGTATATACACAATCAAAAATTATATAGTTGTCCGGTATAAAAATCTGAATTGGTTACAATTATAGGTACTATTTTGGTCTTGATATACGAGAAACGACTAAACACTAATTCAAATCATAATACATTAGTTCTTTGGTGTTCCTGTTTCGCCATCTACTTATGCGTTTTCAAACTAACATTAAAAAATAGGTTCATGACTTTAATTACAGTATTGAAGTTATTTCTTTGTACGAACTCTTGATCAAGAAACTTGATAAGCTTTGCAAGTGAAGGTAATGGTAGCAAATTCTATGAAATTTTTGGGAAAAATTTATACTCTTAAAATGAGCTAGTTTTTGAGGAAATTTGCGCAAGATAGATAAGAAAATGTTCAAGTAAAGCACATCTCCTCGGCTTAAGCAGATGACAGAAGAGCACAGAAGATCCGGTCTGATTTCTCCCGACACTTCAACCCATTCATTTATCGAACAGAATGTCGTAACTCGGGGGAGGGGGAGGGGCGGAAGAACTGTAGAAATCGGGTGGGGGAGAGAAGGCGGGTATGTCTGTGAAGAGACTGACGTTGAGTGGGGGGTCATCGAACCCGAAGAACAAAGTGTCCCCGTCTGGTTTGTAGCCGGGCTTATCTTTTACATACACATAGGTGCCTTACAAAGAAAAAACCAACAAGATAAAATCCAAAGATTAATCATTGCAGCTGGGAACTTGAGAACAAAAATATGTTGCTCGCTTGCGAAGTTGAAACGTCTAAGATAGTTAATTAAAATTTCTGGGCCAGAAATTTTAATGAAATATCTTAAGCGTTTCAACTCCGCAACCGAGCAACATACTTTCTTTTTAAGTTCTTTATTTCTAAAAAAAACTTGAAAACAAAAACTGAAGTTCGATTTTTTGGCATGCTTTAACTGAAATATCAATTCTTTGGCAAGGTGATTTATGCCATTTCAGGCGACCAAACTCCCTAAAACCACACAATTAGGTATCTTTCCTAGTTTAAACTTACTTGCTGAGAAATAGGTTTCCCAAGGAGTGCTGCTATTGAGCGCTTTTAAATTTAAAAAAATTTCACCTGAAATCTCACATGCACATTTTGGTCAAGTAAAAAAACACAAATGAAATCGGCGATACATTAACTCAAATAAATCAAATGACCTCTCAGTCATGGAAAATAAAACCTAGAAAAGAAATTTTTATTTCCAGAAAAACCTTCGCGTCAGAATTGCATGCAAAATTTTTCAAGATTCAAGAACCGATCATACTTTTCATCTTTTATCTGTCCGAACGGTTTTGAAAGTGTTTATGAAGTGGATCATAAGCATCAAAGCATCAATCACTTACTAGAGATGTCAGCTGCACTGCACAAGTGGTAGTTGAAATCAATCATGACTTTGATGACTCCGGCAATCATCAGCTGCGAGTTTAGTTTCTCTGGTGAATGCCTATGCCAGATACTGCTCCAGGGAGCAAACTCCAAGCTCCACTTAGTCGCCTGTCGGTCATACACTTGCTCTGGCTCAGACGGGAACTCGAAAAACTCCTGTATAAGTAAAATGCCCACTTCCAAAAATTGCTTAATGGTATTATTAAGGTGTTATTAGGGGCTTAAAAAAACAAGATAACCCGTTGCAGAGCAAAGAATCTTCCAATGCCCGTAATCCTAAGCTTAGTAATTTAAAGAGAAACAAAAAAAAAATTTCTTCCAGACTAATTGAAAATGTAAAAACAGGACTTGAAGAAAAATTTTGCTATTATTAAGATTGAATTTCACCTTTTCTTCACGTAATTTGTGTCTGATTTAATAGCCACCCAAAAAGAATGTTTTAATTGTTATATTTGGAACAATTGTTATAATTTCAGTTTGAAACTCAAGATACCGCCAACCAGGAGCGGATCTAGGAATTTTTTGAAGGGGGTAGGGGCGGATTTTCAAATTTTTTTACCAAAAATGGAGGGTCTCGGACTAATTTGTGAAAAAAAAAATTGTTTTTGGTTACTTTTTTTTGAAAAATTAAAATTGTTTTTGGTCACTTAATTTTTGAAAATTTTCAAGTATGATGCCACACTTGAACCATAAAAGATTTTCTCGAGGTTCACAAATTCTCTGGAAAGAAACCACCTTATCGACACTTGCTACTGGCATTTGTCGAAACAAACACTTTGAAAAAAATCAAACAATTGCTGTAATTCTGCATCACTTAAATGTGTCTAAAAAATTATTAATTGAAGCTGAACATTAGTACCAAACAATTATTGGATGAAACTGCACTTAAATGCAACAATTTTGTCATGTAGAAATTGATCAAAACAAGGATCACTCTCAATTTTTAATCAAACTGTTTTTTTTTCAATAGAAAAAACTTTTACTGTCAACGGTGGCAAGGTAAATAAAATCTATTTACTCAAAAATGAGAATCTTGCTTCGATTAAAGAGAAAAAATCTAAAGCCTACGAAAAAGAAAACTTGTCACCGACCACTTGAAATTTCATAGCAGCCCAATAATCAGTTAACCATTTGCTTCAATTCGCAAACTTTCTATTGATGCATGTAGCCGCTAATCTATAGGATTTTTGCAAACTAATCATAAAACCATAGATGAAACTATCATTTCGAATCCCTCAAAAAATGAAAAAAACTGGAAAATTTATAAATTGGAGTCAGTTGCGACTATTGAAATTAAGCCAATTATGGGGAAAAAGTGAAATTGAACATTAGTGCCAGTCCGTTTTTGGAGTACGCTGCAATTATTTGCAAATGTTCTGGCCCTGTAAAAAGATCAAAACATGGATCGCTCTCAACTTCTAATCCATTTTTTCCTGTAAAAAACTTACTTAAAACGTTGGCAGGGCACAGAAAATCGATCTATTTAAAAATGAGAGTCTTTGCTCGGATTAAAAGAAAGAATCTTAAACTTACGAAATACGAAAACTCATCATCAACCAATTACTGAATTACTGTTACATTGCAGCCTATCAATCAACTGAAAACTTATTTTAACTAGCATTATTTCAAAAACCCATAAATAAAACTATCATCTTGTTACTTCTTTAATAATGATTCTTTAGAGAAATCAAAACATTATAGAAGTGGTCTGGCTCAAGATACATCTATAACTGGCAATGCCAAAACTGGCAACGCGCCCAACAATCAACAATGTGCGCAATACTCTTGTGATATTTGAGTGTCGCCCAGTGAATTCATTTGATAAATTTATCGTATTTTCAGCAATTTTTTTTATTCCATTTTTTCACTTTTCGAATTAAACGGAAAACTTTTGACATTGATGTTTCTGTTTCTGTAGTGAATTTTAGTTTCTGTAGGACGTTTGCACATATAGCCAAACTTTTTGATATCCATACCTTACACTGTAAAGTCAATTTTCACATTGTTACTGTTGTGTATCTATTGAGCGAAGTAGAAGAAAAACGAATGAAAAAAATTGCCCACTTTCGAAGATTTCTGAATGGGATAAATTAGAGGTTTATGTGAACAAGACTAACAGGTTGTGCGATAAGTATAGAATATTTCGATCATCGTCCCTCTAGTAGTAGTTCAACAAAAAAATAAAAAAAGAGTATCGTTACCAATTATAAATTGGAGTGAACTACGACTATTAAAAGTAACTCAATTTTGTAAAATTTAAAAGTTCCTTAAACAAAAACTCGTCAACAACCAACTGTTGTTTCTTTGCAGCCTATCAATCAGTTAAAATTTCTGCGCCGCATGCAAAATTTTGTCAAAAAACAGGCCACAAAAGCGTTTTTAGGCACTTTTTGGAAAACTTTATCCAGAAAAATTGCACTTTTTCGGCGCGCTTTCCCCTCCAAAATTAGTGTATATTGGCACCAAAGGCGCCCTTAGAAAAATTTTACGGATGGTCATCAAAAATAGATATTCCAAAATAGTACAAATGGGAGACCCTTTGGGTCGGCAGGTGGTCGAATCCCTGAGGATCCATTTTTTTCTGGAGAACATAGCTAAACTCTTCGATATCCTTGACAATAAATTATAAATATAGTTTTTACCTTGTTACTTTGTGTGTCTATTGGGCGAAGTCGATAAAAATGCGCACTTTCAAAAGTTGCTAAATGGCATAATTTAGAGGCTTATGTGAACAAGATTAATCGGTTGCTGAGTTAACCCCACCAAAAAAACCGAATTTACAATCAACGAAAAAATACATCAAAAAGAAGGAGTGTTTATGCAAACATGCTCAAAATATGTCTTATCTTCGACAAAATATTTAATTTGGGGAGTCATGTGATTTTGTTCGAGTGAAAATGATTCTGTGATTTTGTTAGAGAACTTCTTTACCTGTACAATTAGTCTTTATTCCGAAGTGATAGTGCTTGATAATCTCAAGTTTACCAATTTTTATTTGGAACTTGCGTCACGTAAGTGTATTTTTGCGCTACTACAGATTGCTGAGGAGAAGCTGATTTGAGCCGAGCGTTAAATCAAATCAAGGAAACAATTTAATATTATTATGAGTCTTATTATGCTAATCGATTATTATGATTATGATTATGATTATGATTATGATTATGATTATTGTGATTATTATGAATATAATTATTATTATTATTATCATTATTATTATGATTATTATTATTATTATTATTATTATTATTATTATTATTATTTTATTATGATTATTATTATTATTATTATTATTATTATTATTATTATTATTATTAATATTATTATTATGATTATTATGATTAATATTATGATTATTCTTATTAGTGTTATTATGGTTGTTATGACTATTTTTACTCGATTCTGGTCGAGGAAGGCAAAACATATGACAAATAGCTTAGCCCGGGAAATGATTTGTCATATGTTTTAGAAAATCTTCGAAAATCTTGTTTTAAATGAGAAAATCTTCGAATTACAACACATACTATACAGTAAATCACTGACCTGAATAGTTTGTTGCAGATTAGAGGTCATTTCAGGGGTCAGATGAACTCCATAAAGTTTATCACAGTCCTTCACACTGATGGCACAATAATTCACATCTTTCGGCGGCATCTTCACGAAGAAGAACACGCCTGAACACAATTATGTTACTGATCTCACAAAGAAGTCACAAGAAGAAATGATCGGAAAGCGCGTTTCTAAATTGAACAAAAGAAACTGGGCTACGATCATGCAAAAAAACTGGGTTAACATGCAGAAAATTTATTATGTTTCAATTTCAACGTCTTTTCACGTGAAATTATTTTTTTTCAAAATTACTAAGCGTTTTCTCGATTATGGAAGGGCTAGATAATCATAGACTCCGTTTTCTCGAGTTCATTGAAACCCTTGACAAAAAATGGCACATGATGTTGACTTTGCCACATTTCTGTTGTAGTTTGATATAGCCTTTTTTGAAGAAAAAGGCAACGCTGCACTTTGAAAAAACAAATTAAGAGAGAAAAAACGGTAAAGCAAAAAACAGTTATAAATATATGTTTTTCCAGATAATTAAACTTTTGAAAAAAGGCGCTAAAACTTACAAAGCAGAGGCAGGAAAAATTACTGTATGGCAAAACTACAAAAAAGAGCTTTAAAACAGAAAGACAAGCACTTGAATACATTTTTTGAGAAAAAACTTACAACTGAACACAAAATTTCGGAGACAAAAGATTCAAATTAGCGGCTATCACCCAAGAGTAGTTTGCCTTGCCCAAAAACTCGCCATGATGTCTTAGCTAATCTAATTTTACACATAAGTTGTTCTTAATTTTGCAAGAACGGGTTCACGAGATCATGCCATTCAATTTCACGAAACCTCGCTCAAAACTGTGGGACTTTGCTCCCACCTTCGGCCGATCAAATAAACCTAAATTTGCAAGCTCTATGCGTAAAAATGATATATGTTTATTGTGAGCTGAAAAACCCTTCGTTTGCAAGATCGCTTTTTGTTCCGACTTTCGAAAAATTGGAATATTTATGCTCTGTGTGATTTTTTTTTCAGTCAATTTTTGCCGATCGAAATAAGAGTTTTCAACAAACATTTTTATACCCCATTGAAGATACTGACTTGCTGAGTTCAAATTAAAAAAGATATTTTACCTCCGATTACTTTTTGTAAAGTTCTGGGGGTTTGAAAATTGCCAATTTGCCATTTTCTGGACTGAATTATTCGCCCTTTGAAGAGTTAATCCATAATTCTGAGAAAGTAACGCGAATTATTTATGCGTGGTGAATTATTCCGCACAACAAAATAGTTCCAAATTGAATTGAGGCTAGCTAATCGGCCGTATTAATTTCGTGTAACTTGAAATTTCACACTTGATCTTTGGTATTGTTCAAAATTTATAGGTTTTCAATGTTTTCTTTTCCCAAAAACTGTTTGATACAAATTAAGGGACAGTCGGAACATTCAGGGCTTTGCCTTGATTTACAAGCAAATCAGTCGTAATAAAAATTGTGTTGTGTTTATTATAAAACAACCATCAACATGAAAACAAGACTTTGTTTTGGACATTTTGGATATTTGGACATTAACAAAGTTTGAAATTGTCAGTCGTATGAAATTAATGCGACCGATTAGCTAGCCTCAATTCCATTCAATTTTGTTGTGCGGGATAATTCGCAACGCATAATTAATTCGCGTTACACTCTCAGCATTATGAATAAAGTATTTAAAGCGTGCATAATTTAGTCCAAATCCTGGCCAATTTAGCAATTTTCAAACCCGCAGAAAAGAAGTGAAATATCTTTTTGAATTTGAACTCATAGAGATAATATCTTCAATAGGGTATAAAAAAATTTTGTTGAAAATTATTATTTCGATCAGCAAAAATTGGCCCAAAGAAAAAACCACACCGAGCATAAATATTCCGTTTTCTTCGAAAGTTGGAAAAAAATACCGAGAAACAAGAGAGAACTGATGACTGGCACTTTCGTGTCATGTTTCATTAAAAAAAAAATCATTTTATCGTCCGGAGGTCCCGCGAAAGTTTCTCGAGTGTGCTCGAACCTTTCAAATATTAGACTGTCCTCTTGTGTTTTGGGCTTCTTTCTTTTTTCATGGCCACGAAGTATAAGCGATTTACGGTTTTGCTGATATAATACTATGCAAAGTAGCTCATTTTTCATTGGTTCGCGTGGAATTAATTGATTGAGTGATAATGAACTATTGCATCCGTTGTATATTACATAGCTGAGGTTTAAGATTAAAGATATGCTGATTGTGCTAACCACTCAAATGTTTTAATCAAGAGTTCAATCTGGACGAAGATTTCAGCTTAATTTTGAGACCAAATTCGAATCTACAGGAGAGGAATAAAAAATACCTCTTTAAATGTTCTTAATACTAGATGTGATAAGAGACATAGTCATGTGTGGGGTAAAAAAGCATAGGGTATATTGTAGAGCTACCGAGAAAAGCAACGGTTGTATTAACACTAAAAGGCAAATTTATAAACAGTTTTTTTTTCTTGAATTCACTCTCCAGAACTCTACGAATTTTCGTAAGACACGGCTCGACGTTCGCTTTTTATGTTTCGACCGAGACAGGTCGAACAAATGCCAGAGTTCGACCCAAAATCCAATGTACACGAAAGACCACTGGTCATAGTTTTGTTCATGCTCGCGATTATTTCAGATCTGTTTTAGAAAATTTACTGGGTACAAGCGATGAGTTTGTCGAAATGACCGCTTTTCATTGGTGCTCGTATTTACTATTTTTGGACTTTTTGGAGCTTAAGGATACCCGTTTGGGTTTTTATGACGTAGATTTTTAAAAACTAAATGAAACAATTAAGAAAGCCGCTTTGACGCAACTTTTTTTATTATTGTATATAATCAAGCAAAAGAAATCCTCACATTTCATCGTTAGCAAAAACGTTTCCCTTTGGACATAACGGAATCGAAAGCTCAAATTGAAAATCCAAAACTCATCCAAAGCTCAAGTTGAAACATCCAAAGCTCAAACTGAAATTAACAGATTGCTGCAGTGCCATGCTGATCGCACGATTTTAACTAGCAAAAAAAGTAATTATAATTATTGGAACTCATTCTGAAAGCTCCAAGATTTGATTTTACGAACTAAAAAAGAATTCGAATTTGTCGTTCTAAAGGTATCATTGGTAATTCCTGTTCATGCAAATTTTCTTTTTTTTTCCACGAAAACACTAATTATATTTTCACGTTGAAAAAACTTCTCAGTATTGAAAAGGTCTAGTTATGTATAGACTTGTATGGTTGGACTGTTTTCCTTTCTCGGTTGGACTGTGTATTGCGTTAGTTTCATTATTAATCTAATGCTTCTGGATAAATGAATCCAAGTTCAAGTTCTCGACTTGTGTATCGAACATGGTTGACCGAAACTTCTGGTCGACTTATAAAAATTGTATCGAGAAATTAGAACACACATTTAGGGTCGAAATTTTGTTGACTTCTTAAGTCGATAGATAATTCGACCCCCAAAGCCCGGGCAATCAAGCGTGTAAGCGTACCTTTGTCGTTGTGAGTTGTGCTGATATCCAAGTTCATAATGGCTTTCCATCCCGCCCGTCTGAGAGCTGCGAACATTTGACAGAGAAGAGTTATAGAAGGCATGGCTTCTTCACCTCTAGCCTTCCACGGGTTGCCTTTTTGTGAAAGAGAGATGCAATTAAGACAGAAATATTGAATTTAAATTGAAAAAGATCCATCAAAATAGAAAATTCGGAAGAAAGTAATACAAGGAAATAAATTTAGGAGCTGCAATCGTGGTCCTAGGAGCTGCAAGAGAAAAAAAAATTGCGCCTGTTTTATAAGCAGTCCATTTGCTTGTTAAAGAAAGAAATTGTCCAAAAAAACATAAATGAAATGCTATTTCTTAAACCTTTAATTTGAACTCGTAGCTTCCGTAGTGGTCTTGCTCATGTTCAATTTGGGACCAGAAGTTTCACCCCTTGGATAATATCCTGAACTGCACTATCAGCATTCATCAACCTAGACAACGAACAAGTTGAACGCGTTGCTATTTTATCCATTAGATCAAAAGGTTGAGAAAATTTTCTAGTTATTCGTGAATCTGCGTTGGGGAGATCTACTTTTATTTCGGATTTCAAGTTGTTTTTATTTTTGATTTTTCGAACAGCTCCTTATTTAAGTACTTTTTTAATACTTACTTTCAATCATTATTTGCACACGCCTCTGAAAACAGTCCGCGAATTTCCAAGGCTCACTATTTTTTAAGGTCCGCAAATTTCCAAGAAGTACTCAAAAGTTGCTTGGAACCTTCTACGTTATTTTTCATCTATCATACTTTCCAGTGCACTCCGCTCTTTTCTTATTTTATTTGATTCAGATGAAGAGTTTGACATCAAAATATGACTTTTATTTGGTGAAGGATGTCAAAAACTCAGGGCCCATTTGGGTTAACGGAAAATCTGACAAAGTCAAGCAAGTCATTTAATGAAGTTTCTCCATTCAAGCGCAGTAAAGCCCTCTCCGAAACTACAACCACAGGAAAAAGCCATAGTTTGTTGTCGCCACGAAATTGTTCCTCAAATGCTTTGACAATCCTGTTTCTCTATGAATAGCACATGCAACTATACGCATTAGTCTGTCAAATTCCTCACTTATCAGTGCTTAGTTCCTCAAAAAGGCTTAATTCTGCACTTAAATTGAATCAAAGTTCCAACTTCTAGGATTGGTTTGCTTACTGAACAGAACGATACATGGCCGACATGGTGTTTAATATATAAACATCTTTGGCGGAATCCGAGACGATCCGCGAAGAGGCGGATTCCTGGAGTCAACCGCATTGCGTTAGCTATAGTAACCGCTACGCTTCTGGGAGAATTCACCTCCGAAAGCCTGGAAATCTCGATTCACCATCGCCTCATCAACGACACATGCGAGAATCGAGAATATTAAAAAAAAGGTAGCAGACCTGTAAACTTTTGCTACCACCTCACCACAATCAACAGAAAAAAAAGAAACGAAGTTCATCCGAAGCGAAAAAAAAACCAATATAACCCGCCTCAAAAAGCTCGCACCAAAATTTTTTTCTTTTTTTAAACTAAAAGCTGCTCAAACAGGTAGTTTTATTGATGAAAAAAAAACACTTACAAAAAAAAACAAAGATAGTCGGTTACTGTGCAAGTAGCACAGAATGTTCCGACCACAGTCTTAAAAAATACAAAAAAGTTGGTGTTTTTTTTCTGCATGTTGTGATACAAAAAAATCTGAGCGAAAAATAAAGTTTAGGCATATTTGAGAATGATAGTAAAGTAGGTCAATTGAAAAACAATTTTTGAAGAAAATATCACAAGAAAAACAAAAAAAAATTTCAAAATTTTTTTGAATTTTCAAGTTTTTGATTCCCAAAATTGCGCTAAAAGCTCAAAAAACTACCTTTATCGCATCGTTTTAATTATACTATATAAAACTGGAAGTTAAATAGAAAATTTGCATTGTCCCGAAAATGATATGATTGGAGTTCTAATTTCTATAGTCTAAACTCGCTTTAAACAGTTGTTTTGAAAGAAACAAAGCATGACCACTCAAAAAAACTTGAACAAAATGAGATCAATTTTTTTTAAAATGACACTTCGTAAAGATTCTAAAGCTATCCCTAATTAAGAAATAAATTGGAGCATGGGAAACTCACAAGTGCAGTCTGAGATTGGCAGTTATACGTATTGGCAGTAACAAGCGGTTGTATTGAAATGAACAAAAATCATCTGACTATTGAAATTTTTACAAAATACCACGAAATCTCAAAAACAAAAGAAGAAGAATTAAATTTTTCCTGTAAACTGGCAACCTTATACCTGTTTCGGAAATCAAAGAGCTACAGCGACGAAAACAAAACGAGTTTAGCTCAAAAGCGGAAAAATGCAAACAAAGGAGAGAAATGACAGTAACAAGCCAATATACATATTGGCAGTAACAAGCAGTTGTATTGAAATGAACAAAAATCATCTGATTATTGAAGTTTTTACAAAATACCACGAAATCTCAAAATAAAAAAGAAGAAGAATTAAAATTTTCCTGTAAACTGGCAACCTTATACCTGTTTCGGAAATCAAAGAGCTACAGCGAGGAAAACAAAACGAGTTTAGCTCAAAAGCGGAAAATGCAAAAAAGGGAGAGAAATGACAGTAACAAGCCAAAATAAATATTGGCAGTAACAAGCAGTTGTATTGAAATGAACAAAAATCATCTGATTATTGAAGTTTTTACAAAATACCACGAAATCTCAAAAACAAAAAGAAGGAGAATTAAATTTTTCCAGTAAACTGGCAACCTTATACCTGTTTCGGAAATCAAAGAGCTACAGCGAGGAAAACAAAACGAGTTTAGCTCAAAAGCGGAAAAATGCAAAAAAGGGAGAGAAATGACCAAAGAAACCTTTATTGCTGATTCCACGGAAAAACCGTTTTCAGTTTTTTTTTGAATTTGTATTCAAATCACAAAATAAGCAGCTGTGTACATCGTAATTTACATTTTGTTTTGATTTTCTTAACGAAAGTAACAGAAAATGTGCGCTCGGGTGTTTTTTTCTAGCCATTTTTGAAGTATGTATTTTTTTTTCATCCATAAACAAGTTGTTGTCCTGAGCTTAAGATTGAAAAGATATATCACTTGTTATCATTTTTCGTAAAGTTCGACTCAAATTTTATCACTTCAAACTTCAAATTGGTAGTCCAAAAATTTTAGTCCAAGTTTATCAAATTTTTTCTAGAAAAAAAATGATTAACTTAACAAGACTGCTAGTATCAGGGCAAGCCTTTGAATGTTCCGACTGCCTTGTAAGGTCTATGGAGCAGTAGTAACTTAAAAACTTCAATGAAAAAATTATTATTCGTTTAAATTTGAGATTTTTGCAAAAACAATCTGCACCACACTCCATATAAAGTATCAAGTGATATTTTTCGCGCGTAGCAACAATTCAATTGCGGTAAATAAACTTCTATCGACCCATTTGGAGCGATTTCTAAGACGGATTAAATTTCCGCATGCGCGTTAATAGTGCGAAATAAATCGCGCATTAATTGTCCCAATTAGGCCAAAAAGGCAATGTTTGAACCCCCATAAATTTACGAAAAATGATCAGAGATGAAATTTCTTTTCGAATTTCAGCTCAAGACAACAATATCTTTTGAACAATATAAAAAAATTCTTGTCAAAAAAGTTAAGAAGTCGAATTTTGTCTGAAGAAAAAAACCACCACGAGCACAAATATTCTGTTGATTTCGTTACGAAAGTCGGAACAATAATTGAGACCATGCCCTTAAGTTATAAGCTGATTTATACACTCAAAAATTGTAGCGCTACTGAAGTCTAACATGGCTGACCTGATTCTGTCTTCCCTGTTGAGACTGATGGCAAAAATAGTCTCTGTGAAGGCGGGCGATATGTACAAGTTGCTCTTTCGACAGAAAAACAGAGTGTCTGTGAGCGAGTCCACGTTCGTGGCCGAATAGAGTGTCCACCCATAGCTGCCCATAGTCTCATAATCTTCATTATCAGGAGCCTAAAAATGAGCAGTTGTTTTCACTAAATTTCTAACCATTAATCGATCAAACAGATGCCACATTAAACAAACGTTTTTTTCTTCAAAAAAATAATATTAAAGTTTATTGTATTCTTAAAATAAATTAAGCTACAGTTTTTTTAGAGGCTTGATTTCATACCAAAATCAGGACTCTAACAAGACCATCTGCGAAATCATTTGATTAGGTTCCATGGCATGCCATGAATTGCCAGAATTCTCTCAATGAAAATGAAAAGGTCTGCACTTTAAATACTTAAAATAGCGTTAGACATAAAAAAGCATTTACACCCCTCGTTAAGTCATAACTTATGTGAAAACAAACATGATGTCAAAATAACTATCATTTAACGCCATTTACGTTAAATGATAGTTCTCTACAAAGTTCATCAACAAAACGCAGAAGATGGTCATTGAATTTTCGCTTTTTGCATTCAGATGCTATGGAACAAGAGGAATACAACAAAACAAAAAATGAAAATACAACATACTAACATAATAAAATGACAAACTTTCGGCTAAAATTTAAGACAAAATGTAAAAAACAACTTTGAATTTTTTAATTCAAAATTACCCAAAACTTGCATATTGATTCCCAATCTATTATTTTAAACAGCTATTGTTTAAAACGAAATTTGCTAGAAAACAATTAAGCCAACCAAAAAATGATCTCGAACATTGAAGAAGTATTCAAGAAAACTAAGAAAAAAACGAATTTTTGGCAAAAAAACTATTGTAAAAAAGCGCATGAAACGCTAATTAGGATCCCGAAAAACTATTTAAATAATTTATACTCAGGTCCAAAATTAAATCGACAGAGCTGAAATCGACGACCACGAAACCGAAAAGCTGTCTGATATTCCGTTTTCTTTTGTACTATTTTGAGATATCCATTTTTGGCTGTCTGACCTTAAAATATTTCTAAAGGCCCCTTCGGTGCCAATCTATATTGTTTTTGAGGGGGAGCGCGCGCCGAAAAAAGCAATTTTTTGGTCGAAATTTTGTAAAAAGTGCCTAAAAACGCCTCTTTTTTAACCTTTTTTTTTCAAAAATTTGCCTGCGGAGCACAAAATTTGGTTAAATTAGGGTCATTTTTGTGGTTTGGGAGAGCTCCGGAAATCGATTTGGTCGACCTAAAAAAATAGGTCGACAAAATTTTCAAAAATTTTTTGAAAATCCGCCCCCCTCGAGAAGTTCCTAGATCCGCGCCTGATACTTAACCTTGTAAAACCCTTCGTTAAGACATGAAATTGAAGCTTGTGTGAACTGGACAAAAGAAGGAAAAGAGCCAATTTTTGCTATGAGACGTATAACCGCATCAGCACAATGGTCGCTCAAAATCCAAAGAACAGATGCTTTTAAATTGTTGATTAAGAAAGTGGATTCGTATTGATATCTAGCGCTAGTTGGCTCGCTTGTGAATCAATGAGAAATTATGAGTAGTAGTTATACGATTAAAAATTGACATGTTGCCGGGGGGGGGGGGGGGTGTTGGGTGAAAAAAAAAGTGAGTGAAAAGGGAGTCAGCTACTTCTATGAGTGTTTTGTGATTACTTTTGAAATTTAAAATTGAATCGATAAGCACTGAAAACTCGAAACGAAGTGGTTGGTCTCGAAACGAAGTGAGAAAGAACTATGGCTTAGAGTGTCTTTTTCGGCGCCACTATTTCCTTGTTGTCTGAGAGAGAACACATACGCTCAAAATGTTATCTTATTAAAAACCTACAGGTCGATTTAAAAAAAAAAATCTGAATGCCAAAAGATACTGGTCTTAGACTTTGACTGTTCAGCGTTTTTCTCCTATTTTCTCAATTTTTTCTATTTCATTTTCACAGGCAATTTTCTTTTTAAATCGGCCTTACAAAAAAGTCGGAACATTCATTGTATCTCTCTAATATACAAGCAGTTGTTTTTATTCGGTCAATATTCGAATTCTTAACTATAAGTTTTTGACGGAATTTTTTTAATATCATTTTAAAGATTTTGTTGTTCTGAGCTTAAGCTTAAAAAGAAATTTTTACCTGTGATTGTTTTTGTTAAAAGTCTACTTTTATAGCAGAAAAATTTATTTGAGTCACTTGACCTGAAAAGTTTCAGCTTGTCTCATCCCCAAAGGTCAACGGCACAGAACTCGATGTCAGTGGCGACACTGCTAGGCGACTTGTAGAAGAACCATGCACTTAGATCACTGTACCAGTATAAGTCTCCGGACATCACTTTAATGTAACCTGCCTGCAATTAAACGTCGTCAGTTTCGGTCGGTTTGCGCTCAGTAGTTACGGAAAAATCAGTTCTGTAAATCTTCGATTCGACAATTGAAGCAATTTTAACTTAATATGATCTGCTGATCTGATAACTATGCTAAAACGTTCTGTTTAAACAGAAGTTTCACTCAGAGTTATCAGATCAGCAAACCTAACTAAATTGAATTTATTTCAATTGGGTCGGAGATTAATGGAATTGATTTTTTCCTGAATCAGAACAAAAATTTCAAAACTGCGAGGCCCCTTACAAGAGGAAAAAGTTTGTCATATTGTACATATCTCAACCTTCAAATCATGTCATTACAAAATTCAACAAGACTGGTCGTATCAGGGCAAAGCCTAGAATGTTCCAACTATCTTTTAAGGTCTATGAAGCAGTGTTTGCTTTAACAAAAATGATGATTTTTTCGCAATAAAAAATTACAAAAAATTTTTCTTAAATCATTCGCTCACAGGCAATATAAAGTACAAAGTGATAGATTTCGCTCCAGGTAAGAAATCAATCATTGCAAATAAGCTTCCTTCAACCAATTTGGAATGATTTCTAGGCGGACTAAATTTCCGCTTTAGCGTTAATACCGCAAAATATATCTCGCGATATTTGTCCCAAATTGCTCAAAATGGCAATCTTTTACGAACATAGCTTTACGAAAAGCTTTACCAATAGCTTTACGAAAAGCTATCACAGGTAATTTTTTTCAAATTTGAGCTTAGGACAACAATACTTTTTTGGCTGATAGAAAAAAATTCCGTTAAAATTTTTTAATTAAGAAGTCAGAACTTGCCTGAAGAAACAAACCACCCCGAAGACAAATAATCCGTTACTTTTGACACAATAGTCGGAACAAGAAAGCATTTTTCGTGTGCTGCTTTTGATCGCCCGTTTTTTTTAGGTTCACTGGTACATCTATTTACTGGGCTTCCATCATTTCAGTCACTCATTAAAAAAATCGACAATACCATACAAGTATTCACATTAAGTGTTGAAAAATCCTCGATAAGGCGCTGCGTGTTATAAGCCATCTGTGTGTCGCTCAATCAACTTTTGAACGATTAAGTCCATAAAATCCTTAAGCAAAGAACTTATAATCATATTCTCAATCTCCTACCGCACCGGAGTTTAATAGATAGTAATTAATCATATTCGATTTTATAGTATGTCTCTCTAAAATTTGAAAACAAGGCATTATATTTGATTAAAGATGGTTAAAAAAGATATGTTTTTCAAAGTTGTAAAACCTATTCTTAATCATTATTCTTCCGACTTCCGAAGAAACTGATGAAATCTTTGTCCTCGGGGTGGCTTTTTTATTCAGACAAACTTCGAATTTTCAACGCGCAATTTTTTCCAGAATTTATTATATCAGCCGAAAAGTGTTTTCATTTTGAGCTCAATTTGAAACAATGTTTTATTTGTAATATTTTTTGTTAAAATTACGGGGGTTTAAGGATTGCCAATTTGGCTAATTTGCAAAAAATACCGCGTGATAGATTTCTTGTTCGCTGCTTTTAACAATTTCATCATTTTTTAACAAAGGTAAGTAACAGATACATTAAAATGCAATCGAAACATTCAAAGCTTTGCTTTGATTCAAGCAGTCTTGTTGTTTCGACTTTCCCAACGAAAGTAATGGACTATTTGTAATCGAGGTGGGTATTTTTTTCTTCAGACAATTTTCGACTTTTTCGTTTCGCCATTTTTGACGGGATCTTTTTAAATCTTTCAAAAGATATTGTAGTCCTGAGCTTAAATTTGAAAAGATATTTCACCCGTGATTATTTTTCGTAAGGTTACGGGGGTTTTAAAGATTGCCATTTTGGCCAATTTGGTACAATCAACGCGAGATATATTCGCGCTGATAACGCGTAAAATGAGATTTAATCCGTCCTAGAATTTGTTAAAAATTGGTTGAAGGAAACTTATTTGCCACAGTTGGTTTGTTACTAGGACAAAATCTATCACTTTGTTCCTTATACGGCGTATGGGGGATGATGAAAAATGTCAAATTAAAAAAAAAATTATTTTGATTTTTACATTTAATTTTTCATGTCATTACTGCTCCATAAACTTTAAAAGACAGTCGAAACATTCAGGGCCTCAACCGATACGAGCAGTTTTGTTACAGATTTTTTTTAACTTAATTTAAAATCAAGTCCAATCAGTTATATTGATTTTTAATCCATTTTTAATCAATTTTTGAAAACTTTTTCATTTGCCTATATATTTTTTTAAATTTTGGGTTAGTTATTTTGTTTCTTGACTCAATTTCACTATTTTTTAAATTTCAATCGCAATTTTATGACAAATTACATTCTTTGAACTCAGTTTTCCTCGCCAACCCAGCAATGTACCTCACATTAGAAAATTTACCGCACTACCAACCCTACAGTTACTGATTCCTCTCCCCCATATTTACCCTCTATAGTGAGAAATCTTTTAATTGGCCTTAAATTGCCGTCGTAACTTTCAGAGTTCCGCGCTTATATACGAGCAATCTTATTGTTTCTCGAACCAAGTGCTTTTTCTTGAAAATTAAGCGACGAATTATTCAGAAAAACATGATTAACTACATCGAATTTATAGCAAAGAAATCAGCGGCATTGAGAAGTTATCCAATTAACAAGTTTAGGTAGAGAATGCCACAATTGGAGAGGACTGATTAATCCATGCAAAAAAGTTTTATGAAAGCAGAGTAGACGTAGTTCAAATTCTTTTTAGCCTCAGATTCTTTCAGTTTTGAAAAAAAAACTTAATCAAAATGCATTATAACTCATGAATTGGATACAAACAATTTTGAGAACTTATTGTTTTTGTTCCTACATTCGAAGAAAGTGACAGTATATTTAAGCTCGGGATTGTTTTTTTATTATTAACTGGCTGAATTTGACGGAATTTTTAAGCCATCTGAAAGCTACCTGCGACCAATTTTTGCAGAGTAGTTATGGTTTGATGAATGCCAGGTTGGCTAAATTGGAAAAATATTGCGCAATATAATTGTGCCACTAAGGCGTAGGTGGCTTTTTAATCCGGCTCAAAAATTGTTTCAAATTGAATTGCGGATGCTAGTTGTTCTAATTATGAACTATTAGAACAAATTTAAATGATTTTATTATTTTAAAAATCAGTAATAACTTAATTTTGATACCTTCATTAAACTCGAATATTAGTGTTCCAACATTTTGAACTGAAAGTTTTTTGCCTTATATTGATTGGCTACATTTAGCTAATCAAGTTTAAGCATCATCTCAATGTTTTAAATGTTTCAAGTTGAGTTAAAAAAGCATATATTAGCTATTAAAACAATCAAATTCATTTCAAATAGGCTGGAGAGGTTTATCCAGACCAGAAAATTGATACAGAAAAAAACTTTAGGAAAAAATCAATTAAGATCTCCATTAAGTTCCACAACAGGACATTTGCTTTGAAAAACAAGTTGGTGTGAATTTGAGTCTCGATCAAACTCGTCGTTTTTGGATTTTTCGACCAAAACTCGGTGTAAAAGGACCATCTCTACGAAATGTGTTGTGTGTTTCTACCTTTTGCTCCGATCAATGAAAGTGGGGAGGAATTTTGGACTTTGGTGGTTTATTTTTTCGTTTTACCTGCAAAATCAGCACCACAAATACACATTGTAATCGGTAGGGTGATATACCAAATTAAAGCCACTCCAATTTCTACTGATTCGAAAAATAATAGAAATTTCCAAAATTTGCACCAATTCGAGAAAAGATGGTTTCATATTTTTTTGATTTTTTATTTAATTTCAAGCGAGTAAAGCGATGGAGTAACAATCGTTGAACGAAAATTTATTTCATGTTATTATTTAGGCTAAAATATTTCAATTTTATTATAAAAAAAAACTATTTTTGGAAGTATAATTTAGTGTTTTTAGGCAAAGCTACTAAAACTTATTTTGTTAAAGACTTATAAAAGAAAAAATTCTAATTTTACACCTTAAAAGTTAGTTTTGAATGTTCAGTTTAGCGCTAGTTTGATCAAAAAAAAATTTCTTTGAAAATTTTAATTGTTGTGCAATAAGTTGAACAAAATTTTTAATTTTTTTTCTTCTTTTTTTTCAGTCTTACCCATTTTTGAATGAAAACTGTATAATATGTCTAATTCTTTAGCTTTCTACGCGGTTGCATGGTTCTCAAATCTCACCACTCACTAAAATTGACACATTTGAAGAACAGAAACCAAATTTAACATATTTTTTGTGTTTTTTTATGAATTTGGTCGGAGAAACGCTCTGTGCTACTTGCACAGCAATCACCTGTCCTTATTTGATAATTGGTTCTTTTTTTTTATTTTCCACTTTTTAAAATCAACCCTTATTTTTTAAAAAAAGGTAACAAAAATCCACAACGTCCAGTTTGGTTTCAAAAACACTGGCGAAACTTTATTTTGACGTTCGAGTTGGTTTTGTCATTTTTTTACTTTCTTGATATTGATTTTATCTTTGTTGATTGTTTGTTTCAATGTTTTCGGTTGATTGTGTTTTCATAGTTTAGGATTATGTATCGATGTCATTGTTCACGAATTGAAAGAAATAATTTAGCGATAAAATCCGTCATGATCACAGCGCTGGATTACTTAAATATCATAAATACATCTTTTTATTTCACTGGGGAATCTAAAAAATAAAATCTACTTTCAAAACTAAAAATAATTAACGTCTTAATGACCCTATTGCGTTTTTGAAGTTGGAGAGCGCACTCTGCTTTACTTTTAGCACATGAATTGGGAAAGCAATCATATTAAATACCTGTTTTTGACGCTATCTTCTCCTCCGGGACTTCTCCAGGGGTGTCCTTTCATCTTAATAGTGAAACACTCATCCTGATACTCCGCCTTCTGGATTTTCTTCCAGTTCTCCGCAACTACGTACTTGATTGCATCGTTTATTTCAGGAGAGCAGCTGGTTAAATGAAAATAAGATATGTAATCAGGGAGCAAAAAATAAATTGAAAAACTTTTTGCACAGTACAGAAAGTTTCAACCTCATTCTTATAAACATATAATCAAACCCTATTAACGCGTAAAAACAGAGTTTTCTGATAGTGAGTTATCTGACGCAGTTTTCTGGCAGTCTTACCCACGCATGAAAAGAAAATTTGGCAAATTTTTTCATAAGAAACTGCGGTTCTTCTTTAAAACGCGTTTTGGCAAATTACGGCCAAAAAAAATTATAAATTTTTGGTTACTTATTGCAAAGTTATTAACAAGCGGAATAGTGAAAAAAATGTGTTTGAAAAACACTGAAAGAAAAACAATTTCAATCATATTTTGCTTTAAGCTACCGATGAAACTGTTAATTGCAATCATAAATGGGTTGTATATCTAATCTTAGAGCTGAGGGAGGGTAATGAAAGAGTACAGAGGGAGCCGCCTTCCCCTATCACTGGATAAAACAAAACCATTTTTGTGACGATCGCGATTTTCTGATATCAATTACCTTCAAAATTTTCGTCCCTCATTATAACAAACTCAATTCTAAAAATTTACCAACTTCAAGTGAAGTCCATGTAATTTTTTTACACGCTGAAAATTAGCCAAGTCTGAACCAGTGCTTTCATCAGTGTTAAAATAGCCTACTTTTATCACAGAGAAATTTGTTTGAATCATTTGACCTGAATAGTTTCAGCTTGTCCCATCCCCAAAGGTCAACGGCACAGAACTCGATGTCACTGGCGACACTGCTAGGCGACTTGTAGAAAAACCAGACACTTAGATCACTGTACCAGTATAAGTCTCCGGACATCACTTTAATGTAACCTGCCTGTAGTTAAATGTCGTTAGTTTCGGTCGGTTTGCGCTCAGTAGTTACGGAAAAATCAGTTCTGTAAATCTTCGATTCGCCAATTGAAGCAATTTTAACTTAATTTGGTCTGCTGATCTGATAACTCTCTTTCTGTTTAAACAAAGTTTCACTAGAATTATGATTATCAAACCTAACTACATTGAATTTACTCCATTTGGGAATTCGGAGTTTTATGGAAATGATTTTTTCCTGAAGTAGAATAATAATTTCGAAACTGGAAGCAAGGGTAGTTCTGTTTCTTTTGGTCTCTGTAGGCTTTTCGATTATTTGAAATGGTCCTTTCCAGATAGGTTGTAGTTTTTCGAAATTCCTTTTTGAATTAAAAATTTTGTGATTAAAACAAATGTTCCTAGATTTAGGTTTGATGCTGGTGGGAAGCATGAATCTTGGTGCTGGTTTGATGTTGGTGGGAAGCTTATAATACATCGGAGATGTTCTTGTAACAAACGATTCATGACTTCACCTAATCCATTTGTTCATGGGGAATGGGATGTTCTGGGTTTATGTTTTATATTATAGAGGTGACATAATGTTTTAATTTCATTATTTGTAAACTCCTATTTATAGTGACAAGGATTTCAGGTAGTCCAAATTTTGCTATTCAGTTTTCGGAAAGTGTTGTAAAATAAATAAGCATTACATTGAGGTACAGGGTTGATCTACATAGTGCGTAAATGCATCAATTTTTTACCATTATTTACGAATTTTCTTCTGAGGAGGCTTAGGTGTCAAATAAAATTCTGTGATTGAAAAATAGAGTTTGTCCTTTAAAACCTTGTCTTTTCGCTAATTGTTTTTGATGTTGAAAATGTTTGTTTATTTGAAATGTTATGCAATCGTTGCATAGTACTTTTATACAATTCTGTTTGAAATTTGAATATGCATTTTGCAATTTGCAATTTGAAATTTGAACATTGCATTTTGACTCATCAATTAGGAGTTTGAGATTGCTTGCATCTAAAACAGTTTTTGGTGATTTGTCTTTAGCAAGAACAATTACCAAGTTGATAAAAAAAATTACCCTTTGGTTGTTGTTCTGTTTTTAGTGGTGAGATAGTTTCGTATTTTTCAAGAATGTCTAGGAGTCTGTTTACTGTATCTTGTAAGTGAATTGGTACTTTGCTCCGGCATATTTTTTTCGAAACATGAAGGTACAGTGGTGAAAGTATTTTTCCAACATCAATTTTAGATTTTGCATAAACCATGAGATTCTTAAATCATTATTCTGCTAGTTGTTCAAATTTTTGCTGATTGAATTAAAAATGTTGAAATTTTCTGTTGTTCATTTGCTTATTTTGATGTTTAAAATGTTGGTTCAAAATAGGGGGTTTAGTGAAGTAATCCGTGTTCCGTTTTGAGTCATTTGTAAAGTTTTTACTTGATAGTTCTTCATTAAGAAATGTTTGTTAACAAATATCTAGTAATTTCAATTTCTTTTTTAACTCCAAATGCTCTTTCTTGTGTTGGGTGAAATGTTGCATTTGTTTTGCAATATCCTAAGATCCTACAGATAGTGTAATTTTATGTGGTGAATTTTTATATACAAGTAGGGATTTAGTATCTGTGTTTGTATTTTTAGCGTATTTGATACTCGAAATTGTTACTCTAAAAAACTTATGAATTGGTTTGAATTCAGGATTAGACATATATAGCTTTTGTTTATTCTGATCAGCATTATATTGATGTATTTGATTAGTAGTAGAAAATCATATACATATCCTTATAGTGGTTTCAGATGCTTTCGTTGTTGGGAATATACAGGGTAAAATTTTGAGAAAAGTTTTTAATCTTTGGAAGAATGTTAGAGATGTATTACTTAGTTTTGTATATTCATCTTTGATGTGTAATTTACTATTTAGGAGTTTGTACTTGGGATATTTTTAGTAAAAAATGGGATTCCGACGATATTGTGTTTTATGTCTGCCATGTGGAATATTTTATTGAAGGGTTTATCTAAAGTTTTTTCCCTCGTTCAAATCGGAACAAGAAACAATTCAATTTTTCCATAATTTGTTGGACTTGTAATTTGTGCAGTGGCTAGTTTGCTTGAGGTTTTGGAAGGAGAAAGTTTTGGGTTTATACTTTGAATTTCTTTCCATGTAGGGCTGTTTATAATGTTTGATTCTTTGCCAAAATCAACTAAAAAATCTATTTCAAGATCTAATAATTAGAAATTTTTGCTTTTCGGTCTTTCTAAGAGAAGTAGGATTGTCCAAATTTTTCTTTCGGTGGTGATATTTTGTTTCTTTTTTGTGGTAAATGTTGCTCATATTTGAGTTCGTATCAACTAAATGTGGGGTGTATTTTGTTGTTTCTTAATTAATATCTGGTTCTTGAGAACTAGAACTAATAACTTCATTTTGGTATTAATTCGATTCATTTGGTATTTCATATTCATTTTCTACTTCGAGAATGTTAAAAAAAGTGTGCTTTCCGTACAACGTTCGTGAACTGTGGTTTCATAGTAAACATCATTAAACTGTAGTTCTGAAGGTTATGTTTTGTCAATACCGGGAGGGTCTGAATTTGTTTCATTTGTAAAGTGTACTTGATTAGTTTGTCTTTGATATTTTGGTGTTCTGCTTGTACAATTTTGACTTTGTGTGTTTTAAAATTGAGTATTATTTCGATGTGGTGACTAAAAATAGTTTCGTGATCTGTTCTGATAGTTGTTGTTTCTATTTCTACAATTATCACGGGATAAAATGTTGTAATGTTGGAATTGTTTTGTGATCGGTTATTCGAATAGTTACAATTTCGACTATTTGAATAGTTTCGATTTCGATTCTTTGAAAAATTTCTTTTACGGTCATTGGATTAGTCTCTAATTCGAGAGTTTGAGTAAGAACGGTTCCTATTATAACCTAATTAGTTACTTCTACTTGAGTTTCATCCAGAGTAATTGTTTCTAAACTGACTATTCTGACTATTTGATCTGCTATATCTATTTTGTGGTATCAAAAATCCACAGCGGTTAGTGTGGTTTCAAAAACTGGCGAAACTTTATTTTGACGTTCGAGATGGTTTTGTCATTTTGCGTGGTTTGTTTTACTTTCTTGATATTGATTTTACATTGGTTGATTGTTTGTTTCATGTATTCGATTGATTGTATCTTTTGATTGTGCTTGCATTATGTTTCGACGTCATTGTTCACAAATTGAAAGAAATAATTTAGCATAAAATCAGTCATGATCACAGTGCATGATTTCTTAAAAATCATAAATACATCTTTTTATTTCGCTGGGGAATCTAAAAACTAAAACCTAACAAATAATTAGTTTCTTAATGACCCTATTGTATTCTTGAAATTGTAGAGCGCACTCTGCTTTACTTTTAGCAAATGAATTTTGAAAACAATCATATTAAATACCTGTTTTTGACGCTATCTTCTCCTCCGGGACTTCCCCAGGGGTGTCCCTTCATCTGAATAGTGAAACACTCATCCTGATACTCCCCCTTCTGAATTTTTTTCCAGTTCTCCGCAACTACGTACTTGATTGCATCGTTTGTTTCAGGAGAGCAGCTGGTTAAATGAAAATAAAATATGTAATCAGGGAGCAAAAAATATATTGAAAATTTTTTTGCACAGTACAGAAAGTTTCAATCTCATTCTTATAAACATATAATCAAACCCTATTAACGCGTAAAAACAGAGTTTTCTGATAGTGAGTTATCTGACGCTGTTTTCTGGCAGTCTAACCCACGCATGAAAGGAAAATTTGGCAAATTTTTTCATACGAATTTGGGGTTCTTCTTTAAAACGCGTTTTGGCAAATTACGGCCAAAAAAATTATAAATTTTTGGTTTTATTATTGCAAAGTTTTTAATCAGCGGAATAGTGAAAAAAATGTGTTTGAAAAACACTGAAAGAAAAACAATTTCAATCATATTTTGCTTTAAGCTACCGATGAAACTGTTAATTGCCATCATAAATGTGTTGTATATCTAATCTTAGAGCTGAGAGTGGGTAATGAAAGAGTACAGAAGGAGCCGCCTTCCCCTATCACCGGACAAACAAAACCATTTTTGTGAACGATCGCGATTTTATGATATCGACTACTTTGAAACTTTTCGTCCCTGCTCATAACAATCTCAATTCTAAAATTTTACCAATTTCAAGGGAAGTCCACGAAACCTTTTTTACACGCTGAAAATTCACCAAGTCTAAACCAGTACTTTCATCAGTGTTTAAATAGTCTATTTCATCGCAGAAAAATTTATTTGAGTCATTTGACCTGAACATATTCAGCTTGTCCCATCCCCAAAGGTCAACGGCACAGAACTCGATGTCACTGGCGACACTGCTAAGGACTTGTAGAAAAAACAAGCTCTTAGATCACTGTACCAGTATAAGTCTCCGGACATCACTTTAATGTAACCTGCCTGCAATAATTTGAAATCAATTAGTCATCGCTACGCATTGCAAAGTTGCATCGAATAAAAGTAAGCCAGCCGAAGTATAAACCAGCCGAAGTATAAACCAGCAGAAGTATAAAGGGGGCGTTCACAATAATTTAAACGCCTTTCAGAATAATTTAAACGCATTTTCTAAAGAGCGAGAAATTACTGACGGTGGCCAGTCAATAAGCAGAATGGTCTTGTAATATTCGCCCAAATACTACACAGTGATGGAGCGTAGAAAACGTACCTATTAACGACTGGCCGGCGTCAGTTACCGAAACTCTACTCGTTTTTCACCGCCTCGACCTAGCCAGTTGATTTTCTGGTCTGTCTAGGGCTAAGTAAAAAGTTACTATTTTTAGGCCATCAGTCAAACGACTTTTGATCAGCTTTCGTTTACATGCGAACACAACCACATAGCTGGGTATCGGATTCTCAGACTACATGATTGCTATTAAAAACACGCCTCGAATATCCAATTTTACTATGTTTTTAGTGACAGTTCTATATTAAATCCATTGGAGATGGTTTGACCCTTTCCTCTTTCTAGCTATTCATATTCTAAAATATCAAGCAATACCGGTGTTAATTCAAATGTCTATGGCATCAGAGTAGCTAAAAAGTCAGCTTATTATAGTCCTTCACCATATACTGTCTCTTGGGGGCCGAGCCTCCGCTTCCGTGTTTTCACTGTAACAACGTCATTAATACTCCCAATTCGTGGCACGGCAGGGTACTGCTCTCTACTCCTTCCCCACTGAAGCCTCCTTTCCACCTGTTTTCTCTGATTAGCTGTCCTATCGTGCGTGGTTGTCACGATAAGAGGCTTCGTTTTTTCTATCGTTCCCGTACGACTGTTTCTCACTATTTCAGCTGTTGTTCTGATTTTCGTCTCTTTTTGGCTCAAAATGGCCGTTTTTTGTATTTCGCAGAAATATTCGTTCGTCAATCGAAATTTTGAAAATTTAAAATTCCCGAATATTCTGACCCTCCTTTGCGGTAATTTTCAACCATTAAGGCCTCTACTTCTACTTCTGGGTTGCGTCGGAAGGTTTGCGCTGTGCCCGTCTGGCAGAATGGCACATCTAAGAGCAGAATGGGTCCAAGAGAAACTGAAAAATATTAAATTTTATAAGCTACTTTGTAAATTAAGTTTAAGAATTACACTTAATATTACCGAAGAAGCCATAGTTTATGCATAATTTGAACAATTTAATCTAGATTTTTTTTATTAATTCAATTTTAAAAAAAAACTCGATAAAACTATTCTATTCATGCATCTTTTATTCAGTTTCTTGGTATTATTGAAGATCATAAGCCCATATAAAATCAATGTAAGTTATTATTTTTCTGTTTTTGTGCTCTTGGACCCATTCTGCTCTTAGACCATTCTGCTTTTTGCTCCGCCTCCAAATGAGATTTTGAGCGAGAAAATTACTCCAATTTTGGCGCCAAAATGTCTGCAACTGCATATTAAACAATTAATTTGGTGAGAAATTTTCTCGCTTAAAATCTTTAAGTGTCTAATAAAATTGCCGCACTTAATATGTTGCCGCATTTAATATGTTGAAATTTGTTCAAATTTTCGGCACGTTTCAACAAAATTTTCATTTTCGGCACTGATGTTGAACTAATTTTTTTTCGGCACTGTTGTACTGCCCCGTATAAAGTAGCCGAAGTATAAACCAGCCTGAGTAGAAACAACCCAAAGTATAAAACAACTAAAGTTTCAGCCAGCTGAAGTATAATCAAGCCGAAAGTACTTAACTTTTTTTTCAAATTGTAAATTAAATTTTTTTTAGTTGAGAGTTTCATAATCATTATGTACATCAAATAACATCATATTTGTCGAAAACAACTCATCGAGTTAGTAACCTAATTGTAAACACAAGAAACACCTTCTAAATTGTTGAGAGCTTGTCTAGATAGTTTCTGAACTGTTTCTGTACATTTTTGGTTCAAACGGATAATGGGTGTCCTGATCGGCAAACTGTTTTTATTCTTTCGGACTGCTACGTTTGGTTAGTAAGAAGACGATTTGAATGATGATGTTCATTTCATGTTTTCGAAACACTGTGAATTTTGAATCAATTTCATGCACATTTTTAAAACAATTTGCTAAAGGCTTCAATAAATTGAAACACACTGGAAACTCTCAAATAAGAAATTTTTCTTTCGCGAGATAGCTCAAAAGGCAAAAGGTTTCACTTAGAAAAGGCTGGTCAAAAATCATAGTTCTTTTTGTTTATTTTGGCTGTGTTGTAATATGTTCGTGGAGACAATTGACTTTTTTGACAGTTCCTTAATGTTTTTGCTTTCTTATTTTGTTTTCGGTCCTTATAAAACAGACATTTTCTTTTTTTTTCATGTTTTAGAGAACCTGCTGTTAATTGCATTAAATTGATCATTCAAAATTTAGCTTCCGTTTTTCTATATCGTTCCTTAGTCTTAATAAGTACCAGAAAAACAAAGTTGTATCATAATCGTCCGGATCAGGTACCACAAATGAGTCGAGAGATATGTATCCATGCAATTGGTCTTTATCATCGCAGCCTCACCAGTCAACTTCAATGTATAAAACCTTTAAAGTTCGCTGCTGGAGAGGGAGAGTTAACACAATACTCAGGTTCGGGGACTGCAAAAGAAATAGGAAAGGTTCTTCAGTAACCGTTTTTAAAAATAATCAGAAGGTCGAAAGTATTATAGAAACCGAGGTTACAGTCAGGGGTCCCTTCATCACATTATCCAGTCAAACTCCTCGGAATTTTCTAGATCTGGAAGATTAATGTATAATGTGGATAGAAGTAAAGAGAGTCAGATGATTGTGAATCAAGCCAACCAGATTGAGAAAATTAACACCTGCACAGAATAAACCGGAGTTGAAAGTGACTCAAAAAGACTGACCTGATATGAGGCTACGGTCTATCATGTACTATTATAAAGCTGTGCTTTTGTTCTTTTGGCTCTAAAAATAAAAAAACCTCTTCGAAAGTAGTTTTTATCATTAAAAGTGCCGAGTACACAGGCAGCGTTCACAACCTGTATTCCGAGGGAGATTCTCTGCTTAAGAAAACTACCTGCCCTGGGTTCCTCGGTACACGTGCACAAGTTCTTACAAAGCTTATTCGGAAAAATCTCAGTGCTAGGGCCGGCGCACCCTGAACTTCAAAAGCTATTGGTTGAAGAATATATCCATCATTAATTAAATCTCTATATTTGTCAAATTTTCGATCTTCCGCCTCGGTCGCGGCCGTTCCGGGGATACAAACCGAGTCTGCGCTCATTCTACAGGGGCTAGGGAGTCAACTACCGTTACATCCCACAGGAGCTGCCGACCGACAGCCCAGTGACCGTTTTTAAAACATTTTTTGTCATCTCTTAAAGCTAATAAAGAAACTAAAGTATTGTATTTCTACGTTGCTGAGGCAAAAATTGGTTTTTATTTGTAGAGCCAAGGGAACGTAAACGCAGCTTAGTTCAAACATCTGATAGACCCGTAGCCTCGATATCAGGTCAAATTTTTTGAGTTCCTTTCAACTCTGGTTTATTCTGCACAGGTCTTAGTTTTCTTAACCTGGTCGACTAGATTCCCAGCCACCTCGAATATCTGTAACTCCTTCTCGTTATAGTTTCCTTAAGAATTCTTTTATTCATGAAGTTCAAACGACTAGTTGAAATGATGCAGGTTAATTGTAGTAACTTCGTTGCCATCATATTGTCTGACCTTCTGATTTACTAAATAAAAGAAAATAAAAGAAAAAAATTGTTCGTGAGGCTCAGATTCAATCCTTGTATTACAGCAAGGTGTTATATCCCCCAGCCTTATTGCAAAAAAAATATAGTCGCTTTAATGTGATTTTACTAGTTAGATGCGTGTGGGTTAATTTGTTGGGGGTTATAATTTGTTGGGTTATATAATGTGAAGGACCCCATTTTTCTTATAAGTTATACGTGTTTCGCGAATATACTGTCTTCTGAACTTAAAATTTAGTTGAATATATTTTTTCATTGATCTTGAAGCCTTATTTGATATTTGAAAACTCAAAACAAATCAAAAAGTAATTAAAAATGTGAATTAAAGTTTTTTTTAAATAAATTTCTAAATTCTGTTTTGCTTTTTCTGCAGCGAGCTGAGCTCATCTTGTTATGATTTGAGGTATGATATGATACCTAAATAATCCGTGAAATGGACGAGCAGATCGCTTGGTTTGAAGCGAAAATAACTTCATCTCTACGACCAAGAGGAGATGAAATCAAAGCCTTTACTGCTGATATTGATTCAAGGTATTTTGATTTTGAATTAAGTCTATTCCTAGTTGGATGCTAGCGCTCATCGAACAAAAAGTGAAGATATATGATGAAATGCGTGTGTGAGCTATGATTGAGTAGTTGTCAAAACTTGGAATCCTTGAAATGCAAAGAACGGTTGCTGTTGTTTATTTCTTTCTTTTTTCTGCAGGGCAAATATTTCCAACTTCTGTTCGAATGAAGATTGTAGATGCTTGTTTGTGTACCAACTTCAGTCAGGTCTTCTTCAATCGAGTCTTTCAACTCCCGAGGAGACCAGCGTCGTTCGATGTCTTACATTTGTCAAGCTTGGACTGTCCTCCAAACTGGACAGGTCAAATTGGTCTAACAACGTTGCATTTTTCGACAATTCAGTTGACGTCTTAGAAAACATCAATTGGTTGTCCAGAGAACTTTACCTGCCAACAGTTAGCCATGAAGAAAATAATCAGCAGCATACAGTCATTGGAGCAGGGAAAAAATCAATATTTCTGGGGGACAAGTATGTCGATTTGATGCACCGATTTCTGGCATCTTCCGAATTCTCTCAAGTGCTGAAAAGTGGAGACGTGCAGCTACCATATCCAAGCTTGGAAGTACTTCAGGACATTAAAACACAATCAAAACGCAGCAAATCAATCACCCATATCATCGAAACGACAATAATCAACTGGACCAAGCAACTTAAAGTAATAAAATTTACCCTGTTCTAAAACGTTTCGAGGAAAGTTAGGTTTCACAAATAAAAGTCGGGTTGGGGTTTGATTAGGTTTTTATGAAGGCCCTTTTTATTGTGATTCGATCTATTTCAAAATAGGAAAAATTTGCCCAGTGTTGAGAAAATAGTAAGAAGTTTTTGCTGTTTACCATAATTGTTCCGACCTCATTCACGGCTTAGAAAATTTTGTTTCCGCGTTATTTCGTGTATCCCAAAACATCACAAGGAAATCAGAGAAAATATATATATTTCATGTTTGCAATTAGGAAATTTTGTCAAATTATAACAAAGGCTTTGTGTGGAAAAGAAATTGTGTAACAGAATTATTCAATCAGTTTTTAAATAGCTCAGAGACTTCAGTCAGTAGACATTTTAATTATGCCCGTTCTCTTCGAAGTTTTTTTTGGCTTTAAATTTACTAACTCCGACTTAATTTCGTTTTTTTTTGTAATCAAAGGTTCATTGGGATTATAATAGGTGTCGGCCTAATTTTTATGAACTTATTCCCTCAAAATGTGCCTTTTGAAGGGCAAAGTTTGATTTTATAAGTATGCGCTTCGGGGGACTAAAGAAATTTGATTTTAAAAGTTTTTATCGCGCAAAGACAAAACAACTTGTCTGAACAGAATCAATGAATAATTTCCAATGTTTTCTTTGTTATTTAACTTCATCGTTAATTGGCTCTTTTATTATCCCTATCCTAGAAAAAAGTTTTCAAAAAAAGCCAAAAGTGTCAGTAAGATGTTGTTCTTTTTTTGTTCTAAGCACTTTGTTGAGAAGAGAATCTTTAGATTTGGACGTGTTTTTCTACCCACAATCAGTTAACGCAAAAATAAACGCAGAAAATGTAAACTGATATATCAGCTTGAGAGCCTAGTGTTTTTAGTATTAATTACACTTGCGAGAGCAAGTGTTTTGTAACCGGGAACTAGTTTTTTCCCGTAAACAACTTTTCTTACAGTTCTGTATGAAATTGTGAAGTTGCTTCAATAGTGAACCTTAGCAATTTCTAGACTACTTCCCGCTTGGCCTAGAGGAAACGCGGTCGCCTTTGTCCCTTTAGGTCTGGAGCTCGAGTCCCGATCGGACCTTATTTTTTTAGCATTTTTTTTGGGAAAATTAAGTTGTCGGACTTTTGTTTGTCTGCTTATGTTTTGTCGGCTTGTTGCTACGTCGAGGAATTTTTTTGTGCTGCCAGCAGCTGTTATCATAGATGCAAGTGTTTTTGATTTTCTACTGTAATTTGTAAATTAATAGCCCTGATGTTGTATTTTTTCCTTGGTTCTCCTTTTTTTCGCTTGAAAACTTCATTCAGCCATAATCGTTTTGACTTATGTTTTATTGGCTTTGTTACCTTATTTTGTGTCGCTTCAAAGGCAAAAATGATTTTTAAGTTTAATTTTTTACTAACAACAATTTCTTATGGATTTTTTTTGTTTCGATCTTTTGTTCACTCGACAATTACCAAACGTTTATATAATTCTAGTGGTTGTACTTTTCGACTGTTTTTCTGAAAATATTTTCATTTTTTCCCCAAAAAAAATCGATCTTGTTTTTTTTGTCTAATTTACTATTCGCTAGCTTGCAATGCTGAGCTTGCGTTCTGTTGCAAGTGAAGCGCAACTCTGCATCTTCTCTTTCATCAAATTTCAATTGCAACGAAGAATCCGCAATTTTGAAGCAGTTCTGACTCCCAAAAAAAATAAAAATCTGTTTCAATTTTTTACTTTGTTAGCTGCAGTCAAACTTTTTCAGAGCTAATTGCTATTATATTGATCACTTGGTGTCTGGCTTCTAAAATCATTGTTTGACCGTCTTTTTGTTCCGACTTTCGATGCGAAAGTAACGAATTATTTGTGCTCAGGGTGGGTTTTTTTTCTTCAGACAAATTTCGACTATTTAACTAGCCATTTTTGACGGAATTTTTTTTAATATCATTTAAAAAGTATTGTTGTCTTGAGCTTAAGTTTGAAACGATATTTCACCTGAGATCATTTTTCGTAAAGTTATGGGGGTTTAAAGATTGCCATTTTGGCCAATTTTGGACAATTAACGCGCGATATATTTCGCGCTATTAACGCGTAAGCGGAGATTTAATCCATTTTAGAAATCGGTTCAAATTGGTTGAAAGAAGCTTATTTGCCATGATTGATTTGTTACAAGGAGGGAAATCTATTCTTTTGTAGTTTATATGGCGTGTGGGGGGATGATTTTCATAGAAAAAATTTCAAGTTTTAGAAAAAAAAATTGTCTTTTTTTTCTACATTTAACTTTTTAATGATATTTATGTTATTACTGCTCCATAAACAAATCTTAAAAGGCATTCGGAACATTCAGAGCTTCGCCGTGATACGAGCAGTCTTGTTTAACTTTATAATACATTATTTATAGGTCCCTCTATTTAATTAAAGATGACACGACACCCGATATGTCAAGTCGATATGTCAAGTCGGTATTTCAAGTTCTGTTGATATCTCAAAAATTAGCAAAATATTTGAGGAGTCAAACTTTGAGAATTTTAAGAAAACAGAGAATCGATGTACCTGCGACTAGAGACTTGCTCTGTAAAGAATAGAATTATGACTGAAAAGATGCCATGACATTTCTCCATGATGTTTCACTTCATTTAATTGCAGTATTCATTACGACGCCAAACTGTGTATTTTGTGAATTGTAAGTGGATTCGTTCTTCTTTTGTTCTGTCTTTTTCCTTGATCTTTCTGATCAAAAATTTAACGTGTTTAAAGTCTTATCTCTGGTTTCCAGCGACCTACACACCAAATTGTGCGCCTATCCAGTGCACAGTTTGGCCTCGTAATGTTGTGACTTTGTGGGCGCAAGTAAAACTAAAGATTGCCAGCAATCATAGGGTCTATCAGCTCGAAAGTTGCTCACGCGCCACAGCTTGCGATGGTGGTGAGCTTGCGCTCGTGAGTCATCGTTTAGTTAGGCCTAAATATTCAAACTTCGGGTGAGAGTCTGTGACTGTTTAACTTAAAAAAAATTAAATTTTAAATATTTTCTTTTTCGTCACAGGTTCTGTTGAAAGTAGACCCCCTGGATGAAGTACACAGACACTCTCTGGAAATGCCAGTGGGGGATTTCTCCGGCATACCGTGTGTGGTGCATGAGGAAGCTCTGTGGCACGAAAGAGTGATCTCGCTCCGCAAAATAGAAGCACAATTACACTCTGAAGTGACGATGGATTTGGTGGCATATTTGGAACAGCAGAATAACAAATATGCCTCAGGGGTCCACGAAATGAGAAAGGACCTTCAAACTGTTAGTATCCGGTACCACAATTAGGATAAGATTTAACCGTCAACAGATAAGGTCAGCGAATTAGATTAAAATGATAAATCCACGCGGCAAAGGGCCAACAATATTAGATGTTCAGCTCTACCGAGAATCGCTGTTGTGCTCCTCGATTTTATTATGTACTAGCATCTTTTTCTGTCGCAGTTATTGTTCATTCGAAGGTATTTAATACTTAAGGCCGTAAGCGAAGTCCTAGACAACATCAGATTTTTAAAAATTCATTATCGATTTCTTTGCAAAAAATGAAAAAATGTCGCAAGTATTTTAAGCATTTTTTTTAGGCTGTAAGCGAAGCCCTTAGACAATATCAGATTTTTAAAAATTCATAATCGATTTCTTTGCAAAAATTGAAAAAAATGTCGCAAGTATTTTAAGCATTTTTTTTTGTTTTTAGGCTGTAAGCGTAGCCCTAGACAACATCAGATTTTTAAAAATACATTATCGATTTCTCTGAAGCAAATCTGTCGCAAGTAATTATAGCATCTTTTTGTTTTTAGGCTGTAAGCGAAGCCCTTGACAACATCAGATTCCTGAAGCCACTTCAGTGTCGCCTGGAGGAGATAGCTCTGTCTGACTCAGTGGAGGAAGTGAAGAAATTATACAAACCTCTGATTCACACTTTGCAGCTGGTGTGGGAACACTCTGCTCATTACCATAAAAGGACATACTTCCACAATCTGGTCACGCTTGTCGTCAACCAAATGACTCTGAAGGCATCTTCATTTGTCAGTTCGGATTTGCTCGAAGACACAAAACTGGTGCGTTATACTTTTATAATCTTTCTTGAAAGTTCTGAGATTTAAAGCGGAACTTAGAAAATTTTAAAGCGGAATCTTAAAAACTTGAAGAATTCTTGATAAATCTAAAAATTAAAAACATGTAATCTTGGCACTAAAAAATTGTGAAAAGTGTAAGAAACTTTGAAAACGCCTAAAATGTATGATATTCGAAATCTACATTGGTTCCCATACTTTTAGGCGTTCCAAGAGCTGAAGTTTGCCCTGAATCTCTGTGGAAACTTCCGAGGGTCTTATTTGGATAAAAAAGCAAAAACAGATGTTCTAAATCAAAGGCGACACAAGGAAACGAGGAAAGAAGAGTAAGTCTTTTTCAAGCAAATCAATACGCTTTGAAGGAAATCAATTGAAGAATTTTTTTTTGGTTTCAGTTTGTGCTGAAACTCTTGGTTCTTTTATGTCTAGATTAAGTGATCAAATTTAAAAATTATAGGCTGAGGACCCCAAAAACTCCATACTACAGGGCTAAAATTTACCCGCCGACCGAAAAATATGATCTGTGGACCCAGTTGTCCGATGGATCCCTTTGGTCCGACAGTCCCTGGCCCGAGAAGAATTCCCCCTCGTTCGACAAACTGAACGCTTTCTCCGAGCGGTGCAACGACTTACTGGATTTCGTCGAAACTATTCACCAGTTCCGATTGATGAGAAAAGTTGCCGAAGTTGGGGGCGCGGGAAGTCATGGCTTGGACGCTCTGGTATCGGAAATCCACGAACAATTTGAAAAAGCTATGAAGTCTTTTGCAGTGTCGCATAATGATTTGTTGGGACTCAAACGACTTAGTCAGGCGGGATCCAACACCACTACATTGGAGGGAGAAGCGAGTTTCGAACAACAATTCTTCAATTTCAGACTTGTCATTAGGGTAAGAACTGAAACTGAAGTTTGTATTAATCAAAATAATTCAGGTAATGTTATTTAAGCTAGGATTATCATAGCTAGGGTAGGGTTGTTGCTATTTTTAAGCATGTTTTATTCCGGTAGACTCGCGATTCTGCAGCTTAAGTATATAATGAGTGTATAATTGGAGTTGAGTTACGGTTATATAAATTCATCCAATCAGGTTTTTGTGTTTAATTATAACTGAATTTCTTTCGCAAAAAAAATTTAGTCTACTTATAATATTTTATTTTAGAACTTAGAAAAGCGACTGGCTTCTGTCTTGTCTCAGAGTTTTCTGCAGTGTGGTACCATTGGGAGTCAACTGCGCATTTTAGAAGTGTTCGAGGGTGTGAACAACCGCGAAGTCATCCAAAAGGTGTGAATTGATTGACACTTTTCTTCGAACAAACTCAAGTGGTGGATTCAACAGTTTTCTGTGTTGACCTCTTTTGACCTTTTATTGTGTCTGTAGGCGATCGAGCGGGAAGACAGGGAAATGGTGAGTTGTTTCCTGCACGAGATGATGACTGTCAAGGACATGTTAGATCAGAATAGAAACAGTGTGCCGGAACATGTGAATGTGCCCCTGATTGTGAGCAAACTCAAATGGCAACATGCGCTCCAACAGAGAATACAGGTGGGGGTTCTCTTTTGTTTTTTTTTATTCTCTTTACTAGCAAAACTTTGAAAAATGTTTTCAGAGACATCACTGGACAGGTTCCAATGCTTTTTGATGTTCTTTCAAGTGAATATGTAATGATGCAAAAATCTATTGCTATATACATTAAATTTTGGAGACAAACTCAGAATACCATCATTTATGTCTTTTTTTTAATATATTCCTTTTTTACTACTGAAAGTGGGAAGAAACTTAGGATTCGGATGTATTTTTCCTCACGATTTAAGGTACCGCAAAAAAACCTTAAAGGAGTTGTCACAAAAAGCCAGTACAGTCACAGTTTGAATTTTTAAATCAAAATATAATTTTTCCCTGTTTCTGGAAATACCATTCTGCATTTTGAAAATGTTTTTTTTTTCTGATTCTGAATGATTGCAAAAAACTTGCATTAAACAACAAAAGCCGGTCATAATTAGCTCAGAATTTTGCGACAATATAATTGTTGCAAACACAATTTTAAACACATAGGCGAAGCGGAGCTTTGTACCACTTGCGATGCCCTATTGCATTGCAAGCTAGCAGAAAGGGAAAAAAAAAGGATAGCCACTCAATCCAAAAAAATCGAAAAACCACAACTTCAAAATTTTGTCTGGAATGATGTTTCATTTGCGGAAAACTCGTCCAGAAACACAATCAACCGCGTTCAGTAATAATCCAAAAAGATTTATTGAGCGGCAACTGAGCCGAAAAAATCTTGGGTAAATTCCCGTAGAATCGAAAACAAAATTATTGTCATGAAAAACTTTGAACTTTAATTTCTACTTTAAGATTTTTTAGCATTTTGTACAATCCAGAGGGGAGCATAAAAATTAGCTTTCTCTTGAAACGACTCAAATTTAGCTCACTACGCCAATAAAACGTAAACCAAAATCATTTGTCAGAATAAAGTTTTTAAGAGAAAAAAACACAAAAAAAAATAATTATACGAAGTCAAGGTTAATAAAACTACAAACAGCAAACGTAAATCAAAACACTAAAATTAACTAGGTACAAGTATGATAGCTGGGTCCCTGAAAAAATCAAGCATAAAAATGGATCCCGCAATTTAAATGAAAATTTCCAAAATACACGTAAACGAATGCGAACCATGTTTCCAAAGACTTCAAGGGCTAAACTTTTTCTTAATGGACCCATCGAAATTTAAGGGACCCAACTATTATACTTGTACCAGCAACTAAAATTTAAATTGCCCACAAAAAAAAACAGATCCACGTTGCAACTAAGCAGACAAAACATAAGCAGACAAATAGGGAAAAATCTAGTACATGATTGCAAAGCCCTTGCTGATTGCAAGCGTAACAAGGATAGAAATATAGCTGGTTGCTGCGAAGTAGCGCAGAATTTTTCTACAAAAATTGATTAAAGAAAATAAACTCAAAAAGGCATCAGAAGATTTTGGGTCATATAAAATCAGTATTGTCAAGCATGTCTTGTTACCAAGTCAAAGTTTGCCGAATAAAAGTTCCGCGGTTTTTTTTCGACCGGCAAAAAATTTCAACCAGTTGTTCTCGACGCCGGAAAACTTTTCAGAGATTTTAAACTACTTGTTGAACTGCAAGTGTAAGGGTTTCAATATTATATATCATTTGATCTATTTTGATGATTTTTTTGCGTGGAAGAATTTAGTGGTTCGATTAATTATACTCTCTTCATTTAAGTGCTCGGGCGGCTTTTTAGTTGATTGCAACCTAGCTTCAGTTTTTTCAGTGTTTCCTTCACATTTTTTTGAGACAATGAAAAAAGAGTAGGATTATTATCAGTATTAGACTAAGAAGTTGCACGAAGCTATCCGTCCGAAAATAGATAGCATGATAAACAGACTGTGTATTAAAACAGAAACTTTTTTATGAGATAGCCATCTCGGGCATATCTCACAACAACAGAACTTTCTAACGATGGTATATAAACCAGCTGAAGTATCAACCAGCTGAAAATACGTGAGTGTTGTGTAATAGTTATGTAACAATTATGTAACAGTTACGAAAGTTATGCAAATTCATTCATATGATGTAACTTTTCGGCTGGTTTATATACTCTGCGCATTTTCTGTTGGTTATACTGCGGCTGGTTTATTCACACTCTTTTCTAGCTACTCTTTTTTTGCATTTAGGTGCCGATGGGAAAACTTAAGAAAGTGAGTCCGAACTCCTTAATGAGTTCGGAGGGGCAGCAGATTGAGAAGCTGTTCGGGGAACTCAGTGCGAAGCTTGAGAAATTCAGGGACAAACTCCTCAAGGACTGGCAGAGGGGTCTCAACCCGGAGATCAAAGAGAGACTCAAGGACTTTATACTTGTGAGATCCTTGTTTTTCACTGCTAAAAACAGTAACTACTATACTGATGGTTCAGATATGAGAACAACAAAATCATCAAAATGACCATGTTTAATTTATAATTTAAAAAAATTGCTTTTAAATAAAAGCGTTATAGTCTAATTTTATGGAAAGCATGAATATATGAATATGAAATAAATTCAGTACGGTGCATGAATGTTGCCTGATGATAAATACATTAAAACAACGTGAAAAATTCAATCGAAAGAAGCTCCTGTTATTTTTAGATAGATTCACAAAATAATAATGAACAGTTCATTTCATCTATAAAGTATGCGCTTGAAATAAGCTTGGAATTTTTGGCACACCCAAATCAACTTGAGCTAAAAACTCGAATTTCGAAGTATTTTGGAAAAATTTGTGTGAACCAAAATCGAAATTTTTCCATTTGACCTATTAGATCTCTCCACTCAGTGAAGACCACGAACTACCTTTCGAGTCTGCGACTGCAAGCCGAGCGCTAGTCTTAGCCGACCGCGAAAGTGCACTTGGTCCTTCGAACAGAGCAGCTACTAGCGGCGCAGATTTAAGCGAAATTCTTCGAGTCAATTTGGACCAATCCCTTCTCATGCTTCTACGAGAGGTTCACTATCTTGCTCAACCTCCGTTTGAAGTTCGAATGCCAGACACTGTGAAAGAGATCATAAGAAGTATGGACTTCCAAACTTTGAGATCTCTGTCTGCCCGCTTGGAAGCTATCGTCGCCAAGTACAACTACGTTATGCGGTCAATTACACGCGAAGAACGTGCTTTGTTCCACAGAAAACTGACAATTATTGAGCAACTTCTGGACCAGGGCAAAACTGCTTATACTTGGAAAATGGCAGAAACGCAAGACTTCATTGAGCATGCAAGCCAGCTGGTTCTGAATGACTTGTATTATAATTTGGACAAAGTGAAGAGCAATTTGAAGGAGATCTTCGATATTTTCAACTTATGGTCGGACGGACCTCTTGATGTGTTCCACGACAGAGATTCAACTCATTCCTACTCCATGCAGGAATTGATGGACGAACAAAGGTATGAAAGCTGTGATGTTTTTGAATTGAATAAATTATACACACTATTACACGGATAATTATTGTGCTTGCAAATGTACCACCTAATCTAATGTGGTATTGCCCTTCTTTTGTGCCTTTTTTTAAGTGCACTTTAAAAAATTTTTTGGAACTGATTTTGTGTTTTGTGCAGAAATTGCGTTTTTAAACAATTTTCACCGTTTTTATTTGAAAAAAATACGGCTTTCGCTCGCACTTCGGTATAATTAAATTAAGAGTCTATTTTTAATTTGATTTAACATATTTTCAAATTTTTCGCGTTTTTGAGCCATATATTTTTCCATATATTATTGTCATCATCTACTTCCTAGTTTCTTCCCCACCTAAATTTTTTTTAATATTCGTTCCAGCACGATTGTGTGCGACCACGACGCCTATCTGAGGTCATCTGGGCTGAAAGTGCACTCTCTGCTAGAGGACACTTTCTCCTGTGTCGAGGTGAGTAGGGGATCCCCCGCTTGGGAGGAGTATCTGAACAATGTGGACCAGTATGCTCTCAAGGCACTCCACGAATGCACATTCGCCTCACTTAGACACATGTACAACGAACTGGCAGACGCAAACAACTCCGAAGTAAGATATACTCATCTCTAATCCACCCACCCCCCTCCCACCCCCGCATTTGGTTTTGCAATTGTGAAAACTGATTTATATTTGTCAAATGAACAACTCTTCATAGGAGAAATTTGCATTATGGAGGTAAAAAAGAGATATAATTTAATTTTCACAACAATGTGGTTATTACCCTTGCGATAGCAAGATGCTGCAATTGGGTACTAGACTTTTTTCGCGTAAACAACTTAGTCCACAAAATCATTGGACTCCTGGTGGTACCTTCCTTGGCTCATAAGGAACTAAAATTTTGAAGTCTTTCTTGTGCACTTAGCCTGGTGGTATCGCATACGCCTAGGACGGCAAAGGTCCTGGGTTCGAATCTGACCAGCACCATTTTTTTTCAAACGCTAAAAGTTCCGGTTCAAAATTCGGCCTATAATTTGGCTGCTTATTTTTTGTCGGCTTAGTTGCCTTATCGAACACTCGTTTATTTAGCTGTAAACAATTTTCACTGCAGTTATTTTCAGCATTTTAAAAATCTGGCCGAATCAAAACTTGCTTTTCACATTGGTTGTAATTTTACCAGCTCGATTTGTTAAAGTTTCTTTTTTTTCTTCTTTTTTTTTGGTCATTTTATTGGCCTAATAAACGTCGGCCTGATTAATATCGACTTAGTGGCCTATTATTGCGTCATTACGTCTGAAAAACGTTTTTGTGTGCGTGTGTGTGCACTGAGGGGAAATTTTTTTTTAAGTTTAGATTTTTTTGAATTTCGTTTCGGCATGAACGGTTTCTGCTCAGGTTTTTTCGGCTTTGTTACCGCTTGGTATTTATCAGTTCAAATCCAGTCAAACATCCGGCGCATCTATCTTAGAAGTAAAACAGCTGCTTGAAACGGCAAAGATTTGCGGATCGAATCCGGCTGAGCCTTTTTTGCAAAATAGAGGTTTTGTGCTTTTTCGGACTATCGTCTGTTTGTTTTTGTTTATCGGCTCAGTTCCCGTATCTCAATGGTTTAGCTTTATTCCAAGTTGCCGTAATTCCCTTGCTTGAGACGACAAAGCGCGGGAGTTCGATTCCAGTTGAGACCTGTCTTTCTCGCAAATATAGAGTTTTGGCTAATTTAGATTATTATGTGTCTGCTTATATTTTTGTCTGCTTAGTTCCGCAGAAAGGACTGTTTTTGAAAAATTGGATTCTTCATAGCATTCCCAAAGCTCTTTGTAAAGTTTCTAAAGGTGCAGGCAATTTTGTTCCGGATAATTTGGGCTTTTGTTTAAATTTTAGGTTTTGTTAACAAAAATGATTTTTGATTTTTTTCCGTTTGCTTCGCCGCTGTAAAAATTGAACCATTTTTTGTTCCGACCATTTAAAAAATGTTGAGAAATTTTGTATTCGGGTGTGTTTTAGTTTTTTCTTTTTTTTTCTCCACACAAAATCAGCTACCACAAATACTCATTGGAGAGAGTTGAGTGATATCATTTAAAAGCCCTTGAAGTCTTGATTCAAACGACATTTTGAAAATTCCAAAAAACTTTCCTAATAACGAGAAAGCCCGTTTTCAAGTTTTTGATTTTTCGTCTGATTTTGATTGAGCGAGCAGGCTTACAATAGTTTGTTTTAATAGTCTAAAAGCTTAAGATTGCTTAATTTAAGCAGTAAAAACTTAGTTTTACTCGACTTAAGTAACTTTTTTTGAGTATTTTAGCGCCTTTTTAGAAAAAAAACGTCAAAAATTCAAAAAACTGCAAAAAACAATTGAATTGATAATTTTATTCCAATTTAAAAAAAAAAAACGTAAAATATATGCTTGGGGTGGTTTTTGTTCTGAAAATTTTCGGCGATCGAAATCATAGTTTCATGGTCGTATTAATTTCGTACGATCAAATTTTAACTTTTGATTTTTGATATTGTACAAAATTTATATTTAAAAAATTTTTTTTTTCTCAAAAGATTGTTCAATATGGATCAAGAGGCAGTCGAAACATTCAGGGCTTTGCCCTGATATACGAGCAGTCTTGTTTGTTTTTCTAGTGATGTTCCTAAAAAAATTTTCTTGTCATTTTTAAAATTAATGTTCATTTTGATCATTTTTCTAGTATTTTTTCTATTAATTTTTCTAAAAATTGCTTTCCAATTTGCTTATTTTGCTATGACCGTCGCATTTGCCTCAGCTCTATTAATTTGTTCAGATCCTTTCATCACACCGCGCAGAAAAAAAAACGACTATAATTTGAAAAAAAAAATTTGTATTTTTAAGCCTATGGTCGGAACATTTTGTGCTACTTGCACACTAACCGGCTATCCTTGTTTATAAATGATGTTTGCCAGTTAACTAAATATAATGCATTTTATTTACTCTCAATGGTGTCCCTGAAAATGGAATTGTAAAACTTGTAAATAAAAAGACTTTTGTGCAAGGTGTTTTTTAAGGCTGATACCCCTTATTTTTTAAGGTGATTAAGGTAAATTTTTAAGGTATTTTAAGGTAAGTTATGGTGTACTTAAGGTAGTACAAATTTACCTTAGTTGTTAAGATGTTTTAAGGTAAATTTACCTTAACTTTTTTTTGAGTGTAAACTTAAAATATTTTGCTTCATTGTTCTACGTCAACTAGTCATAGTAAATTTGTCTCATCTCGAACATTGTTTTAAATTTTCGGTCACTTTGATCTTTTACTTAATGTGTGTCCTTTCAGCCCAAAGGAGAGCCCCTTCTTGTGATCAAACTGGGCCTGGTGGATGGACGACTGGGCTTCAAGCCTCCTCTGGACAAATCATCAGACGAGACAAGTGTCCAGGAAGCTGTGGAAGAGTGGGTCTCTCAGTTCCTCAACAGGGGGTCTTATATCCAGCCTGTGTTTGTGCCCCCAGCTGTGGGAGGGGGAGGGGAGGTGGAGGATGTTGACGAGTACCATAAAAGGATAGCCGCAGATGTGAACATCAGTGATTACATAGAGAAGATCGACAATATCGTGGAGGCCAATTGTCAGGACTGCAAAGTACGTTTAAACTTTGTTTGAAAATAAGTATTTATCTGAAGAAACGCTCAATTTGATGGTAACGGACAGTTATTATGCTAAATGGTATTTGTTTTTCTAATCTCAAGCTCGAATAGTTTCATTTCATTGATGATCTTTTTAGCAGGTTTTAATTTTCCACAATTTGAATAGGCCGAAAATGGCTAAACTAAATTCCAGCTGCCTTCAAATGCCTCCAAGATTCCAGTGCTGCAGTTTGCAAATTGATAGTTTTGTTGTTTTTCAAAAATTTTAGCTTCGTCGAAGTCCAGATTTAAACAGTTTTAAGTCCATATTTAAAGAGTTTTAAGTCCATATTTAAACAGTTTTAAGTCCATATTTAAACAGTTTTAAGTCCATATTTAAAGAGTGTGATGCTTTAGAGCCTCGTGGTTCCCTTCAATGACTTCTATTTCCTCTGGACAGACGACATCCCGACAGTCTTCCACGAATTCCTCTCTGGCAAACTTCAGCCCTACCCTCTGAGGGAAGAAGTGAAGGGGTACCTTCTCAGCGACCAGGCAACTGCGGCCAAGAGTTCCCGCTCGGATAAAACCATGTCTGAGTCTAGTAATTCGAAAAGTAAGAGGAGTTCCGCTCCTGGGTTTCACACTGCGAAGAAGATGACAGATAGGATTTTTGAACACATGCCCTCGCTGGATGCGTTTGAGACTGAAATCGAAATCTACAAGGTTGGAGTACATTTCAAGTATGGTTTTACATTAGAAATTGTAATCAAAAGGGATCAATCAGTCTCAGGGTTTTTGAGTTTCATATATTATAAACCCCTAAATCAGAGTCTTTGTCAAGTCATTTGGTACCAAACTCTTAGTTTATATGAAAGCATTATAAAAGTATTACTCATGATATAAAACATGATATATAAGCCATTAATTGTTGAAAGTATTGCAGATCGCCCGAATGAGAGTAGAGGAGTTCGAGAACTTCTTCGTCGTCGGCTGGCTCAAAATAGACTGCAGTCCCATAAAGGAAGTGTTGAAAGGGTACGCCAACAAAGCCATCTGGACCTACACAGACTACTTGATAGAACAGGTGTCTGCTGTGCTGACGTCACTCGATAGTTTCCTACGGAGGATCGAACCCGAGTTGGAACAAGTGACTGGAAATGAGCAGGAGTTCGATGAGATCATGAGGATCATGCACATCTTCAACGAGGTAGGAATTTTTAGATGGCATTTGAATGATTTTTTTATTTGCTGGCTGTTAGTATCAGAAAAAAATTGTTATGTTTCAGTTTTTGCACTAGACTTTGGATCATATAAACGAGAATTACATCGAGTACGTGTTCATTAAGGTTCTACGATTTTTAGTAATCGTTTGTTTTTTACCTACTTTGGGATTCGAAGGTCATTTGCGATTTATTGAATGCTTTTTTGTGCATTTTGGAGCAAAATTAAAAAGTTGGTTCAAGTTTATTACCTCTGAAAACTCTACTTTGAAACCCTACTCTGCCTCCAGTCAACATTTTCTTGTGAGAACAGAAACAGTACCACAATAAGTTATTTGAGAAAATGTTAAAATTTTTTAAATTTTGATTATAAGACTTTTTTAACTAATTAAAAATTTACATGTCGAAAATTTTCAACTTTTCAATACATCTTAACTAAAAATGTGTGTTTTTTAAAGCAAATGTATCTTTTTTTTGTTTTAGCATGTTTTTTTCACAATTATCTTGATTTATTTTGATAGATCTAGTTGAATCGCAAGTAGTGGGAAGCTCTGCTTTGCCTCTGTCTTTTTATTTTTACGTTTGGGATTAGCCAGCATTGAAAGAACTGGTTTTTTTTCATCTAGGCGATATTTTTTCATCTTTCAGGTGTCCTCTCAACATGCAGAGTTGGATTCTAAATTCACAGCCATGCAACGCACTGTAGCGTTAGTGAGGAAGCACGGACTGGGCATCCGGGGCAGTGAACTTCCTCGTGACCTTCAGAAGGCGTTTGCAACTGCACCTCAGAGGTGGAGTAATTTGAAGAGCAAAGTGACCTTCGCCAAGCAGAGATTGACACCCAATATTCATAACCAATCTGAGTTCATAACTGGGGTTAGTTTAATTTATTCGGTTTTCGGGCTCTTTTTTAGTTTCCCACCCCCTTCATAAAATTACAAAATAAAGCTGTTCAAAAACTTCACACGGCGTTTATATAAAAAAAGTTGCAAATATTTGTTCACCTGTTCACGCTAACGCGTTTTGATGCAGTTATAGCATGAAAAGCTATTTTTAAATGGATTTTCAAAAATTGAATTTCAGAAAACATCAAAGGGGGACTGGAAAAGAGCCGGTTTTCGAATTTAGGTTTTGTTTCTAGGCTTTTCAAGCTGTTTTGATGCGGTTTTGATTTAGTTTTATAGTCAAATGTTAAATTAGGCTAGATAGTTCATAAATGTGAATTTGAATAATTAAATTCAAAATCATTTTAGCTAGATGTTGGAATAAAAGTACCCAATAGCGCACGAATTTTCGTGTAAAAAGTTTCAATAAAAGAGTTTATGACGACTATTGCTTTCGAGCTAAGTATTATCTATTCGCACCTCTCACATTAGATTTTTGTATTTCAGGCAGGGGCGAATCTAGCATTTTCTCGAGGGGGGATTTTCAAAAAGGTTTCGAAAATTTTGTCGACCTTTTTTAGGTTGATTTCCGAGCCATTTTTTTGACATTGGTTTTCCGAGCTCTCCCAAAGCACTAAAAAGACCCTGTTTTGGCCAAAATTTTTGCGCCGCAGGCATTATTTTGAAAAACCAGGCCAAAAAAAGGCGTTTTAGGCACTTTTTGGAAAAATTTGACCAGAAAATTGCACCTTTTTTTAGCGCGCGCTTCCCCCTCAAAATTAGTAAATATCGCTAAAAGCACCTTTAGAAAATTTTAGGGTCCGTCAGCCAAAAATGGATATCTCAAACTAGTACAAAGGTGGGACCTCCCCCATAAATCTGCTACTGATTTCAGGTCTTCATTGTACCACCTTCTATATTTTACTAGTATTTTTTATCCTTGCGATAATATATTTTCCTTCTTTTTCTACAGCGACGCTATTATGAGAACGACGTAAAATTTTTATTTACGTGAGTTGTGTATTTATTTTGAAAAAAACTTTTAATATCTCCACTGTTAAAAACTAAATGCTTCGCAGCTTCATTAGGAGTTTTTTGCGTTACTCGCTCGTTTTTCTCGCTCCAAATTAATCTGAAAAACTAAAACTTCAAACTGATTTTTCTCGCTACTCAGAAACTCAAACACACCCGAATACTAAGTTTTTCTCCTCTTTTTGTGATCGGTACAATAACACAGGGTAAACTTAGCGTTATTACACAAGCGAGCTTGCGAGTTAGTAAGAACCTTCTTTTTTTCTAACCTAACCCGCCCATAAAAGTGTTCATTAAAAGTGTTCTCTTATTTGTCTCATATTTTTTATCTTAAATTATAGAAGCTGCAGGAGTTCGGACATGAGCTTCGGGGACTAGAGAGTGAGATTGCGGCCTCTGTGGTCTACCAGAGGAACTGCCCCACCTCCTCCGCCTTCGACCTCATCCAACAATTCCACCAAAAACTCCAACAACTCAACCTCAGGGCACAGGTATGTCTCAGGGCACAGGTATGTCTCACAGGTATGTTTCATGCAGTACACGGAAAGCCCAATTGATCCCGGGTAGCCGAAAAAATGGTCCTGGATAGCCGAAGATTCCTCATCTAGCATACAACACGCACAAACATTTTTAATTTCTTACAACTAATTTGGCAATTGGCGAACGTTTGCTTCGCTGCACTTACATCCTGCACGCGCGAATAGTGTAGTGCTCGCACTATAAATCAGTTTTAGCCTTTCTCGGGGTTCAGTTCCGATTGAATTTTTGGCTTGTTTAAGGGACCAAGCGTTCTTACTGCGAGAAACTTCAAGCTAGCGTCATGCAAAGTAAAATTTGTGCTGCCTGTTATCTAACGATTTCTTAACGAAGAAAACTATTTTAAAGATGACGTTTCAAATGAAGATTGCTGATTAATTAGATTCACACTTTTTTGTAATTGGGCGAGAAAAACACACACGGATAACTTCTGATTTTGAGTGTTGAATGTTATTGTTCCGACTTTCGATACGAAAGTAACGGAATATTTGTGCTCGGGGTGGGTTTTTTTTCTTCAGACAAATTTCGACTTTTTAACTAGCCATTTTTTACAGAATTTTTTAAATATCATTCAAAAGGTATTGTTGTCCTGAGCTTAAATTTGAAAAGATATTTCACCTGTGATCATTTTTTGTAAAATTATGGGGGTTTAAAGTTTGGCATTTTGGCCAATTGAATTGGGACAATTAACGCGCGATATATTTCGCGCGATTAAAGCGTAACCGAAAATTTAATCCGTCTTAGAAATCGTTCCAAATTGGTTGAAGGGAGCTTATTTGCCATAATTTATTTGTTACTAGAAGCGAAATTTATCACTTTGTGTTTTATATGGCGTGTGGGGGGATTATTTTCACAAAAGATCTCAAATTTTTAAAAAAAAATTTCAATTTATTTATTTTTTTTTACACTGCGTTTCTCAAGTTATTACTGATTCATAGACCTTTAAAGCCAGTCAGAACATTCAGGGCTTTGCCCTGATACGAGCAGTCTTGTTGTTTTTCTGATCAAATATAGGTTTTTAATGTTTCGAAATTTAAAAAAAAAACGATAAGATTATTTTTTATTTGTTATAGGATCTTTACGAACTGCAAGAACTTCTTCAAATTCCCGCCGTAGACTTCAAAGTTCTCAATCGGTTAGTTTTGCCTGCTTTCGTTGTTACATCCTGTCTAGCTAGCTAATAAAAAACAATTTATAACCAGGGAATTTGAAATGCGATTCGTTTCTCCGAAGGTATTTCAAAATAGAATACTAACAAAAACGAGATTTTTTTTTCTAATTTTCTCTCTTTCCTTTACAGAGTCTTACCAGACATGAAAGAGTTCTCACTCAGGTAACTTCGGTTTGGTCAATCCTTTGCATTTTGTTTTCCTCCCGTCATTTTCGATTCTATTTTTGTCAGAAGAACATTCCATTGTCATTATTCACGAGTTCAAATTAGTTATAAATTTGTGCCATCATTTGTTTATAATTTTTGGTAGTTATTATTGAAATCGATCAAAAGTAAACTTATTTATTTCATCATCTGTTCCTGTGTTATGTTAGAAATATAGCCAGTAATTCTGATCCAACTCACGGATTGAAACATTTTTATCTTAAGTAACTTAATTTACATTATTATAGTTTGATATACATCAGAAATTTTTCAGTGTGAAAAAGGAACTTGAAAATCTTTCCTCAATCTGGGAAATGGCTCAAAAAGTCAACGAGTGGAAACAAAACTGGCTCAACACCTGTTGGTTCAGCATGGACACTTTCAAAGTTGCCAACTCGGCCGCTACTCTGGAACAAGCTCTCTCCCAATATCCAGAACAGTGCCAGAGCTGGGACATAACTGAGAGTTTAATAGTGTCTGTGACGATGATCAAAGGTGTCCTCCCATTGGTCGACGACTTGAGCAACAGTGCGATGCGAGCGAGACATTGGAAGCAGTTGTACAGGGAGACTAAGAGTTCGATCCAAATCGACCAGGACAATGTTCGATATATGACTCTGGGCAAACTGCTCAACACTAATTTACATGGCAAGTCTTATTCATATACATTTAGAGCTGATATAAATTATCAGGAAATTGACATTTAAAACGCGGTTTTTTTTTAAATTGGCTTGATTTTAGACGAGCAATGATGAGATAAAACATGCTTAGAATTTTCGCAGAAATAATATGGTTTTTCTTTGGAGATTACACCCTTGTTAAATGGGCCAAACATTTTACTCCAAAAATGAATCATTTTTCGCTTTTTTAGTCAATCAAAAATTACGCTAAAGCTACCGGGTCAATTGCTGACAAAAATATATTATAGTGAGCTCTTACTTAGCCCGACAACATTTAACAAGGGTTTAATCTCCAAAGAAAAACCATATTAATTCTGCGAAAATTCTAAGCATGTTTTATCTCATCATTGCTCGTCTAAAATCAAGCCAATTTTTAAAAAAAAATTGAAATTTAAAATTGATTTTTTTTTGGGTTTTGTCCAAATAATTTAAATCGGCATTTTCTCGCGTAACGACTCATCTCCTGGATTCTGGACTCACTAATAAACTTTCTTTATTACCCTTGCGATCGGGTAATAGACTTTTTTATCCGTAAATAATTTTGTTCACAGGACTCATTTCATATATACTGGACTCTCTAATCTTATGACATGCTCAATTTCTCGAAAATTTAAAAAAGTACTATAGTTTATTTAGTAATTAGGTAAAGCCCGTATCAGGTTGTAATTATTTTTTCAAAAAATATCTCAATTTTTTTCGGCTTCGTAGTTTTCGACCTAGTTTCTGTCGGTTCATTTTCCGTTTTTTAAACGCCATTTTTCATCTGATAGGGTTTTGATTGGCTTACTTTCTAGAGCATGTGTTTTGTTCCAATTTAAACAGTTTTTTACTACAATTGAAAGTTCAGTAAATTGTAACTTTACCAAGTCTGATATTGGGTTTAATTTTCATTTTTTTTATTTCTACTTTTTGTGTTCGATTGTAATCGGGACTTGTTCTTTTTGCAAACTGAAAATTTTTGACTAATACAGATTTTTGTCTTTCTGCTTATTTTTGCTGGCTTAGTTCCCGCAGAAACAATTTTTTGGAAAGTACGGCTTTTTTGAGCTTTCCCAAAGCTCTTTGTAAAGTTTCTAATGATGTAGGTAAGGTAATTTTGTTCAAATTTTATTTAAAAAAAACGATTTTTTTTAAGTTTTCATTTTTTTTCATTTGCTTTTAGTCACAGTGATTAATTGTTGTATCACAAATGGTGCGAAATTTAAAAAGAAAGTTGTAAAAATTGAGGTCTTGCAAAACTGATTTTTGATCTTTTTCAAGTTCACTTCTATTCCTTTGTTAAAAAGAAGGCAAACTCCGCTATCAAACAGCCAAAGTTTAAAAGTCACCGAAAACGTGATCGACTTCTAATTTCAGAATTGGATTTTAATAATCATATTTTTCAGCGAAAAACAATTTACCTATTGATCCAGTTTTCTTAAATTGGGTTATTTTTGTCAAAAAAGTGTCAATCATAAATTGAAATTCGAACAGCTGTAAGGCCGTTTTTTTTCTTTGTAATTCGAAAGTTAGTTATTTTCGAAAAACTTGTTTGTATTTTTTTTGTTTTCTCGCGTTCATTGGCTCTTTTCTCAATGTTTTTTTTTCTGATTAATTCAGTAAGTTTCAACTTTTACTACTTAATAATGATAGATAGTGATTGCCAGATTAATTGCAACTCCTTTCTTTCGACGAACCTGAACCAAGATAACTTAAAACTGCTCAAAAATTCGAATTAGTTCAAGAGCGTATAAAATCAAGAGTTCAGAAAATCAATGTGGTTGATCTAAAAAAAGGCCGCCAGTAATTTTGATGACAAAAAGACAAGCAGTAAAAAGCCTCACTTTATTATTACACTACTCTAGTCTCCAATATTTTTTATTCAACTACGTTTTTTTTAAATCTAAGAATTTAGTGAACCGAACTTGTGTGTTTTCAGTGCACTCAGAAGACATCAGAAAGATCGTGTCTCGAGCACAAGGTGACCTCACGATTGAACAAATGCTGAAGAGATTCGAAGAAATCTGGCTGGGAAAAGTGTTCACAATGAAGGAACACGTGAAATCTTCCATGGAACAAAAAGACTTTCTGGATGCTCCAGATGACGATGCTTTTGTATGCACTCTTCAATCTTTTTCTAGAATACTCTAAATTTTTCTTGATGAAAACTCTTACGTACCTGTTTTATGTTAATTTAGGAGTCGGGAAATAATAGTAAGCGAAGTAGTCGAAGAACGAGTCGAGATAAAGTGATGAGCATCGCAGCTCCTGCCGACGACGGAGGAAGTGTGGGTTCTAGGAGCAGAGCGAATACTGCTAGACTCACTACTCCTGGACGCGCCAAGAGGATTAGTCTTTCATCTTTGCCGATGGAAATCACCAACATGCAAACAGAAGTTAGTGGTTGTAATTCATCGTCCGACCTTAAATGTTTGATCAATCGGTCACTTTGACCTGAAATGTCAGGTCACTCGGTGCTACAGTATGTAGTGTGGTAGTTATTTTTTTTGATAGTTTCTAAAATAGTACAGAAAGTTTGACTGATTTTATTGTGTGGCGTTTCATGTTCGGCTTCGAAACTTTTTCTTAAACTTCCAAATCTTCAAGATCTAATTGGGTTTTTGCTAGTTTAACCTGGACCAGTTAGTGGCCCAAATGCTGGACAAGCCATCGGTGGCCTTGAACCAAGTGTTGCAAGCCGTGAAAGACAATCCGGTACTGAACTCAATTCAACCAATCAGAATCAGTCATCGTAAAGCACTGATTATCATAGAACAATCATTCAATGTGCACAATCATTATATGTTTTAACCTTGAAATCATCAAATTTTGATAAATAAGAATGCAGGTTTTGTAGTTAGCGTGTTGTAAATGATTTACAAAAATCTTTTCTTTTTTTTTTCAAATATTTCGTCAATTTTCAACCAAAATTTTATTTGAATCGGCCTTTAAAGTGCGTCCAATCAAAATATTCAGAGCTTTGTCTTGATATACGAGCCGTTTTGTTTAGCTCTAAAAAATTATCGCAAAAAATATGAAATTGTTTAAAATTTGAAAGTGTTAAAATCTGATATATTTGATGTTGAGTCATGGCATTTATGTATAACTTAAAGAAATTCTGCGATTCTATGCGAGATGATTTCTTGATAGTCTGGAAATCTGAAATATGTTGATTTGTTTGTCCAGATGGAGTTCAGCCAGAAGATGTTCCTGTTGGCGGAGTGTGACGAGGTGTTTGAGAAGTTGGAGTCCCATCAGATGGACTTGGAGAGGATGCGACAGAACAAAGACGCGGGATCCTTCCTGGACGAGATCATCAAGTGGCAGAGTATCCTTCAGGACATAGAGAGTGTGGTCAAAGTGTGGCTCAAAGCCCAGAACTTGTGGCTCAAACTCGACGAGGTGAGTTGATGTGCAATTGGAATTTAAAAATTAAATAAATTGAGAGAAAGAAAGAAAGAAAAATCAATTTCAGCAGAGCTTTAAGTACTTTTTATCATAAACTTATGGATGAGCATGATATGAAATTATTTTTTTGAAGAAAAATGGAAAAAAAAGAGAAGAATCGAAATTTAGTACAAACTGAGAACCCGATGTATTTATAAACTTCATATTTTTACTTGGATTAGCTGAATTTCTGATAATGAGAGTTAATATAACTAACTTGTTTGATTTCAGATCTTCGCCAAGAGTGAGATGGGGATTGTGTTGCCCAAGGAGTCCATTCTGTTCTCCACTCTGAACAAGAACTTCCGCATTCTCATGAAGGCCACTGCGCACAAACCCAACATCCTACAGTGCTGCTTCTACAAAGGTAACCATTGAAAAAAACTCGACTTTTTCCACAAGAACCCCACCCCCTGCCCCCGCATAGTGACGAAAAGGTTCCATGACAATCTACTCGATTCCAATTTACCCCATGCCATTCTGCCCTATACTATTCTACCCTATATTCCTATCTACCCATTGCCAATTTACATTATGTTCTATATATAGTTCAATTGGTCAGAGATAAGCTTAATGCTGTTTTGTTAAAGGTTTTGATTTAGGAAGGCGATTATTTGCTTGAAGCTATAATGAGAAAGAGCCAAATATTCTAGTTTTTTTTACTCCATTCTTAAAGTACGATAAGCTTCAAAATGTTTATCACGTCAACCGTCAACAATGAGTTTCTAGAAACCTCCAGTTATTTGAATAGTTCACCGTAGAGCTTCTTGCTGGCAAGGCTGGTGCAACTTTTTTTTAGAAAAGTTTAGAAAAAGGATAAAAATTTTGCGATCGGCTTCGAGTTCGGTGTGTTTATATAATCAAAAACTTTTTAATGGTCTGATTTTTCATGATTATCATACGTTATTTTCCAACTTTTCTGGAATTAGAAGGTGGCGTCATCGCAATGATAATTCTTGAAACGAGCCCTATGATAACTCTTGCACATCGTAACTTTTTTGCATTTTCATCTATCGTGAGGAAAATCAGAAGCCTACAGGGGCCTTCAATATGTTCACCGTGAATTCCGTACCTCGCAAAATCCGTGAATCCCATTTTTGTTTCTCTACCACCGTGAAGCCATTTCATTGCAAAATCCGTAAATCCCATTTTTGTTTCTTTTTATCCAGGAATCCGGAAGACGCTGGAAAAGATGAGTGAAAACTTTGAGTTTTGCCACTCGAGTCTGCTGAGGAATTTGGAGAAGAGGCGGTCCCGCTTTGCCCGCTTCTACTTCCTCTCAGATGAAGACGTCATCACAATCATTGCCAACGGCAGCGACCTCAACCAGGTCAAGCACTACATGTACAAGGTATGCCGTTTCATTCAAGTAGTCTATATAAATAGAACTCAAATAAAAATAAAATTCATCCTCTCGCATTCATCCTCTCGCAAATAAAATTCATCCTCTCGCAAATAAAAATAAAATTTCCTCTCGCATTCTATTTTGATTTATTACCCTCGCCGATTTAATATTTTAAATAAGCTATTTCATTCAAGTAGTCTACTTACAGTAGTCAAATTACATTCATAGTGATATTTTTTGCACTTTTTTCTCTTTTTTTCACTTTTTAAAGCTACTTCTTGGCGTTTTGTCGCTTGAGTTTGCGAAGTGCAGCTTCGCTTCTTTATTCAAAAATTAAATTAGAAAGTAAATTGAATTTCTAAGTAATCCCCCCATATAGTTTCCACTCAAGAATCTCCAACCCTATGAATAATTACAGTAAATTAGCACATAGTTTTCTATTGCGACTTCTTTATTTGCTGCAATCAGATTGGTTGAAAATTCGACAATTTTAATCTAATTAACAATTCATCCTCTTTTCTTGAAAGAGGATCGATTGTTAAGTAGATCCAATTAAATTAATGGCAAACGCAGTGAAAGATTTTTTTTGCAATTTTTTTTGTGGTTTCTTACCCTCTGATTTGCAATGAATGAACAAAAATTCTCTTTTTCCTTTTTGTTCCGACCTCCGAAGAAAACGGAATATTTATGCTTGGTTTGGTTTTCTTATTCAGTCAGTTTTCGGCGATCGAAATTATAGTTTTTATTAAAAAAATACCTCTTTGAAGATATCAATTTCCTGAGTTCAAATATAAAAAGATATTTGACCTCCGATTATTTTTTGAAAATTACCAATTTGACCATGTTTTGGACAAATATATGCGTGCTTTAAAGATTTTATTCATAATAATAAAAGCATAAAGCGAATTTTTTGTGCGTGGGGAGTTATCCCGCTCAAAAAAATTATATGAGCAGTCTTGTTCTTCTTGAGAACGGAAGTGATTTCTAGCTTGTAATAATTATTATTTTTTGTTTAGAAAATGATTAAGTTATTTGAAACTACATGAAAACGCTATTTTATATAGTCTTAAAATATATTTTAAAATATATTTTAATCAAAATGAGCAGTGGCATTATGGCGCTCCGATAGTGATGGTGCCCAGCAATCATATGATTGCGATTTCAAATCGCACGTGCGTTACAATTTGCAAGCTGAGCTTTTGCTTGATAGTCACTAGCTTAATGGGCGCTGGTTACATGAACTTTTGCCAATTTAAATGGTTAAACTCCGGCTTATGCCTCCGGGCTGGTTGACTACAAAAAAGAATTTTTAAATTAACTTAATTTTCATCTTAGGTGTACGATAACGTCGGCAGTTTGATATTTGACACAACTGAAGTTGAAGAGGAGACTTCTTCCTCCTTCAGAATCACACACTTGATGAGCAAAATTGGAGAACCCTTGGAACTAGTCAATGTAAGTCAACAAACACGTGTCCTTGCTAAATCGCTATCAGGCACTGTAGTTTTTTGATCAAAATTTTTTGTAGTATTTCATTTGCTGTTTTAAAGTATCCTCATTGATAGCACCATTGAAAAATGATCACACGACTTTCCAAACGTCGATTTTTTTTTGTAGATGTCTGATAATTTTGACTATCTGAAGTAACCTTCTATAATATTAACAAAACTCTTGAAGTTATGTGTTCTTGTTATTTTAGCCAATCGTTTGCAAGGGCGAGACTGAAAAATGGCTCAACGAAATCTCCTATGAGTCAAAATCAACACTCAAAGCTTGGATTCGATCTGCATTCGAGGTTATCAATCTCGAATACTGGAAACAGGATCGAGACTCAATAATCGGCGGGAAGCTGAATGACACAACTGAGCAGAATGGTTCGAAAGCTATTGCGGATGTTTCCGAACATCCAGATTACCAGGAGCCGAACGATGGGATTCCGCAGATCGAAATCAACAGATCAGCTGGAGAAGAAAAAGAGACGTCGAAAACTGAAGCCAAGAGCTTTGTTGAAATTCCAAGCGAAGTAATGTATCTAGCGTTGAATTGCGATTTGACAAACCTTGCCAAAATTGCGATGGAAAGAAGAAATGAAAAACATTTAGGAACTTTGGTGACAAACATGCAACGAGGCCTGGATAAGATCTCCCAGCTGATTATTTCCCTTGAGGAAATGAAAAGAAAGCGCCAAAAAGACACCGACCTTGAAGACATGTCAATTGACGAAATGGATAATTTGGAATCCGCTTTTCACGGAGCGCCTGAAATTGAAGCGACAGCTACAATGACTGAATTGATTCAACTTGAAAACGAGCTAAGCGAAGACCCTCAGCCGACGAATATGCAGGGATATCAAATGCCGAGAAAAACAAGCGAAGTTAAAGTCGAAGAGACTTCGATACAGCTTGCATCACCAGAACAAGCAGTTGAAGTACCGTCGCAAAGGGTACATCAACTGCGAAGTTCGAGCGAAGGTCAAGACAACAGAAGTATTTCTCCGTCAAAAGGTAACGCCGAAAATCAAGAATTCGACAAAGAGTCACCGACAGGCGTTGTTGAAAAAACGGAAGATCAAAATATTCTTGACGAAAATTTGAGCGATGCGAAATCTGCTTCTGAACAAAAAGACGCTGAACTTGAAGCAAGTGATCAAGACCCTGAGTTAGAAAAATCCGAGGAAAACATTATCGGCGAAGATCAAAGAGCAGAATCAAGTGACCAGAACGTTGTTCAACCTGAAAATGACCTTGAAAACGGTGAACAAAATAAGAGTTCAATCAAAAATGAACGTGAAGAAAGCGTGAAAGGTAGTGAAGGTCGTAATGAACAGGAAGTTCATGAGACTTCAAAGGCAGAAACTGAATTAGATTTGCCGCCTCTTCCTCCGCGGACTTCGAGTGTGCATAGACATTCGAGGAAAGATGCGAGTTTGCTGTCCAAGTATTACGACTTGGCTATGCGACCTTATCAAATGAAGGTACCTAAAAGTCTTCAAGATTTTTTAATGGCGTAGTCAGAAAAATTTAATTTCTGAGAGGCCTTGTTGGTTAAATTAAACTACATTTGTTTCTGGCTCAATCATTTTTTGACCAATTAACTGATTTTTTGTTCGAAGTAAAGAAAACCGTAGATGGTAATATGGACTGTTTAGGAGAATGGGTTGCAAATAAAACAATTAAACGATAAAATAATAAAATATACAATTGGGCAGGCAGTAAAATGTACAGGCGAAGTGCAATTGTTCTTTCAGAAACTGGAGGGAGTGATAAACCTGTTGATCACTTGGAGGGATCGAATTGAGAGAGCTTTGGACTGTGCCAATAAGAATCTCCTGTTCACTTTCTACTGGCAGCAGATGATGAAGTTCTACTGCGAACCCCTCAACACAGTTGCACCCATCAAGATCGAAGTCAGTATTAATCGTTTTCTGCTCTGCTTTTTGATTCTTCGAAGACATTGAAGTAATAATTCTCTGCTACATTTCGAAATAGTTGAAAACCAAAGCTTTAATTTTACAGATTAATATGCAACTGAAAGTAAGCCGCAGATCACTCGATAACGAGACTATATGAAAAAAACGTCGAGGTTTCATGAACAAAAACCGAGTTTGTAAGTGACCAGAATTCTGTTAAGTTGTTAAGTGCTTTCATACATCGTGTTCGCTCTCCGAATTGAGAAAATATAATCTGATCAAATTTTCGGACGATTTTCCGGCGGAAGTAAAGATGACGACCGAATTTTCTTTTTAAAATAACAATTGCATGGCCGAATTTTTTTTAAGTAGAACTCAAACCTGTAATGTTAGTTTTTGAAAAACAGCTAACTTTTTTGTTCAGTTTTCAAAACTATTGTTCTTGTCTTTTGAGTTTTGAACTAGTGTTTCCGTTTCAGTGTTTTGGGGAGGTGGTAGGCGAGTACCAGTTCGACTATCAGGGCTCCTCAGTGAAACAGACTGTGAGTGGACAGACAGAGAAGACACTGATAAACATGGCACTCTCGATGTCCCATTTCAGACCCACCATCGTCGCCGCTCCATCTGTGAGTAGTTTTGTTCACCTTCACTCACGCAATGGGCAAAAGTTTTGACCATCATGGCCAAAAAAAACATCATAGCCGCTCCATCTGTGAGTAGTTTTGTTCACCATCACACACGCAATGGGCAAAAGTTTTGACCATCATGGCCAAAAAAACATCATAGCCGCTCCATTTGTGAGTAGTTTTGTTCACCTTCACACACGCAATGGGCAAAAATTTTGACCATCATGGCCGAAAAAGAAACATCATGGCCGCTCCATCTGTGAGTAGTTTTGTTCACCTTCACACACGCAATGGGCAAAAGTTTTGACCATCATGGCCAAAAAAAACATCATGGCCGCTCCATCTGTCAGTAGTTTTGTTCACCTTCACACACGCAATGGGCAAAAGTTTTGACCATCATGGCCGAAAAAAACATCATGGCCGCTCCATCTGTGAGTAGTTTTGTTCACCTTCACACACGCAATGGGCAAAAGTTTTGACCATCATGGCCAAAAAAAAAACATCTTGGCCGCTCCATCTGTGTAGTTTTGTTCACCTTCACACACGCAATGGGCAAAAGTTTTGACCATCATGGCCAAAAAAAAACCATCATGGCCGCTCCATCTGTGAGTAGTTTTGTTCACCTTCACACACGCAATGGGCAAAAGTTTTGACCATCATGGCCAAAAAAATATCATGGCCGCTCCATCTGTGAGTAGTTTTGTTCACCTTCACACACGCAATGGGCAAAAGTTTTGACCATCATGGCCAAAAAAAACATCATGGCCGCTCCATCTGTGAGTAGTTTTGCTCACCTTCACACACGCAATGGGCAAAAGTTTTGACCATCATGGCCAAAAAAAACATCATGGCCGCTCCATCTGTGAGTAGTTTTGTTCACCTTCACACACGCAATGGGCAAAAGTTTTGACCATCATGGCCAAAAACAACATCATGGCCGCTCCATCTGTGAGTAGTTTTGTTCACCTTCACACACGCAATGGGCAAAAGTTTTGACCATCGTGGCCAAAAAAAAAACATCATGGCCGCTCCATCTGTGAGTAGTTTTGTTCACCTTCACACACGCAATGGGCAGAAGTTTTGACCATCATGGCCAAAAAAAATCATGGCCGCTCCATCTGTGAGTAGTTTTGTTCACCTTCACACACGCAATGGGCAAAAGTTTTGACCATCATGGCCAAAAAAAACATCATGGCCGCTCCATCTGTGAGTAGTTTTGTTCACCTTCACACACGCAATGGGCAAAAGTTTTGACCATCATGGCCAAAAAAAACATCATGGCCGCTCCATCTGTGAGTAGTTTTGTTCACCTTCACACACGCAATGGGCAAAAGTTTTGACCATCATGGCCAAAAAAAACATTATAGCCGCTCCATCTGTGAGCTGATCACGCAGTCTACACACATTTTGCTCTTATTTTTTTTCCAAATTTGCCACCAAATATGGAGATGAGAAATGTGTCACTTTCGTTCATACTGCTGGAATTCCATTTTCATTCACATGATTACGAAAAGTGTTTTAATTTGCCCATTACAAATATGACTATTAAAACCTTCAATTGTGGTAAAAGGCTATTTTCGATCAATTATAATCGAGTCCGACACGCACATAGATCCGGGTGTAAAAACCTCTAATTGCCGCATGTTTTTTATTTCAGCTTTTCATGGGTTGACTATGTTCATTTTATGTTTAACTATGTTTATCTGTGATGATGTTTCAAACAAAACTTAGGCATTTTTGTGTGTTATCTAAATACATATGTTGCAGGGTTCTTCGAAGCGTGAAACAGTCAAAGAACTCTCCAAGACATTCGGCCAGGCGCTCTTTCCTCTAACGTGCACCTCCTTCACAACTTCCCAGACTCTGGAAAGTGTCCTCAAGGGCGTGGCTCTATCCGGACTCTGGGTCACAATTCACAATGTGAACCATCTGAAACCCAGTTTGGTTGTCTTGCTGGGTAAAATGATTCACTCTTTGATTGACGCTGTGAAGAATAAGAAGGCGGAGATGGATCTGAAGCCGTTCTTCTATCCAATCAAAAGCTTCAACAACCCAGGAGTCTTTTGCACGATTGATGACAAGGTTCGTTATTTTTTTTACCTCCATTCTAAGAAGAAGGTTCTTATTTGGATTAACTTGCTTAACTGACTGATTTTTGCTCAGCTAACCGATCGATTTTGAATCAAAATATCCATATCCAATTGGAGACGTTCTTTAAATGTAATTTGGTTTTCTACTTATGAGACTAATATGCTTCCCGTTTTTTTTCTAGGTCGAGATCACCAGTTCGAATCCCGACCGTGCCATCCTTCGCTCGAGCAGCCTTCTTGCCCTCCCTCCCTCCGTCGTGTCCCAATTTCGCCAGGTGGCTTTGAGTTGTCCTGACCTTAAAAGTTCATACGAGGCCAGCTTAATCTCCAAAGGATTCACCCATGCTAATTCTCTGGCTCGGAAGCTAAGCGCTTTATCGGGATGTAGAATGGACATTGATGAAAAAATCGCGACAGTTAGTTCTCATTTCTGGGCTGATAAGTTCTGGCCAGGGCCTGGCTGGGCACCTTCTTTGACTGAAAACATCTTAGAAATGGCCAGGACAACCCTGGAAGAAATGCGAAAATCCTGGAAACTCAAAAATGAGACTGACACTTTATCAGACGATGAACAGACTTTACTTGAAGTGCAGGCGTTGGCAGTGGCGTTGAAAACTGTGTTTGTGAGCAGACATCCAGGGTCCATAGGGGCGAATATTTTTAAGGACAAACTGCTGAGTGTGATGCCAGAAGCAGAGAATGTTCCGATGACTCTTCAGGAACAGTCGGCTAGATTCCAAAATGATAACAGTAAATAGTTTTTTTATTTCGCACTATGTCAAAAAATTACATGTCCTAGATTGTCAAAAACCAGATCAAAATTTGCATTGCCTAATATTTAAAAACTATTTTTAGTAAAAAAAAAAGAACTTTTCATTTTTGTTTTCATTTTTTTCTTGCTTGCAATTTCTGAAGACAATAATCTACAAATTTTGACCATCTTTTTCAGACATGCTGGCGACCATCCAAGAAAGTTTAGATCTCAGCTTCGACAGAGGTCAATACTCGAGGTCCAACCAAGAACCAAACCAAAACCTAACAGCCCGTAGCGAAATCGTCGAGAGGCTTGGACTCGCGTCATCGCCTTACTTCTTGACTCGAATCCAACAATTAGCTGACATCTGCTCCACTCATAATTTCACGATTGTCAGTGGACGCGCCGGAAGTGGGAAGAGTAGCGTGATCAAATGTTACTCGGGACTTCTGGAGTCTCAAGGTTGCAAGGTGTCCACAGACAGACTGGTCGTCGGGACTCTGGAGACTCATGAGTTGTTTGGATACTACACAAGTTCCAAGTAAGAAATTCGCTAGCTGTTGATTTACCTAGTAGAAGTTCGTTGGCTATTGGTTTTTTTAAGGTCTCTTATTAGACAAATAATTTAGGAGAAATTGTTGGTGGTCGTATGGTACAGATTGGTTTTTTTGAGTTCACTAACCCTCACTTCAAATTTTTATCATTAGTTTTTCTTGCGTAAACCATACCTTACTACCTAAGAATCTTCAATGAAGGACTTGAAATTAAAGAGGTTACGCCATTTAGCTATCAAAGTTAAGCACATGTTCTGTTTTTCTCCAAAATTTGATTCATCGATGAAAAATTGACCTGAAGAAGTTTTTTAATGCTGATTTAACAAATGAACCTAAGCGAGTATTCTATTAAAAAGGTCCCAAAAACATCTACATTATTATCCTTGTGATTTCTAAATTAGATTTCAGGTGTTAAGAGCTCAGATTTTAGTAAAGAAATACTGTTGTACCCTTGGTTAAGAACTAAATGCACTTTTTTGAGTATTTTCTATTTCTCCGCTCTAATAGTTGGGTTGATGGTAATGAAAAATTACTCGGAGTTTTTGGGCATTTTTCGTGCCTTGATTGTTCAGTTTTTCATGTCTCGTGGATCATTTTGGACATATTTAACGTTTTTTTTTTATGTCTATTCTACAAATTTGCGAGCCTGCTAACAACTTTTTATAATGATTATTGTAATTATGTATTGTGGATTTTTTGGGCAGTTTTTCCTGGTTCTGCTTCAGTCGTTGGGTGGACGGTGGCTTCAACACCCTCGTCAGGAGCTACGCCCACAACGACCAAAGTGGCAGCGACTCCCATTCGGATCCCACCCGATTCCTGGTGATGGACGGAAACATCAACGAGCGACAGATGGAGATATTCGGCAGCGTCCTCCACAGCAACGGCAAACTCACATTCGCCAATAACGAGTCGTTTGAGTTGGCTGGAAACATTAAGATATTCTGGGAGGTTAGTGCTTGTCTAACTTGGTGCTTGAGTTTTTTTGGTTATCAAGTTTTTTGAAAAAAAAATTATCAAAAATTTTGCTTTTATTAAAAATATTTTGAAAAAATCTTGCGAGTTTCTTAACCGTCAAATTTTTTAGATACATTTGAAAAATTTTTGATTGCTTGGAGCATAAAGCCATTAAGACTGGATCGCACGAAATGCTGATGATAGAAATGATAGAAATATAATTCAAGTTTTTCATGACAACAACTTTTTTCGGCTTTTTTGTTTTTGTTTCTGTTTTTTTTTGGCTTAATAGGTTTCGGCTTATTGGCCTCATATTGCATCTTTCGACGAGCCAAAAAATTTTTTTGCTTGCGTGTCTGTGTTTTGAGGGTGAGGGGGACTTAATAACTTCTTTATTAGTCTTAAATTTTTTTGAATTTTTTTCGGCTTTTTTCTTCCTTTTCATAAGCTTTTCATAGGTATAGGCAGGGGCGGATTTAGGGGGGGGGGGGCGGGGGGGGCGGACGCCCCCCCCTCAGGGATTCGACCCCCTGCCGACCCAAAGGGTCCCCCCTTTGATACTTTTTCAGAAATCCATTTTTGGCGGATCGACCCTAAAATTTTTCTAAAGGCGCCTTTGGCGCCAATATATACTAACTTTGAGGGGGAGCGCGCGCCAAAAAAAATGCGATTTTTTTGTCAAAATTTTTCAAAAATTGCCCAAAAACGGCTTTTTTGACTGTTTTTTAAAAAATTTGCCTGCGGCGCAGAAAATTTTGCCAAAATAGGGGCAAAGCAGTGCTCTGGGAGAGCTCGAAAAATCAATTTGGTCGACCTAAAAAAAAAAAAAAGGTCGTCAAAATTTTTCGAAAATCCGCCCCCCCCCTCGAGAAAATCCTAGATCCGCCCCTGGGTATAGGCTTATATTATATCAGCTTAGTGGCCTCATTTTGTTTCATTTGACGAGCAAATGAAGTTTTTTGAGTGTTTGTGTATTTTGAGGGCGAGGGGGACTTATTCATTTTTCATAAGTCTTGATTTGTTTCGGCTTAAACGGTTTCTGACAAGGTATTTTCGGCTTCGTTACCGTTGGGTACATTATCTTCCGATGTTTATTTCCTATTCTAATGTTTTGGCGTGATTTTGTTTCAAAACTAGCCTTAATCATTTTGATAGATCTAGTTTTTTCGACATTTTCAAATTTAAAAAAATGTATCGCAAGTGGTGCGGAGCTCACCTTCGTCTCGGTGTGATAAATTTAATTTTCTAAATAAAGTTTATAGGTGAAATGTTGTTGTTTGTTTCTCCAGATTGACTCATTGGCGCAGTTAAGCCCCTCCGTTCTTACTCACGCACCTGTGCTTTCTCTCAACCAATCAGAACTGACCTACCAGATGGTGACGTCTGTCTGGCTGAACAACCAATGGGTCCACTACAAACCCAGTCTTCAGAAATTCATTGAAACGTACGTGCCAAAACTTCTAGAACATTCTGCCAAAATGCTCAAAGGACCGCTAGAGGGCGGTACAGATCGTGTGAGCAACCAAATTATCATCCGGGAGGCGTTAGACTCGGTGCAATTGATAGATAAAGTCAGAACAATGTTGAGATTGATCGACGGCTCCCTAGGAAGCTTCCGAAATGCTGGAGAGCAGATTTTGGAGCGATTTTTCTGCTTTTCGGCTATCTGGGCGTTCGGTGGACTGTTTGCGAAAGAGAGTCGAAATATGTTTTCTGAATGGTGGCATTCGACGTTCTGCTCATCGCCTGTGCCAATCAAAGGAACCGTGAGTAAAATTTTACGTGTTTACTTTAGTTTAAAAAAAAAACACTTTTCTTCTCTGTAATGCTTTCGCTTTTACTTCAAATTTGAAGCTGTCAATTATTCTTAAAATAAAATTACATTTTTGAGAAATGAATTTTTGGGCGAATTATGTGAAACAAAAGGCAAAATAAGTGACTCAATAACCATTTTAATTTGCGAGCTCAAAAAGTCTGATGTACGTTTTTAATTCACAAAAAAAGCAATTCTTTTAGGTCTGGGACTATTACGTCGACTCCGAGACTTGTGACTGGGCTCGTTACGACGAAAACCTGCCCCCCTACTCTGCCCCATCCCAGTGCGGAATAGCACACCACGCCTTCGTACCCACAGTATCGACCCAACAGTTGAGCAACCTGGTCGGATTAGCCCAAGAATCGGGTGCTCCCGTGATGTTGGTGGGCGAGCACGGGTGCGGGAAGACTTCGGTTCTGATGGATAAGTTGAGGGGTCCTTGGAGCAATGACGTTTCAGGGATCAAGGCCACCAAACATTCGGCTGCGAAGTAAACAACTTTAGAAATTGAAGTTATAACTAACATTTTTACTCTTTTTAATTATTACAGTTCTTTTAACTGCTTTTTAATGGTTACTTTTTTGTTAACAATGAACTTTTCTGTGTGATACTATGTTATGGCGCTTGAAAAGAGCGATGTTGTTAAAAAGTCGAATAATAATTTTTCAGCGAAGAAGAATTCCTTTTGGAGTTATTTCCTGTTAATTAGTGAGTATCATAGTCATTTTAGATTTATGTTGTCCGTTCAATCATAACCTAAAAACACATCAAATTTAGGCTCTAAAATCTGTCAGAATTTCATGTTCAAAATACTGTATACTTTTATTTGAATCATTTATATTATCTTTTAAGTCACAGTTAACTTCTTTAATAAATCCATGTTATCTAGTTAACTTTCATCTAAACATTTAGCTCGCGTTGCCCAAACTACAAATTGTATGTAAAATTTTAGCCGGACAAATGCGAAATCACTTTGGTCAGTTCTGAGAGAAAATCTGGAGTGGAAATACGGCAACAACTTTGTCCCCCGAGGCAACAAACAACTCATCTGTTTCATAGACGACATCAACATGTCTGAAATAGACTCTTTCGGCAACCAATCAGCGTGCGAGTTCATCCGACAACACCTCGACTGCGACGGAGTCTTCGATCCCGAGTCGATGAAGTGGAGAAGTTTGTCTAAGACTCAGTATGTGACGACTGTTAATCCGGCTCTGTCTTCGCAGAAGTTGAGCCCCAGACTCCTTAGGCACTTCATGATCTTCAACTGTCCTTACCCCAAGTAAGTCTTCGGGACTAGTTGACATTGACTAGAATTTTGTCTTCTATTTTGAAAGTTCGAGTACTTCAATTAATAGTAAAATTTTCTTATAAAAAATCACGGAGTTCACCTATTTTTGTATTTTAGCAACAGCGACATCCAAACTATCTTCAAGACACTCCTGATGAACCACTTCCTGCCTTTTGACCTCACAGCTCCAGTTGGGACGACGATGTCCAGCTACAGATACAACCAAGAGAAACGAAAGGTCGAGAATCTGCTCTCAACTACAGTCGCCGTCACTACCGAAGTTCACAACCGACTTCGAAGTATGTTCCTACCCACAGTTCAGAGAGCCCATTATGTGTTCACAGTCAGAGATATCAGGACTATCTTCACCAATGTCTGTCTGAGTTTGAGACCCCACTGTGACCGGAAGGACATTATTCTGCTGTGGGAACATGAGAATCAGTGGGTGTTTGGACGAAGGCTAATAGACCACGTCGACTACGACCGGTAAGATAGATTGGGAACCCAATGTTTACTCAAAATTGCAAATTTCTAACATTAAAGGGATCCCTTTATAGCACCTAGAAGTTTACGAATTCCACCATTATAAATTCAATTCTTACAAGATTTTGCAAATTGTGAACCAAGTAGCGAATCCCTTTTTGCAATAAGGAGGAACATAGGTAAAGAGATCCCTGATTGTAAAATTTACTAAAGTAGGCGAATTACATATTTTTGTCACATGTAATTTGTTCACGTTTCATAGATTCGCAGAATGCGTTGAAAAATTTTCTTGAAATGCATTGCCTTCAATCAACTGACAGAAAATTAAGATAGTGGTATCCGGCGGCTTCGGAAAAAGCTACTGTTTTGCGCTTTTTCGAAGTTATGCTACAGATATCATTCAAATAGCGGTCTTTAATTCAATGGCAACTTCCAGAAAAAAAAGTTTTTTTTCTGATGCATAAATCCATCAGTCCAGCCATGATTTTGATTTGACACAGATTTATTTTTAAAATCCATCTCTCTGCAAAATTTAAGAGTCAAATATGATAGCACAGGCTTCGATGTTTTCAATTCAGTGAAATTTTAGTGACAAAGAACTGACTATCAATCGATGATTTTGATGTTCTTCTCAGGTATCAAAAAGTGTTCACGACAGCCGCACGCAAAGAGTTCTCAAACGACGAAGACCTCGATTCTCTGATTGAGACAGAAGTGTCCCGACCCACCTTCAGCAGTCTGGAGGAGACGCTAAGTGGAGTGGTGATTGCGGGACCCCAACCAGGCACTGTGTCTAGGGACGGAAGGTTCCATGACAACTACAGGGCCTTCGAAGATGTCGATGAAGTGAAGGGTGTCTTGAAGGAGTCCATTAAAGAATTCAATAAATCAAAACCCAATATCAGAGTTCCTCTTTACAAGGTAATTTTAGGAAACGTTTCTTTCGTTATTTGACTGGGTTTTCGAAGTATTATTTCAGGGATTTTTTGGATTTATTTAGCACTACTATGCAATCCTCACCCCCAAATGCAGATTATGTTAAAAAAAACCGTTTTATTTAATTGGGCACTTGATTTTGCAGGTGGGGAAGGAGAACAAAATTTTTTCAGGCGGGGGAAGGAGAAAGAGCCGCGAGAGCAAGTGTCTTGGTATTATCGGGAACTAGGCATTTTTCCAGTAAACATCTTCTTGCAAATCTTACCTGCTTATCTTACTGGCTTTTTCAATTTTCATTACCTTATCAATCTTACTGGCATTACCTTATCAATTTTCAGGCTCGTTCCACCTGGCCTAGAGGTGATGGGGACGTTTTGGCATCCTAAGGTCTGGGGACCTACTCCCGGCTGGACCTTGTTTTTTTTGTTATATATGCAATGGAAAAATATTTTTCTGGTTAAATTGAATTGTCGGACTTTTGTTTGTCTGCTCAATTGTTGTCGGTTTAGCTACCACATCACGGATTATCTTGTGCTGTAAGCAGTTTTCGTTATAGCTCTAAGGGTTGTTCATTGTAGTTTCAGTAGGGACTTAAATTTTTTTTGTAATTTTTTTTTCCGGCTCAACTCGTGTCTGCTTTGGCTCAAGCGGCTTTGTTTCTGCTGCATAAGCTCTACTCCGTTGCTAATTTGAAATTCAATTGTTTTGCTTCGGTCGTTGTTTTAGAATAAATTTTTTAAAGAAATATTGTGGGCTTAATTTTTTCAGTTTTTTTTTTTCGTTTTCGACTTGTTCATTTTTTCATGTTTGTTGTGTTTGTTCTGTTTCGCAAGTGATGCAAAGCTACACTTCACCTCTGAGTTCGTTTTTATTCCGATCACTGAAATGAGGAGAAACTCTGTAGATTTTCCTTCCACGCAAAGTCATGTACAAAAAAAAACAAATGGTCTTGAGTGATTTATCATATTAAAGCCATTTCAATTGTGATTCGATCAAAAATTAAAATTTTTCAAAAAGTTTTCACCTTGTTGAGAAAAATTGATTTCAAGTTTTCGCCGAGTAAGTAAAGCGAGCAAGTAACGCGAAAAGTTCTTAATTAAACTATAAAACATTTAGTTTTTAGCTATAAAAATTAGTTTTGACGTTCCCGAGCACTATTAGTTGCATAAACTTGAAAGTGTGATGCTGAAAAAGTTGATTTTTTTCGCACATCAGTTTTTAAATTTTGTAAGATAGCTGTATTCAATGATAACTTTTTATAAAGTTCCGGGAAATTTTGATTTTAACTGCTCCAACCAAGCGCACAACAAAGTGACTCAAATTGGGGGAAATTGTTTGAAAACTCATTTTTTTGTTTGAAAAATAACTGTGATTGGAATTTTCTGTGCTTCTTGCACAGCAATTGACTCCTCTTTTTGTGATCTAGGTTTTTGTTCCGACAATTGAAAATGGGGAGGAACTGTGCATTCATGTGTGTCTTAGTTTTTTTTCTTTCATATTAAAACCCTTTCAGTGGTGATTTGAACGACATTAAAAAATTTGGAACATTTTTTCTCGGTATCGAGCAGGCTTATTAATTCTTTGGTCTAATTTCGAGCTAATAAAGTGAACGAGCAGGCTTATTAATACTTAATTTAAGCCCTTTGCAATAGCTTAATTGTGCCTAATTTAGTTAAGTCGCCTCGAGTAAAATTAGGTTGTTAAGTTTTTAAACGCCATTTTAGGAATCAAAAATTTCAAACATTTAAAAAAAATTAGCAACAAATTTTGAAGAAATTTTTTTTTCGAATTTTTTATAATTTTTTTTGGTTTTCCTTGTCATTTTTCTTCAGACAAGAAAGTATAAAACTTGTTATTTTTCTACTTCAGACAAAAAACTATAAAACTTGTCTTTTTTTTCATTTTTTTGTCATTCTGTGGTCGGAACATTCTGTGCTATTTGCACAGTAACCGGCTATCCTTGCTGCTATATAGATATCTATTTTTCAGTCTACTGTGGAAGAAGTGTGCCGAATAGCCCGTATGCTCCACTCGCCCCACAATGTGGGCCACGCCCTGCTAGTTGCAGACGGGTCACCGGGGGTCATCATGCTCATAGTGTCCATGGCAGCCCACCTGTCCAACTACACACTCTTCCAAATCAGACCCTCCCACCTGGCGGCAGCTGCTGCGAGTACTGCCACTTCTATGGCACATGGGAGAAGCGAGGTTGAGTACAATTTGGAGCACTTTAGAAGAGAGATTTCGACTGGCTACAAACGAGCTGGAGTCAATGTAAGTAGTCGGTTATTTTGATGTAAATCGAGATGGTTCAAATCAGTTCGTGGTTAATTGAATATAGTGAAACGCTAACAATTATTTTCTAAATGATTTTCTGTAGTTTGAATGATTTAACTGGTTAATTGAAGTTTTACTTAATTTTGAGACGAAAAAATAATCTTTCAACGAGATCCGATCGTGTAAAATCTTTTTCTGCCTATTTTTTTGTGTAAAATATCTATTCCTGTAATCATGAAACGTTGATTCGCTTAAGATGACGAAAAAAGGGGATACTTTTTGTTCAGAATGAAAAAATACTGCTGATGGTTACCTTGCATGAGACGAGCTGCGAGGACCAAATCTTGAGTCATCTCCAGGAACTGATCGTCCAGGGACCCCCTGTCAACTCACTCTTCAGTCCTGAAGAACAAACCAGCATCGTCAACTCAATCCGAAGTGCCGTGATCCAAAGTGGTCTTCCATACAGTCGAAGAACTGCGTGGGACTTCTTCTTGGAGAATGTCCGCACTAATTTCAGAGTTGTTTTGGTCACCTCGGCGTCCAAGCATGCGTTCCAGAGACGATGCATCACATTTCCACATTTGACTACTCACATGAATATTATTTTCTTCTCGCATTGGAAGTTGCAACAGTTGATTGAAGTAGCAAATTATCACGTAGATGGTTAGTTAGAATTAATATTAAAATTGTTGGGCCAAGTAGGCTACGCTGTCCTTGAAACTTAGAGACACTCAAATTTCCCATTAAAATTTTATTAATTTTTTATTTGAAAAAAAAAAGAAGCATTTTAAGATTTTTTTGACCATTTTTAAGAATTTACTTCAAGACACGAGGCGAATTATTCAATTTTCTAACAAAATCAATCGATTCTTTTTTTCATGGAAAACTGCCAAAAGTTACCAGCGAAGTATTAAATTGACCTAACTTGTAACCGAATCTCGATTTATTTAGACGAAGACACCGCGCATGTGTTAGCCAACATGCATCTCGCAATCCGGCAGCAAGACGGGGCCGAAAAGAACGCGGGTGAATTCTTCACTCTTACGAACACCACTTACGAGAAGTTCATCGAGCGGTTCGTATACCTGCGAAAGAGACGAGAAACCGAAATCAGAGCCACGAATGAAAAGGTTGAGCATTCGTTACGTAATATAGCCGAAGGCAATGACGTCATTTTGAAGCTGAAGAAGTCTTTGGAGCATGAACGAAGTGTGATGAAGAGTCAAGTTGAAGGAACTATTAAATTGATGGGTCAAATTGGAGAGGCAAAAGCGATCGCAAGACAGAATTTGGTGGTGTTGTATAAGCAACATGACAAACTCATCAATCTTAGAAAAGTGAGTGATTTCGTGATTGATCATTGATTTAGAAAAATTTTTGAAATATTTAATTTAGAAATTTTAAATCATGATTTTTTTTGGGTCTTGTTAAATTTTCAAGCGCTTTGAATAATATGACATTTGTAACATTTTTTTATTGGCCGATTCTATTTTGGGTATTTTTTTAAAAAAAAAAACGCATTTTATAGTCATAATATAAATTTTATAGTCAAAAAATTTTCCAAAAAGTATCTCTTCTGCTATCAGTTTTTCGTAGAAAAAAAATTCATAGAGATGAGAGCAGTTCTCAATATTCCTTAAAATTTTACCAAAATTATTACCAATTTTTTTTTATCAAAAGGGTTTTTAAAGGCGAAGTATATTAGAATATTTTGAACCTTGTAAGGAATTTCATCCCTTTTACAATAGGGGAAGGGGGATTGTTAACCTGATTTTTAACGGGATTGTTAACGGAGATTGTTGCCGTGTTCTGTATACGAATTTTGAATCTCATACGAGTTTTGAACATACACGTTGCATCCTTTTTGGAATAAGGGGAGGAGAATTTTTGGAGGTAAATAAACCAGCCGAAGTATAAAACATAGCCAACTGACAGTTGGAAAAAAGTAATGAAGGCAAGGAAACTGAAAACAAAATCAACTTGTTTTTTCAAAAACCTTCAATTTTTGAATTTCGAAGAAAAAAAATAGACGGCCTTAAAGCTCTTTGAATTTGTAGAACAATTTATGACGGACAGTAACAACGGACTTCCTTTTGATAATAGAAATGCACTGAGGTTAAAATAACAAGTCAAACCGAGAAAAATCAAAACTGAGCGTGAACAAATTTTAAGTCTTTTTCCGGGCCAATTGAGCATTCTCCCACCCCCCCCCCCCATTCTCGCGTGGGGGGAGATAGCTCAATAGGTACTTGAGACATGTTTATAACCACTTGAAAATAGTTTGAATGACATGAAATCATAAACCATATTTTGCAACGACTGTGGAAAGCCAAAACTTACAATATCAAAGCTCAAAAGTTTCATTCAAATAGAAAAAAGAATCAATAAATCAGGCATAAAAAGCGACTTTTTTCTTTCTTAAAATGACAAAAAGCTTTTGCGTACAATATTAAGGTGCTGCGGAGAACCCTTTTTGCTATTCAGATACAAGGCTAGAGCACCAACCCTGGTAAATCGCTTTCCTCGATGAGGCTATGGTCGCCTATACAAAAATTTGCAAAAAAAATTTTTTTCATAAACTTCGAGTTATTTTTATAAATTTTTTCTCGTTACTCATATAAAAAAAACTTTAGTCGGTCAAATGATTGCGTGCTATAAACAAAACATCCATCTACTTCCGTTTGCTGACGTTTTTTTGAAGAGTTTATTCGTTTTTGCGGGGGGGGGAGATAGCTCAATTGGTCATTACGGGGGGGGGGGGGAGATTGCTCAATTGATTCCTTTTTCCTGAATAAAAAAATCAGCAAGACCTATATAAGAGTCTTCACTACGTTCATTACTCTTAACCAGCCGAAAAGTTACATCATATGAATGAATTTTGCATAACTTTCGAAACTGCTACATTATTGTTGCATAAATATGATATAACACTTTCGAATTTTCGGCTGGTTGATACTTCGTCTGGTTTATATATCAACGAATTTTTAAACGCGGTTGTATCCGACATTAGTCGTCTTTTTTTTCAGGCCTTTCCCTAGTTCCGTATACGAATATTGAACAACATACAGTTATTGAACACAGGAGTTCAATAACTGTATGCTTTCTGCAATGAGGGGAGGAACATTTTTAACCGACCTTACACGACTCTTTTTTTTCCTAGGCACTTCCCGAGTTCCGTCTGGCCTATGAGCGGGCGTGTTACAAGACTGAGAAACTGTATTCCGAGACAGTGAAGCTGGTCCATCAACTGGACAATGTGCAGCTGGGGGAGTTGAGAGCGATGCCGAAGCCAGACCAGGAGGTGCAGGACTTACTCGCCACCATCATCAAAATACGTGAGTTTACTTCTGAAATCATTTCAAAAACAATGCAGAACACTTCTAAAATGGCACCACAACGTAACAGCATAACAGCTTCAGAAGTATAGTATTAGCGTGAAAATGTGTTTATATTTAGTAGAATGCGTCGGAAATGATAAAACTAAGTGTTTGGATGCAAAAACATTTAAGTAAATTTCAGACTGTTGAAAAATTTTTTACGATTTTTCTCATTGATTCGTATACAAAAATAACGATTCGTTTTACAAACTCAAATTAAGCTTTTGATTTCCTAACACAACGTAGTATAATATCTTCGCTCAAAACTAAGAATCTGGAATAAGAGCGTCCAATTTGTAATCAAACAATTTCTTGTGCTTTTCTTAAAAATGTGCTAATCTTTTTGAAATATCTAATGATTCTATTCAATATAACAATATACTTCATACCATACAAGGTGCTATGCATAAATGTGGTATTTTAGTTCTTTGCTCATCACAACTTTGTTCAATGGTGCAGATAATCTTTTGAATTGGTGTCATTGGTTTTCTTTGGACCGTTCTGTTTACGCGAAGTGTAAACGTTTGAGTCAAAATGATTTCCGACATCGATAATAACTTCAAAAGGTTATGTAAATCCTTGGATAGATTTTAACTTGATAGTTGTTAAATACGGAGCAAGCGAGTGCTTTCTTTACACTTAAACTCAAAGTTTCCTAATCGAAAGTGAATTCTCAGATAATTTTCTCAGGTTTTCGTCTATTTTATCTTCAATGAAAATTGGAAATGCTCATCGCTTTTATAAATTGAACTTAAAATTTTCCTTATATGGTCAACTACGTGGTCACTGCTCGTCCACGACAATTGCCGAGACAACCGAGCATTCCATTCGGGAGCCGACTTAACACGACTTCTCAATCTTCGGACCAAAGTGTCCCGTGCTGTTTCATAGACACAATTGTGGTTTACATATTCATTTGTCACATGCGAGGACTCACTTCGGGTCTGAGTTTCCGAGCGAGGCCGAACGCGACGCCGAACCCAATTTGTCCCGTGGCCAATAAGTACACACAAGTGCATGACTCAATTATTGTGCAGTGCACGCCAACTTATATGCTCATTTCGGTTCAGGTATAAACAGACAGCTCACTGAGATTGTTTTATAACTCAGAAATGATGACGAGAAAGTTATACAAGATAGTAATCAAAAATTACTGTTAAACTAATTAGAGTTGAATTTGGCATTTCAAATAAGTAAAACAAAGTGATCGGCTGTAATTGAATCATTGCCTCAGCTCATAATATTGCATAGTTTTTTTTTTATAAAAGACTCAAGTTATTTCTTACAAAAAACATCTGTAGTGAGCCCTGAAATTATGTAATACTCACTAATCGAATAGCTAATTTCAACTGTTTTTAATGATTACAGATTTGATATCTTAAAAATAAGTCCTTTCTCGTCATAACTTTGATTGTAAAAATCACACATAAACCGTATTTTCTCAAAAAAAGCCGCCAAGCTAAAAAAAATCATGAAATTTTTTTAATGAAATAGTTTCATGAATTGAAAAAATAAATACCTTCGAATAAAAGATTTCTTGAATAAAAAGACGGTTTTCGATAAAAATTAATTGATTTCACTTGCGAGAGCAAGTGACTGGTAATCGGGAACTAGACTTTTCCCGTAAACAACTTTTCTGACAAATTTTGCTGACAGCTCAATTCTGCGGACATGCTCATTTTCTTGAAAAATCAAATCAAACTACTTTGTTTATCTGAGGTAGTCCTTAGTTTGTTCAATTAAATGTATTGAAAAATTGTTGATTTCGGATTTGTGGTTTTCATCCTAATTTCTGTCGGCTGATTTTCAGTTTTCTTTGAAATGCAATTTGTATTATCTGCTACGCTTTTCAAGCAATTTCTCTCAAAAGCTTGGTTTTTTAATTTTTGATTTCAACGGTCCTAAAACTTTAGGCATCATGAAAACGTACGGGATTTGTTTTTTTTTTTTAATTTTTTTTTGAGACGTTTTGACAATTTTGCCCTTTTTTTAAAAAAAAAAACTTCGCCAATTTTCAAAAAAGTAGATCCAATAACAAACCGCCCACTTCTCTGTATGCCTGCATAATCCACTTGTCTCTTTCTATGTTACCCCACTTTCTAAGGCCTTCGAAAAATTCGCCTTGGGAGGAATTTTTGACCCATTTATTTGTCGAATTTTCCTCTTTCTTGAAAAGTATCAGCCCAAATTTGAGATTTTGGGTTCAATTGCATAAGTGGCTGCGCCAAAAAGTTTTTGCTCAAAAAATTATGGCCCTTAGAAAAGTCAATTTTTTTTGACAGTTTTTTGTAACGTTTCGATTTTTCTCAATAATTACCCTCTCATGTCTTGGATTTTAGGTTCATTGGATAGAATTGATTGTGGGAAGTTCTCTTGTATAAGCGGCTACGCCCGTATTTTTTTACCGAAAAGTTATAGTCCTCGGAAAAGTCAATCTTTTGATTTTTTGACTGTTTTTTGAAGTTTTATGACATGTCTTGAGAACAACTTTCCTTAATCAGAAATTTTGCGTTCAATCGAAAAAACGATTTTTGAAAAATTTTTCTGAATAATCGGCTACGCTCAATTTTTTCGGCACAAATTTTTATAGCCCTCGGAAACGTCAAATTTTTGATTTTTTGGTCTTTTTTTTCGAAATTTTTCGAAACTACTCTCACAAACCTCTGATTTTGTGTTTAATTCAAAAAACGGGACGTGGGAAGGTACACTGCTTAAGCTGATACCCCTTTATTTTTTTTTCAGGAAAAAAATAACAGTCATTGGAACTTTATAGGCATGAACTTTTGGTAGTTTTTTTTGAAAAATTTGACCGTTTTTGTAAAATTTTTGACCGTTTTTCTCAAAAAGCTACGCTGTCAATTTTCAGAATAATGGTTTCATCGAAAAAACAAATTGAGTTTTTTCGCTGCATACGCCGGTGCGCCCTGTTTTATGTAGAAAAAAAATATATTAATTTCGGAAAGGGCTAAAGTTGGTCATTTTCATTTTCTGTATTCTTTTTGATTTTTCATAAAAAATTATCCTGCCAATTGTGAGATAAAGGATTCAATCGGGTTTTTTTTTCGCCGAAACGTCAATTCCCCAGTTGTTACAAGAAATCATGTCATGTCCTTGAAAACGTTCACATTCACAAGTTCTTACCGTTTTCCAAACTTTTCCAAATTTTAGTTTCACTTTTCTTAAAATTTACCCTGTCAAATCTGATACTTAGAGTTAAATCGAAAAAAAAAGTTATGGAAATCTTGCCATTATAAGTAACTTGGCTGTCACAAATTCAATCAAAAGAAATTTTCGTGGGAATTTCCACTACCCTGCCCATTTTCCTTTTGAGTTCATTTGTTAGAACGGGTAATAGGTATCTCCCCTACACCAGCAAATAATCACTTATTTTAGTCAAAAAACGACAAAGATTTTGGATTTTTGAAATTTTCGAAAATTATGCATTTCATCCTGTGTCAATTAAAGCACGTTGTAAAAAATATCAAACGGGTACTTCAAGTTTTAGCTGCGCCCCAAGTGTTAACTAAAATTTATGAATTGTTTTTCGGTTATATGGGCTGGGCTTATGTTTCATCGGTTTAGTCAAACCTAATTTGCGTAGCTTCAAGGGCGAGTTTCAAAATGCCTTTGACCTTTTCAGGAGGGATGGGTCTTAACAGCTTGGACTTCAAAGTTTTTTTAGCTTGAAATGTTTTGTGCCTACTTAATGAAGGTGTTATGCCTTAGCTGACGCTTGTTCATTTTTTCTTAATGCTTTTAAGGACTTTTGTTGAAGATCATTCATTCAAGCCAATGATATGAAATTTTTGTAGATGTAGTTTTTTCAATTAATTTTTGCAGCTTAACTTTTCAAAAAATAATGACTTGCTTCTTTTTTTTCTATCAATATCTTGTAATGCAGCGTTCTACTTGTATTGTAAGTGTTGCGAAGCTCCGCTTTGCTTCTGTGCTAAATACGCGACTTTTACCCGACTTTTATTTGTGAAAATTCGGTAATAGACGGGACTGACTCTGCCTGGGGAACTTGTGCATCTGAATGACAGAAGATGTATTCTGCGAGTGAACTCAACTCACTTCCACATCTTGTTCCCCTACGACCACTGCCACACCACCAGGCACCATTGTTCACACACCATTCATGGATATGTTACTTAAAGATAGAGACCATACATTCCATTCATGAATATGTTACTTAAAGAGAGAGACCATACATTCCATTCATGAATATGTTACTTAAAGAGAGAGACCATACATTCCATTCATGGATATGTTACTTAAAGAGAGAGACCATACATAGGGACATACAATGTGAACAGTACATATACCATTCATGGATATGTTACTTAAAGAGAGAGACCATACATAGGGACATACAATGTGAACAGTACATATACCATTCATGGATATGTTACTTAAAGAGAGAGACCATACATGGGGACATACAATGTGAACAGTACATATACCATTCATGGATATGTTACTTGAAGAGAGAGACCATACATAGGGACATACAACGTGAACAGTACATATACCATTCATGGATATGTTACTTAAAGAGAGAGACCATACATAGGGACATACAACGTGAACAGACTTTCATCAAAACCTATCCCACTTCGCACATATAGGCGGCTCTTAACTACTGATACAAGCAAGGCTGAGCTCTTCTCCAATAACTCCCCGCCCCACCCCTCATACACACCTCTGTTTTTGTTCCGGCCATTTGTATTTCAATTTTTTATTATTATTCCGACTTTCGATACGAAAGTAACGGAATACTTGTGCTCGGGGTGTCTTTTTTTATTCAGACAAATTACGACTTTTTAACTAGCCATTTTTTACAGAATTTTTTAAATATCATTCAAAAGGTATTGTTGTCCTGAGCTTAAATTTGAAAAGATATTTCACCTGTGATCATTTTTCGTAAAGTTATGGGGGTTTAAAGATTGCTATTTTGGCCATTTTTGACCAATGTGGGACAATTAACGCGCGATATAATTCGCGCTATTAACGCGTAAGCGAGATTTAATCTGTCTTAAAAATTGTTCCAAGTTGGTTGAAACAAGCTTATTTGCCATAATTGATTTGTTACAAGGAGTGAAATCTATTCTTTTGTAATTTATATGGCGTGTGTGGGGATGATTTTCTCAAAAAATCAGGTACCAGAAAAATATCATCAGAAAACTTTACTTTAAAGCCCTTTCAGTGACACAAAACTTTAAAGCCCTTTCAGTCGTGATTCGAACGACAGTAAAATTTTTGAAAAATTAATCCCAGTATCGAGAATACAGGTTTAAATTTTTTTATTTTTAGTCTAAATGCGAGCGAATGAAGCGAGCGAGTAACGTTTATTTTAGCAGCGTTTGGCTTGCAATAGCTAATTGATGCTTAATTTAAGCAATTAAAACTTAGATTGATTCTAAAAAAAGGCATTTTTTGGAGCGCCATTTTGGGAATGAAAAACTTTTTTTTTTCAATTTTTTTTGTTTTTCTTGTCATTTTCTTACAAAAACTGTTGTCCCATTTGCCTGTTTTACTATGACTGTGGAATTTGCCTGAGTTCTAGTTTTTCGTTCCGATCCTTTTGTCACATCATACAGAAAGACGACAGTAATTTGAAAAAAAATTTTATGTGTATTTTTAAGACTATGGTCGGAACATTCTGTGCTAATATCTTGTTTATTTTTCATTTCGTTCAAATGTGGCATAAAATTTACCAACATTTTGCTCTCATTAGCAATCTTGTAAAAATAATAATTACACCGAAAAATTGAATTTTTCATCTGGCTGAAGGGATCCGTGGAAGAGGCCATGGACTGTTTAAATTATCATATTTTTTGCGCTTCATCTCACTGTAATAAACCGCTGCTAAATCTTTTATCAAGAATTACATATAGTTTAGCAGTTAGCAGTTCTTTTGAGCTAAAAATGCTGCTTCACGAACGAGTACAGTTTAGATAAGCCTCGAACCGCCAACCTTTCTATCGAAAAGGCAGATTTTTTTGGAAACTTTTTCTTGCATCTATGGAAAGGCTCAAAACTAGGTTCTCAGATGCAACAAAAAAAAAACATTTTTCACTTTAAGTTTTATATATTTGAAAATTTTTCTTGGTTCTCCGGCTAAAATCATAGATCTGCTCCTTAAATGTATGGTGTTGTCATGTTTTGTGAATAACGGTGCCTGATGCCATACTTCTACTGAAAATAGGACCATCCACTCTGCCACTGAAGTGACTTTCGAGCAGACTGTCCAGGTGTTCCCACCTGTGTTCCCCGGGGCACAATCATCCAACTTTGCAGGTGCCACTTTTATCATCAACTTCTATCATAACGCAAAATTATTTTACAAAAATTATTAAATTTTTCTTGACACTGAGACAACTTTTTGATTTTTTTGAAGTAGTAATTACGACAATAGATCTTTAATATAATACAATGCTTGACCCTTTAAGAGCTTTTCTTGGGAAACCGAAAAAAATTTTGGCTAGTCAATTGTTTTTAATCCATACTTATTAGCTTATCCAAAATATTAATCAAAAGAGCCATTAGAAAAGTCTTCAATAAGAGTCTTAAAAAAACTTAGAAAAAAAACAATGATTTGGCTGCATAGTCAATATTTTTGATGATTTTTTGTGAGCAACTATTTGGTCAACTATTTTTTTAAAAAATAGTTGATGTGGGCAACTATTTTTTTAATAAACAATTGAAATTTCAGCCCATGTTAGATGCACTTTGTCCATACATGGTCTGACCATGAAGGGTCTTGATGACCTTCAGATGTATTCGGTGGACGCTTACGCCACTGGTCACCTCAACTTCGAACTCACACTCTTCAAAGACTCCGACTTCCGAGTTCCTCAGCCATTCGGGGCACCACTCATTGTCAAGAAAGGATTTCTTATTCAAACAGGGAATCCCTAGTTTTTGAGATGAAAAATATGTCAGCCAATCAGAACTCAGTGTTCAAAAACCGATAAAATTATGTGTAAAAATCAGAACAGCGTTTAACAGTGTAAAACGTTGATAAAAACGTAAGTTAGGGCCTTTGGGCGAGGGCAGTGTCTCTTTCAAACAATTTTTGTTGATGTTCCAACAATAATTATATTGAGTTAGAGCAGTTCAAAACAATACGCTAGCTTTTTAGCAGAAAGTTCTATTCCCACAAAATAGAAGGAACTTTTTAGGTTGAAAATCATTCAAAATCATGTACACTCTTAAATGATTTTGGTTGATTTTCAACTTAAAAATTTTCTTTTTTATTTAAAAAATCTTGAAATCCTATCTTGTATATCAGTTCCACGAGTCAGACTGTGTTCATATCTGCCAAGTTGATTTCGACTGTCTACAATTCGAAGATAGTCCTCGAGAGCTGTTGGACTACCAAGACAAACAGCAACAGAGACCTCGACAGATATTACCTACTCCAGGCACCAAACGAACAGTTTTTTTTCTGAAATTTTCGTTAAAAAAACCATTTTCAGCAGTTTGAAATCATTCAAGTACATCCAACATTTTGTAGAAAAAAAATCCGAAAAAAAACATGATGTTTTTTTCGGGTTTTTTTTCTACAAAATGTTGGATGTACTTAAAAAACCCCCTCCCCCTTTCAAGAAAGGGGGAGAAATTGTTAAGTTGATTAAGTTAGTCAAATTTTTGACCAATCAGAAAACGGCAAAATTAGAGTTCTCAATGAAAAGCTATAGTGCTAATTTACTGTATTTATTTATAGCGGTGAAGACTATTTAGTAGATGCTGTAGATTAAAAAATATTTTATCTAAATTCTGTGGGCATGTATTTTTAAGTTTTTCTCTCAAGATTCAACAAAACTTGTGCTAATGTGAGGATAGAAAGAAGCCAAACTATTTTGCGCTTCTGCTTCGAATAAGCTTGAAATCATGACTCTGCTAGCTAAAAAAAACAATTAACATCATGTGTGTTTTCTCGGAAATTTAAACTGGAATTAAATATTTTTGATGCCTGGTTTTTTGGAGAAACGAGCTCCTCTTGATTCGACCTTTCATGTACTCGAGAATATTTCAAAAAACAACGAAATCTTCTTCCAATTCGAGTCGTTTCGTTTCGTCGACGAGAGCCGAACTTCTCTTATATACGTACATTGTGACATCATAATTTGTTCAACTCATGAGCCGAGTTTTCAGCAGTGTATTAATGATTCGTGGCACGAAAGCGAACCGAAAAAGGAAGTTCCGAATATGAAAAGAAATGTGGAACCGAGTTCTCATCAAAAGAACGATGTTCTAGATTATATAAGGAAGCGAAATATTTTTAAACTTTCTGCTCAAACTCCAATTCTGAAACTGAAATCTAAGTCCAAAAACTATCAATCTTTATCGAGGATTCCTAGAAATACTTTCGATGTAGTTTTAGGCAGTTCTAGAGCTAATTGTGTTTTCAATCCTCATTTTTCAATTCCTCTTTTTTTGATTTCTTTTTATGTCAATTGTGTTTCTGCTTATAATTTGAATACTTGTATTTTGTTCAATTAATTCTTTTCTCTTAAGTTCAGTGTTTTCCAGTTCAATTAATATCTCGGGCTATTTGTCTAAGAAATTTTCCAACCGGAATCATTTCACATATAAAGTATCAGATACCATAGCAAAATCATACCATAATTCGGAAATTAAACCTCATCGAGTGATTTTATAATTACGCCCAAAATCTCACTCAAATATTTAATAATACACTGAAGTACTTCATAATATCAAATCTGAAGTGTGTATATTTCATATTTTTGGGTAATTTCAGTGAAAGCGCCAAACTCTGATTCCACGTGGGCGAAGGGTGCCAAACGACAGATGGCCAACTTGGAGCGATTCAAAGAGGAACTTCTTCGATTCGAACAGGAGCCGATGAAGAAAGCGACACTGGAGATGGTGGAACCCCTCGTGAACAAACCCAGTTTCACGCCTGACCAGATGACGATGCGGGCCAATGACAACAAAGCGGCCGGAGATCTGGCTCAATGGGTTCTCAATGTCATACAGTTAGTGTAAAGTACAACATTTAAATTGCTAAAATTCATAATATTAAGATTTAAACTTGAAGGTGATTTTTTTCCGCGAACATTTATCAACACAAACCAAAAAGTTAGTTTTTTGGTTGAAATTTGAATGCATCAACCATTGGGAAGGAACTAAGGTTTCTAGCGTATTTTTGCCCCGCGCAAAATTAGGTGAAACAAAGACGTGCGGGACTGAGTGATATTTAATCATCGAGCCCTTTCATTCGTGATTCAATCAATGTATGAATCTTTGGAAAAACTCTTTCTCGAAAAAAAATTGGTTCCTGTTTTTGGTTTTGTGACAGTTTACAGCTATGTAATTTGGAAAAAAAATCGCAAAATATTCAGTGAAAAACATGGAAACATTTGGTTTGCAAGGACTTCTGTCTTTTTTGCGAGTTGCGGTATTATGGTGTCTCTCTTCTGTCTAGGTTCAACAAACTGAAGTACGAGAAGGTGCGACCCCTGAAGGAGAAGGTGGACTTGACGGGGGAGGAGTTGCGAGAGGCAGAGGGGAAGATGGTCAGTCTGGAGAGCAGGAGGGGCGAATTGGAACAGAGGTTGAGGGAACTGGCCAAGAACTATGAAAAGGCTACGGTGGATAAAAACAACCAGCAAGAAGCAACTGTCAACATGGACCAACAGGTAACGGCTCTATCTGATTATAGCCCCAAATCCATCTTTCCCAGTAACTTAAAACCAATGAACCCCACCCCCTCCCCCCCCTCCCCAGCCTAGCCAAACAATTGACGCCACCACCGAAGTTTATTTTGCTGTTATGATAGGGGCTATAATTTGGTGGGTGCTCTTTAATGGGAAAGATTCCTTGAAGTCGTATAAAAATGGCTGGCTTGACTGTTATCGGGTGGGGTCTCAATAATTGTTTTGCACAATTAAGTAACCACCAAAGTTACGTTGCAAGGGTATGTCCCGTCGTTCATTTTATTCCAGGTTGACGAAGCTACCCAGTTTGGCCTAGTGATGATGCACCAAGTAGACGTATGCCAGAGTATCCAGAGTGCATTCGAGGAGCGACAAGCCACTGTTTGTGGGAGCATTGCTCTCTGTGCTGCTTTTGCAGCCTACTTGGGACCCTATGGCTTCAACTTCAGGGCCTCGATGATGTTGGAACACTGGCCCAACTGCCTCACCCAGAGAGGGATTCCAGTCCAGTTCGACGTCATCGATCCCCTTAATGGTTATTAATTGTCTGATGAAGTTCCTATTGTTTTGAGTGGTTCCCAAGCTTATCACCCCGCGTTTTTAACCCCCTTTTTTAACCCCTCTCATATAACCCCAGAATTAAATAACCCCACTACAATTTAACCCCGTTTTAATACCAATTGTTAGAATCAAAGTGAAAATTACTTGAAAGGAATTTGGAACCTAATTGCGAAAATTTTTGCGAAGCAAAACGAAATAACATGCAAGCTGCTAAATGCGGTTTAGATTTGAACAGAAATGACCTTACCGATAGTCTAGACTCTGATATGAACTTGAAAACCAATCCGATCGGCTTGATTCCAATTATTAACCAAAAATGATTAGATTTCTGCAAAATTGAACTTGATCTTGAATATAATCTTGCTAATAATAGATTAATTGGCTGAATTTAAATGAATAATGGAATGAAAACTGGTTGTGATCAAAACTTTGACCGATCTAATCTAAGTTTTTTTTCAAATTGCAATCATTTTAAGGTAAAACTTAACTATTTTTCGAACCATCTGAAGTTTGTCAATTTTTTGAACTGTCGGCATACAACGCAATGTCTAAAGGGTTTGCCAGCCCCCCTAGTCACAACCTAGCGTACCACCAAAGGAGAGATTTTTCCGGGATTAAATTGTTAGAGACACCGTTTTTCAAGTGCGAGTCAAGTCAATGCGTTTTTTTACGTCTCCGGGAGGCTGCAAGGAGACGTCTTTTCTCAAAAAAATGACAAACAACATTTCAGTTTTAAAATATATACCAAGAACAAATGAACAAATTTTTTGCTTAAGTTCGCCATAGCTTGAAAGAAATGTTAATCAGTTTTTTTTCGTAAACCGGCATAATATTCTGCACTTTTTCGTTTAGGACTCGATACTTTTTCTTTTTTTGTAAATTGGTGCCCGCATGAGGCGTTAAAGAAACTAAGTTTTTGAAGGGAGGCGTCTTTTGCAAGTTTGCGATTGCTTTCCAAATACTAGGGCGTGAACCACTAAAATATGACTGTATGCCATAATGCCAGCCCTCCTCACCATTTGTTGTTCTTGCCAAACCGGATGTTGCCGCATCTCTTTGGTTTCATTGTGAAGGGGGAATAGGACTTCTCGGTTCGGGACTAGACTTTTTATTTAATTATATCCAAAATACAGGCAGAGCTCATCAACTTTTGCAATTTTTTCCGACTCTTTTATGGTGCGATATATATATATATATATTTAAGACTATGGTCGGAACATTCTGTGCTATTTGCACAGTAGCCGGCTATCCTTGTTAAGTAATGTGTTTTGCTCGTAGGACGCTATGTTGAGTACAGTTTCAACGACGAAATGTTCGACGCTTCCGAAGGGGACGAAGACGAAGCGAATGAGTTCATCCAACGAGGCCACGAACTAGAGCCGACAGCATATGCCGAGAAGAGTCAGTCGGTTCTCGGAGGAGACGACAACGACCGAGGTGTCGAGTTTGAAATGAAGTTCGGCCGCAATGAAAGTGCACAGAACATGGCAACACCTCCGAACGAAGTCGGAAACTACTCGACAGAGAACAATAAAGAGACTGGAAATTTTGAAGTGCGGCCAAAATCGCATAATTTGAATAGTTTTTTTTTTAACTTTAAAAATTATTTGTTCTGGATATTTGCTCTGTGCTAGTTAAACACCTTAAATAGTTTTCCAAAAATGTGAACAAACATGCTTCAAAATTATTACCCAATTACTTTTGCGGTCTTTTGAAACGTGTTTAGTCTATATTTAAAGCCAAGCGCTTGGCACAATGAGTGAGCTTGAGATGTTTAACTGTTTAGAAACGAGAGTTTTTTCATGTTATTTAGGTTTTTGACTCTGTTTTGCGTCTTGAAATGAGTGAAAGTTAGTTTCGATTGACCAAAAATTATGTCGTCAAGGATTTAAGAGTATCTATATTTTTTTCTTCAGGATACGACAGTAAACTCGACAACAATGGCTGAAAATGAAGCAGAGAGTTCCGAGCGGAAATTAAATTTGTCTTCCGTTAATACGACAAAAGACAAATCCATGTCGGATCAAAACAGAAAATCTTCTTCGGATGAAAACACAAATGTTGCTCCAAACGAAACAACAAAATCATCGTCGGACGAAAACGCAGAAACCTCCGATCAAATGCAAGATGGCGACCAGCAACAGCAACGTATGCTTGTAATCGAGCAGGACAAGTCTCAAACAATTAGTAGCAAAACAAGTACGGGCGAGCCTCTTGAGCAAAATAGTCGTCTGACCCCCCTGGAAGAGAGGAACAGTGGGGCTGAAGATGTTGAAGGGGGTGACAGGAAAAATATGGTGATGGATATCGAGCAGGAGCACCTGGATAGGTACCAGATGTGTATCAAGGCTGTGGTGAAGATGCTGATTGGAGAGGACAAATTAAATCACTGGCTAGCTGCTGGTTGGTGGAAAATTTTTGATTAATTTGCTCAAATATATTGACAAATCCCAAATTGTTGTATTAAATTGCATTCAAATTTTTTTAACCATGTGCAAAACGAAATTCGAAAGTCACAACTTGAAATACTTAATGAAAATTTTGCTTCTATTTTTTATTTTTTACCAGAGATATCGGCCATTTAATTGCAAAACTAACCTTTTTAAAAGAAAAAATCTTTAATATAAATTTAAAGTTATATAACTCTAAATTTTAATATAAACGCTTCTGAAACTGGTATAATACTCTCTTTTCTTGCCTTGTCTAGGTTACACGTTGAGTCAGATCGAGAATGCGGCGATAGTTCTCGCTTTTGGTCACGTGAGACCCCCACTCATCATCGACCCAGACGGGGAGGCGGAACAGTGGATCTGCAACAGCTTCCAAAACATCAAGTCCATATCGCTCGCACGGTAGTGTTTTTGGATAGTTTGAACCTGAACTTCCTAAACTCTCCTAAATGTCTCAAAAAGATTATTCAAACCATCAAAAATTTAAAATGACTTGTCTAAAAATGACAGGCTTTTTAATTCAAGGAAATCAAAATGGTTGATCTGGAGAAATTGGAACCCTCTCCCTTTCAAAACTTAAATTTTTTACGCATTTCTGTGTTTATAGTATATCTTATTTTGGGTTGTCCAATTAACTTGGAAATTTTCTGCCTTTTAAAACGCACGATGTTGATTTCTATGAAGTGTTTGTAACTTTGAGTTCAGAAATGGAAATTTGATATGCAATTGCTTGTTTTTTTCAGCAAAGACCCCAACAGCAAACTGGAGATTATGAAGGCACTAAAGGAGGGCAGAGAAGAAGACGAAGACGAGGAAGAAGAAGCTGAAGAAGACGAAAGAGAACTTGATAAAAATGAAGGCGACAAGGAAAACGACGAAGACGCTGATGCAAAATCACCGCCAGTGAGTTCATTTTGAATAATAAAATAAGCTTAGAGAAATCACAATAAAAGCTCCAAAACATGAATTGTGGTGACTCTTTTAAGTTTGACCTCTCAGGGGTGCTGTTAGCGTTTACCCTCATGTCATCATTTTCACTATATGGAACTCTTGATTGAATAGTACAACTGTTATGAAGTTTTGCTTGTTCACATTTTTTGTTAGCGCATTTTAAGCACGTTTGATCTTCATGTATATTTTTTAAACATCACTGCTCATACGATGCAATTGTTAAAGATCCGAAGGTTGCTTATGATTTACGCTTGTCAGATGAATGATATATTTTTACATGACGGCATATCTTTTACGCGTGGGCTATTTTGTCATATAGAATCTAATGACATGGCATGTTTTTTCCTGACACCGATTATTTAACATAAAAGAAGGTCCAAAAATTTACTTTGATTTATTTATTCAATGAGCTTTACGTCTGGTAATTTCTAAAAGTTTTTGCGAATTCTCGAAATTTTAACTTGTTTGTCTGGCCATTTTTATGTTTTTTTTTAAAAATGTGTATCCGATTGAATCATAGTTATGAAAGATGTTGACAGCCCTGACTACGTGTATCAATCTCGTTTAATTTCAGGCGACCCTGGTGATCACAGGAGTCTCTGAACCGGTGGACTCTCTGCTGGGACCCCTGATTCTGAACAAGAACATGCAGAGAGAGGAGGCGAAGTGGGAGGAGCCGGGGCTGATGTCATTCGACGGACACCTCATGGTCTGCAACGAGGACTATTCTCTTTTGATGACCTGTGACGACAAGACTGTCAAGTTCAACTCGAATCTCGCCTCCGTCACTACTCTTGTGTCTTATGTACCTAATGAGGTCTGCTAATTTGGTCTGATTTCTTGATTTTCTTTTGCAACGTTCCCTTTATCGTTTTGCGAGCCCCAATTATTTGAACCATTCAGTGTGCTAATTTCAGGGCGGATTAAGGGGAAGCGGACGCCCCCCCCCCCCTCAGGGATTCGACCCCCTTCGACCCCCTACCTTTGGTACTTTTTAAGAAATAGATTTTTAGCCGATCGACCCTAAAATTTTTCTAAAGGCGCCTTAGGCGCCCACATATGCTAATTTTGAGGGGGGAGCGCGCGCCGAAAAAACGCGATTTTTTTATCAAAATTTTCCAAAAAGTGCCGAAAAACGCCTTTTTTGGCCTGTTTTTCAAAAATTTTGCCTGTGCCGCACAAATTTTGGCCAAAACAGGGTCTTTTTAGTGCTTTAGGAGAGCTCGGAAAATCAATTTGGTCGACCTGGTTTCGGCGCCTATATTTATTAGTTTTGAGGGGGAAGCGCGCGCTGAAAAAACCTAATTTTTTGGTAAAAGTTTTCCAAAAAGTGCCTAAAAATGCCTTCAATTTGAGAGCTCGAAAATCAATTTGTTCGACCTACAAAACAGTCGACAAAATTATTTCCGAAAATTTTTTGAAAATCCGCCCCCCCCCCCCGCTCGAGAAAATCCTAGATCCGCCCCTGGCTAATTTGGTCTTGTTTCGTTAAATTTCTTTCTTGATTTTCTTTTGCAACGTTTCCTTTTTTATCGTTTTGCGAGCCCGAATTATTTGAGCCATTCGGTGTGCTAGTTCGGTCTTGCTTTTTTCGATTTCTTTCTTGATTTCCTTGAGCAATTTTGGTTTCCTTCGTTATCATTTTTCGAGCCTCTATTGGAGCCCAATCTAACATATTTTGAAAAATTCAATCTTTTGGCGAAACGTTTTAAAAGCGAAATTAAAACGCAAAACTTTTTCGTTTTATCGAAGTGCTTTCAAAATTATGAAAACATAGTTGCATATCAACACCGAATCTAGTACTGAATTTATTCCGCCCTGAAGTTTTCATACCTCACTTAGATCATCTTGAAACTGAATTTTAAGAATAGTCCTATTGCAAAATTGTTTTTTTTTCATCCCCTGAGCAGTTTTTTAATAGTAACAAAATATATCGGATCTATCACTTGAACGCTAATGTTGTTGTTTTTTAGCTGAGTCTGTACCAGAAACTGCTGGACTTGACGTTCCAGTACTTGCACCCCCGAGTGGCGGCGGAGAGGGGGAGGGTGTTGCGGAGTTGGTGGCGATGTCAGCAGAGGATCCGCCAGCTAGAGCAGACTCTCTACCACAAACTGACTAACTTCTCAGGGGATAATGTGTGGGCGGAGTCCACAGTGGTCAAGAGCATAGTTGAGACTATGGACCAGGTGAGAATTTTTCATCTGTCGAAAAGTCGCTTTTCCAGTTACTCTCTCCCCCTTTTGGTTTTTACGTAAATAGTTTTTCACAAAGTATAATGATGATTTCCATTACAATCGAACGAGGTTAACCTGCGCTTAATTGGTTAAAACTCACGGAGAAGGCAGGTAATAAGGAAAAATATCACAGTTTTTTTAAGGATTTTTTCAACTTCCCTTTCACTTTGCAGAAAGAGGGAGATTTGTTACTATATACACAATTCGGCTCTTTTCGACTTCCCCCCACATTTGAATTTCAGTTTTAAAAATTTCATTACGAGCCCAAACTGTGCACTGGATAGGTGCACAATTTTGGTTCTGTATGTTCCTGGATTTCAGCGACAAGTTCTTAAACATGTTAAAATTTTGTCGGAACGATCAAAGAAAGTGAAAGAACAAAAGAAGAACTAAGGGAGCGTGCTTGTTGCTGAATTCGCTTACAATTCACAAATTGCACAGTTTGGCCTCGTATTATTTTTATAGGTTTCCCCTTCTTAACTTTAAACAGTTTAATGCCATACAACTTCATTCGCTACTTTATGTTGCCTTAGCAATTCAACATCGCTACATTTTCAAACCATTTCTATAAATTAACACCGTTTTTATCCAAAAAAAAGAAAACTTACTTCAAAGGGGTCTTCGGTAAACATCAAAGAATTAAACGAGAGTAGATTTTGCCTTTCACAGCCAGAAAATTTTGCGCTACCTAATTCGCGTAGGTTTTGAACAGAAATTACCTTGCCAAAATTTGATTGAATCGTTCCAAAACAAGCAATAATTCAATGAACTTCAAAGGACCACAAATAATTAGACGGCCTTTGACTAAAATGAACTAATTTCCCAGACATTTTAGGCCGGTCTAGAAATTTATGAAGGTTTAACCAACGCCGAAAGCCAAAAAATCATTCAATTTTAGAATCATTCTCGAACTTAAACCTATAACCTGATCGCTTTGTCAGCTGTTTCTGAATTGTTGGCGCATAAACGCAAAGTTAAAAGGTTTGCCAGCCTCTAGTCTCCACCTAGCTACCCGAAAATCAGGGCGATTGTCCTAGGATTAAATTGCTAGTGCACGGGTCAAGTTCTTGCGTTTAGTTACGTTTCCGGGAGTCTGCAATGAAACATTTTTTCAAAAAAGCTGACAAAAGCTTAAGAAAGATTGAAATTTGATTTCTAATAATGCGAAAGAATAAACAGAAATGAGACAAAATTTACAGCGGCTTAACGTAAACTAAATAACGCTCTGAAAAAATACAAATCATTTTTGTCTTCGTAAACGTACATTATGTTTTGTACTTTTGCATTTAATACGCGGTACTTTTTCTTTTTTTTGAACTTATGGCCACTAGATGCATCAAAAAAGCTTATTTTTCGTACGGAGGCATTTTTTTGCAGGATGCTCACTATTTTCAACATACTTGGGTGGACTCCGCTGAAATAGGATTGGATACCGAAATGCCATCTTTCGACAGCATTTTTTGTTCTAGCAATCCCACTCTCGGCCGTATCTCGCTGGTTCCAATAAACCCGGAGTAAAATACGGTTTGGCGCCATGCTTTTTATATAAGTAGAGCCAGAGTACAGACTCAACTCAACAGTTTTCTAAATTTTTTTCGGTTCTAAACAATTTTTGTCGCATACATTCTAAATTTCCTGAACGATCATATCATAGAAATTGCCGATCTTTTTTTCAAATGCAAGAGAAGGCACAATTTTTAAGGCCAGCGCTAAATTGTGATTCGTTTCGTAGGTCACTTTAGGACCCAATTCATTAATTTCTCTCATATAACTCTGCGAGAGATGGAGAAAACAATCCGATAAATGTATTTCGTGGAGTTTATTAACGCCTGCAAGAAGCGATTGTAGTTTTTTTTTGGTTTTGTTGGGAAGGAAGGGGTATATAGCTGGTGCATTGCCAGATACATTAACATGAATTAAATATAGCTGATAGAACATTTTTGGAGTAATTTTAAAAATTCCATCGCCTAACCAGAAAGATGATTTTTCCAAAACTCTCAGCATTTCGAGGTCACCGCACAAAATGATTCGCTCGTGATTATTTGATCTACTGTCATACCGTTTTCAAAATTTTGAGAGATCTCGAATTTTCGCGCAACGGTGATGGGTGGCATATTTACATCTAGCTGCTTACGTTTGCGCGCAGGCGTTCGGATCAATTTGTCTTTAATTGGGAGGGCAAAATGATTGACCAAATCATTTTTCACTGGTAAAACTGCTTTGGCAACTGCGACAGTCGGTGTAAATCTCTCGCTGAGATCTTTTAAAAGCTTGATGGCATTTCGGGCATCTAATTTTTGCGCTGAAATATCATTTTTGGGCTCTCCACGCGTCTCGATCAATCCGTTAGTTTCTGTAATGGCCGATGCTCGACATTTATGTTTTTGATAGTTTGAGCAAATCCAGTTCTCGGTTAAGTTTTTTTTTCGCTTGAAAAATAATTTTCGGCCGGACGCTATGAGAATTGGCTTGTTTCTAGATGAAACTGTGAATTCGAAAGAAGACTCAGTCGTAATCTGTTTATTGTGTTTGCGTTTGTTTATCACTTGAGTTTAGTATAAAGTTAAAGTTATATTTGTCAAAAATTTTATGTTAAATTGTTATGAATTAGCAGATGCAGGTTTTTTAGTGATCATAATGGTTAAGCGAAAAATTCTAATTGAAAATAAATTACGAACTTTTCGATAAGGTCTCAAGTAATTCAGGAAGCCTCATTCTAGCATGTATAACAAAGATAAACCAAGTTTTTCAATATGATGCGTGCTTTAATTGCAGGATTGACTTTGGTATGATAAGAGTTAAGATAAGGAGTTCATAGAGCATTAATTTTAGTAGTGAAATGGTGTTAAAAAGTACGGTGTTAAACTGGAAAATAGGAGTTCAATTGTCGTGGATTTAAATTGTTTTATACTGAAATCACTAGGTGTTAAAATGTACGGTGTTAAATCGGCTAGTATTAAATTGTGGGACAACTTTTTTACATTTTCATAATGTAATGAAATTTTGCATGGTGAACAACTCAACGCATCACGCATTCAACCATATTAACCCGTAAGACAAGTAGAATACTATTTATATGTTTAGCTTGTTTTACGTGTTAATATGGTAAATATGTTTAGCCGATGAATTCGTTCTTTATGGGGGGAAGTTCGTTTCTAGGTACCATAATGGGGGAAGGGGGCTTTGGGGTTGGGGGAATAATGAAAGAGATCCAAATTTTATACACTTTTGCTCTCCAGATCAACGACAAGATGGAGGCTTACCGTCTAGTGTTGGACAGACAGGAATCGCTGCGGTCGAAACTGAGTGCGATAGCGGAGAGAGCGGCCTCTTTCTTCTACCTCATCCAGAACCTAGACACACTCTCCCCCTCCTACAACTTCTCCCTCAAGTCCCTCGTCAACACTCTCAGACAGGTGTTGAAGCAACACAGGGGCACGGAGGCAGAGGCCCAATGGGGGGAGCAAGAGGAGGGAGGGGACGAACTGTCCTTGGTGAGTCATTAAGAAATGTTGCTGTGTTTTTTTGAAAAAGCTGCAATTTTTTTGGTTAAAATAGGGAACTGTTATCCATGCAATTTAAAAAGTTCAATCTAGGCATTTGAAAAAAGGAAACGTGCATATAAGAAACAGGTTCAAAAATTTTACGTAAAAACTCGAAAAATGTTTTTTTTTTCAGAAACTAGAAAACCAGAAAGGTTTGCACAACGTTTTTAATGCGTACATGTCATCAAAAAACCTAATTCGAAGTTGGATGTGAAGGTTTTTTTTACCTCTATCTTAAACTTTTGTATTCTTCTTTTTTTAATTTTTTTTCGGATTACATTGCTCGTAAGTTAACTAGTTCACAAAGTTAAACGCTAATATAAGTTTTTAAGGGTCGTCGTTGAATGTTTTATTATTAAGATCCTTAGATTATTAAGATCATTTATCCACGAGGGATAGGACCAACATACGAGCTGTACAGCTCATCACGGCGAACCGCTGTTGTGCCCCTGCTTAAGAACTACATGCAATTTTTTTGGTTATTTTTCTGGGCTGGGTAATTTTGCCTCACCCTCATGGTGGGCCTCGAACATCCGATTTTCATATAGTGAAAATTCTTGTATACAGGCCGTGATGATTTTTTTGATTTTTTTCACGGACATTCTTAAAAATTGATCAGGCTCGAGTTTGTTTTTTTACGGTTTGAGTTTTGATTTTAATTTGAACTTTAAAAAAATTATGAAAAACGTAATTTACTTTATTTTTGAAAATGAATTTAAGTTTTAAAAACTGATGTTTTTTTTCAGGAACACTCTTAAATTTTGATCAAGCTCAAATTTCTTTTTTTTTTGCGGTTTGACTCTTCCAGATCAGTTCATTTCCTGTGTTAAAAGGAAAGCAAACGTCACTGTTGTTTTAACAGCAAAAGTGAAAAAATCATTAAAAAAACGTAATCGACTACTAAATTTGAAAAATATATTTAATTTTACGTTTTAAAAATTGACGATTTCTTTGGTTTTACAGTTTTAAGTTTTGATCAGGCTTAATTTTGAGTTTTTGCGGTTTGACGTTTAATTTTTTTTTTAATTCAGTTCATTTCCTTTGGTAAAAAGAAAGCAACCTCCACTGTTATTTTGACAGCTGAAGTGAAAGGGCACTAAAAACTTAATCCACTTCTAGTTTTGACAATGAATTTTAGTTTTACGTTTTCACAGCGGTAAAAAATTACCTATTGAACCAACTTTCTCAAATTGTGTTAATTTTATCGCAGTATTGTCAAGCATAGATTGTTCTTCAAATTCAAAGAGCTTTAAGGCCATTTTTTTATTTTAAATTCAAAAGTTGCCAAGTCAGTTTTTTTCTGTTTCCTTGCGTTTATTGACCTTTTTCCGACTGTATGCTGGTTATGTCAAAATTTTCAAATGCATGCTCTCAAAGACCCCTTTTTACAATTATTACTCAAAGTTTGAAGGTTTCTTTCAAACTTGCAAGATTTTCTGCTTCCTGGTCTAAAAGTCCGTCTTCACCATCTCCAGTAGGTTTTTCAATGGATTTTCTGGTTCCTGGTCTACAAAGTCCGTCTTTACCATCTCCAGTAAGTTTTTCAATGGATTTTCTGATTCCTGGTCTAAAAAGTCCGTCTTCACCATCTCCAGTAAGTTTTTCAATGGATTTTCTGATTCCTGGTCTAAAAAGTCCGTCTTCACCATCTCCAGTAAGTTTTTCAATGGATTTTCTGATTCCTGGTCTAAAAAGTCCGTCTTCACCATCTCCAGTCAGTTTTTCAATGGATTTTCTGATTCCTGGTCTAAAAAGTCCGTCTTCGCCATCTCCAGTAAGTTTTTTAATGGATTTTCTGATTCCTGGTCTAAAAGTCCGTCTTCACCATCTCCAGTAAGTTTTTCAATGGATTTTCTGATTCCTGGTCTAAAAGTCCGTCTTCACCATCTCCAGTAAGTTTTTCAATGGATTTTCTGATTCCTGGTCTAAAAGTCCGTCTTCACCATCTCCAGTAAATTTTTCAATGGATTTTCTGATTCCTGGTCTAAAAGTCCGTCTTCACCATCTCCAGTAAGTTTTTCAATGGATTTTTTGATTCCTGGTCTAAAAGTCTGTCTTCACCATCTCCAGTAAGTTTTTCAATGGATTTTCTGATTCCTGGTCTAAAAGTCCGTCTTTGCCATCTCCAGTAAGTTTTTCAATGGATTTTCTGATTCCTGGTCTAAACAGTCCGTCTTCACCATCTCCAGTAAGTTTTTCAATGGATTTTCTGATTCCTGGTCTAAAAAGTCCGTCTTCACCATCTCCAGTAAGTTTTTCAATGGATTTTCTGATTCCTGGTCTAAAAAGTCCGTCTTCACCATCTCCAGTAAGTTTTTCAATGGATTTTCTGATTCCTGGTCTAAAAAGTCCGTCTTCACCATCTCCAGTAAGTTTTTCAATGGATTTTCTGATTCCTGGTCTAAAAAGTCCGTCTTCACCATCTCCAGTAAGTTTTTCAATGGATTTTCTGATTCCTGGTCTAAAAAGTCCGTCTTCACCATCTCCAGTAAGTTTTTCAATAGATTTTCTGATTCCTGGTCTAAAAAATCCGTCTTCACCATCCCCAGTAAGTTTTTCAATGGATTTTCTGATTCCTGGTCTAAAAAGTCCGTCTTCACCATCTCCAGTAAGTTTTTCAATAGATTTTCTGATTCCTGGTCTAAAAAATCCGTCTTCACCATCTCCAGTAAATTTTTCAATGGATTTTCTGATTCCTGGTCTAAAAGTCCGTCTTCACCATCTCCAGTAAGTTTTTCAATGGATTTTTTGATTCCTGGTCTAAAAGTCCGTCTTCACCATCTCCAGTAAGTTTTTCAATGGATTTTCTGATTCCTGGTCCAAAAGTCTGTCTTCACCATCTCCAGTAAGTTTTTCAATGGATTTTCTGATTCCTGGTCTAAAAGTCCGTCTTTGCCATCTCCAGTAAGTTTTTCAATGGATTTTCTGATTCCTGGTCTAAACAGTCCGTCTTCACCATCTCCAGTAAGTTTTTCAATGGATTTTCTGATTCCTGGTCTAAAAAGTCCGTCTTCACCATCTCCAGTAAGTTTTTCAATGGATTTTCTGATTCCTGGTCTAAAAAGTCCGTCTTCACCATCTCCAGTAAGTTTTTCAATGGATTTTCTGATTCCTGGTCTAAAAAGTCCGTCTTCACCATCTCCAGTAAGTTTTTCAATGGCTTTTCTGATTCCTGGTCTAAAAAGTCCGTCTTCACCATCTCCAGTAAGTTTTTCAATGGATTTTCTGATTCCTGGTCTAAAAAGTCCGTCTTCACCATCTCCAGTAAGTTTTTTAATGGATTTTCTGATTCCTGGTCTAAAAGTCCGTCTTCACCATCTCCAGTAAGTTTTTCAATGGATTTTCTGATTCCTGGTCTAAAAGTCCGTCTTCACCATCTCCAGTAAGTTTTTCAATGGATTTTCTGATTCCTGGTCTAAAAGTCCGTCTTCACCATCTCCAGTAAATTTTTCAATGGATTTTCTGATTCCTGGTCTAAAAGTCCGTCTTCACCATCTCCAGTAAGTTTTTCAATGGATTTTTTGATTCCTGGTCTAAAAGTCCGTCTTCACCATCTCCAGTAAGTTTTTCAATGGATTTTCTGATTCCTGGTCTAAAAGTCTGTCTTCACCATCTCCAGTAAGTTTTTCAATGGATTTTCTGATTCCTGGTCTAAAAGTCCGTCTTTGCCATCTCCAGTAAGTTTTTCAATGGATTTTCTGATTCCTGGTCTAAACAGTCCGTCTTCACCATCTCCAGTAAGTTTTTCAATGGATTTTCTGATTCCTGGTCTAAAAAGTCCGTCTTCACCATCTCCAGTAAGTTTTTCAATGGATTTTCTGATTCCTGGTCTAAAAAGTCCGTCTTCACCATCTCCAGTAAGTTTTTCAATGGATTTTCTGATTCCTGGTCTAAAAAGTCCGTCTTCACCATCTCCAGTAAGTTTTTCAATGGATTTTCTGATTCCTGGTCTAAAAAGTCCGTCTTCACCATCTCCAGTAAGTTTTTCAATGGATTTTCTGATTCCTGGTCTAAAAAGTCCGTCTTCACCATCTCCAGTAAGTTTTTCAATAGATTTTCTGATTCCTGGTCTAAAAAATCCGTCTTCACCATCCCCAGTAAGTTTTTCAATGGATTTTCTGATTCCTGGTCTAAAAAGTCCGTCTTCACCATCTCCAGTAAGTTTTTCAATAGATTTTCTGATTCCTGGTCTAAAAAATCCGTCTTCACCATCTCCAGTAAATTTTTCAATGGATTTTCTGATTCCTGGTCTAAAAGTCCGTCTTCACCATCTCCAGTAAGTTTTTCAATGGATTTTTTGATTCCTGGTCTAAAAGTCCGTCTTCACCATCTCCAGTAAGTTTTTCAATGGATTTTCTGATTCCTGGTCTAAAAGTCTGTCTTCACCATCTCCAGTAAGTTTTTCAATGGATTTTCTGATTCCTGGTCTAAAAGTCCGTCTTTGCCATCTCCAGTAAGTTTTTCAATGGACTTTCTGATTCCTGGTCTAAACAGTCCGTCTTCACCATCTCCAGTAAGTTTTTCAATGGATTTTCTGATTCCTGGTCTAAAAAGTCCGTCTTCACCATCTCCAGTAAGTTTTTCAATGGATTTTCTGATTCCTGGTCTAAAAAGTCCGTCTTCACCATCTCCAGTAAGTTTTTCAATGGATTTTCTGATTCCTGGTCTAAAAAGTCCGTCTTCACCATCTCCAGTAAGTTTTTCAATGGATTTTCTGATTCCTGGTCTAAAAAGTCCGTCTTCACCATCTCCAGTAAGTTTTTCAATGGATTTTCTGATTCCTGGTCTAAAAAGTCCGTCTTCACCATCTCCAGTAAGTTTTTCAATAGATTTTCTGATTCCTGGTCTAAAAAATCCGTCTTCACCATCCCCAGTAAGTTTTTCAATGGATTTTCTGATTCCTGGTCTAAAAAGTCCGTCTTCACCATCTCCAGTAAATTTTTCAATAGATTTTCTGATTCCTGGTCTAAAAAGTCCGTCTTCACCATCTCCAGAAAGTTTTTCAATGGATTTTCTGATTCCTGGTCTAAAATGACCGTCTTCACCATCTCCAGTAAGTTTTTCAATGGATTTTCTGATTCCTGGTCTAAAAAGTCCGTCTTCACCATCTCCAGTAAGTTTTTCAATGGATTTTCTGATTCCTGGTCTAAAAAGTCCTTCTTCACCATCTTCGGTAAGTTTTTCAATGGATTTTCTGATTCCTGGTCTAAAAGTCCGTCTTCACCATCTCCAGTAAGTTTTTCAATGGATTTTCTAATTTCTGGTCTAAAAAGTCCGTCTTCACCATCTCCAGTAAGTTTTTCAATGGATTTTCTGATTCCTGGTCTAGAAAGTCCGTCTTCACCATCTCCAGTAATTTTTCAATGGATTTTCTGATTCCTGGTCTAAAAAGTCCGTCTTAACCATCTCCAGTAAGTTTTTCAATCGATTTTCTGATTTCTGGTCTAAAAAGTCCGTCTTCACCATCTCCAGTAAGTTTTTCAATGGATTTTCTGATTCCTGGTCTAAAAAGTCCGTCTTCACCATCTCCAGTAAGTTTTTCAATGGATTTTCTGATTTCTGGTCTAAAAAGTCCGTCTTCACCATCCCCAGTAAGTTTTTCAATGGATTTTCTGATTCCTGGTCTAAAAAGTCCGTCTTAACCATCTCCAGTAAGTTTTTCAATGGATTTTCTGATTCCTGGTCTAAAAAGTCCTTCTTCACCATCTTCGGTAAGTTTTTCAATGGATTTTCTGATTCCTGGTCTAAAAGTCCGTCTTCACCATCTCCAGTAAGTTTTTCAATGGATTTTCTAATTTCTGGTCTAAAAAGTCCGTCTTCACCATCTCCAGTAAGTTTTTCAATGGATTTTCTGATTCCTGGTCTAGAAAGTCCGTCTTCACCATCTCCAGTAATTTTTCAATGGATTTTCTGATTCCTGGTCTAAAAAGTCCGTCTTAACCATCTCCAGTAAGTTTTTCAATCGATTTTCTGATTCCTGGTCTACAAAGTCCGTCTTCACCATCTCCAGTAAGTTTTTCAATGGATTTTCTGATTCCTGGTCTAAAAAGTCCGTCTTCACCATCTCCAGTAAGTTTTTCAATGGATTTTCTGATTTCTGGTCTAAAAAGTCCGCCTTCACCATCCCCAGTAAGTTTTTCAATGGATTTTCTGATTCCTGGTCTAAAATGACCGTCTTCACCATCTCCAGTAAGTTTTTCAATGGATTTTCTGATTCCTGGTCTAAAAAGTCCGTCTTCACCATCTCCAGTAAGTTTTTCAATGGATTTTCTGATTCCTGGTCTAAAATGACCGTCTTCACCATCTCCAGTAAGTTTTTCAATGGATTTTCTGATTCCTGGTCTAAAAAGTCCGTCTTCACCATCTCCAGTAAGTTTTTCAATGGATTTTCTGATTCCTGGTCTAAAAAGTCCTTCTTTACCATCTTCGGTAAGTTTTTCAATGGATTTTCTGATTCCTGGTCTAAAAGTCCGTCTTCACCATCTCCAGTAAGTTTTTCAATGGATTTTCTAATTTCTGGTCTAAAAAGTCCGTCTTCACCATCTCCAGTAATTTTTCAATGGATTTTCTGATTCCTGGTCTAAAAAGTCCGTCTTAACCATCTCCAGTAAGTTTTTCAATCGATTTTCTGATTCCTGGTCTAAAAAGTCCGTCTTCACCATCTCCAGTAAGTTTTTCAATGGATTTTCTGATTCCTGGTCTAAAAAGTCCGTCTTCACCATCTCCAGTAAGTTTTTCAATGGATTTTCTGATTCCTGGTCTAGAAAGTCCGTCTTCACCATCTCCAGTAATTTTTCAATGGATTTTCTGATTCCTGGTCTAAAAAGTCCGTCTTAACCATCTCCAGTAAGTTTTTCAATCGATTTTCTGATTCCTGGTCTAAAAAGTCCGTCTTCACCATCTCCAGTAAGTTTTTCAATGGATTTTCTGATTCCTGGTCTAAAAAGTCCGTCTTCACCATCTCCAGTAAGTTTTTCAATGGATTTTCTGATTTCTGGTCTAAAAAGTCCGTCTTCACCATCCCCAGTAAGTTTTTCAATGGATTTTCTGATTCCTGGTCTAAAAAGTCCGTCATCACCATCTCCAGTAAGTTTTTCATTAGATTTTCTGATTCCTGGTCTAAAAAGTCCGTCTTCACCATCTCCAGTCAGTTTTTCAATGGATTTTCTGATTCCTGGTCTAAAAAGTCCGTCTTCACCATCTCCAGTAAGTTTTTTAATGGATTTTCTGATTCCTGGTCTAAAAGTCCGTCTTCACCATCTCCAGTAAGTTTTTTAATGGATTTTCTGATTCCTGGTCTAAAAGTCCGTCTTCACCATCTCCAGTAAGTTTTTCAATGGATTTTCTGATTTCTGGTCTAAAAAGTCCGTCTTCACCATCCCCAGTAAGTTTTTCAATGGATTTTCTGATTCCTGGTCTAAAAAGTCCGTCATCACCATCTCCAGTAAGTTTTTCATTAGATTTTCTGATTCCTGGTCTAAAAAGTCCGTCTTCACCATCTCCAGTAAGTTTTTCAATGGATTTTCTGATTCCTGGTCTAAAAAGTCCGTCTTCACCATCTCCAGTAAGTTTTTCAATGGATTTTCTGATTCCTGGTCTAAAAAGTCCGTCTTCACCATCTCCAGTAAGTTTTTCAATGGATTTTCTGATTCCTGGTCTAAAAAGTCCGTCTTCACCATCTCAGTAAGTTTTTCAATGGATTTTCTGATTCCTGGTCTAAAAAGTCCTTCTTCACCATCTTCGGTAAGTTTTTCAATCGATTTTCTGATTCCTGGTCTAAAAGTCCGTCTTCACCATCTCCAGTAAGTTTTTCAATGGATTTTCTAATTCCTGGTCTAAAAAGTCCGTGTTCACCATCTCCAGCAAGTTTTTCAATGGATTTTCTGATTCCTGGTCTAGAAAGTCCGTCTTCACCATCTCCAGTAAGTTTTTCAATGAATTTTCTGATTCCTGGTCTAAAAAGTCCGTCTTCACCATCTCCAGTAAGTTTTTCAATCGATTTTCTGATTCCTGGTCTAAAAAGTCCGTCTTCACCATCTCCAGTAAGTTTTTCAATGGATTTTCTGATTCCTGGTCTAAAAAGTCCGTCTTCACCATCTCCAGTAAGTTTTTCAATAGATTTTCTGATTCCTGGTCTAAAAAATCCGTCTTCACTATCCCCAGTAAGTTTTTCAATGGATTTTCTGATTCCTGGTCTAAAAAGTCCGTCTTCACCATCTCCAGTAAGTTTTTCAATAGATTTTCTGATTCCTGGTCTAAAAAGTCCGTCTTCACCATCTCCAGTAAGTTTTTCAATGGATTTTCTGATTCCTGGTCTAAAAAGTGCGTCTTCACCATCTCCAGTAATTTTTTCAATGGATTTTCTGATTCCTGGTCTAAAAAGTCCGTCTTCACCATCTCCAGTAAGTTTTTCAATGGATTTTCTGATTCCTGGTCTAAAAAAGCCTTCTTCACCATCTTCGGTAAGTTTTTCAATGGATTTTCTGATTCCTGGTCTAAAAGTCCGTCTTCACCATCTCCAGTAAGTTTTTCAATGGATTTTCTAATTTCTGGTCTAAAAAGTCCGTCTTCACCATCTTCAGTAAGTTTTTCAATGGATTTTCTGATTCCTGGTCTAGAAAGTCCGTCTATACCATCTCCAGTAAGTTTTTCAATGGATTTTTTTATTCCTGGTCTAAAAAGTCCGTCTTAACCATCTCCAGTAAGTTTTTCAATGGATTTTCTGATTCCTGGTCTAAAAAGTCCGTCTTCACCATCTCCAGTAAGTTTTTCAATGGATTTTCTGATTCCTGGTCTAAAAAGTCCTTCTTCACCATCTTCGGTAAGTTTTTCAATGGATTTTCTGATTCCTGGTCTAAAAGTCCGTCTTCACCATCTCCAGTAAGTTTTTCAATGGATTTTCTAATTTCTGGTCTAAAAAGTCCGTCTTCACCATCTCCAGTAAGTTTTTCAATGGATTTTCTGATTCCTGGTCTAGAAAGTCCGTCTTCACCATCTGCAGTAATTTTTCAATGGATTTTCTGATTCCTGGTCTAAAAAGTCCGTCTTAACCATCTCCAGTAAGTTTTTCAATGGATTTTCTGATTCCTGGTCTAAAAAGTCCGTCTTCACCATCTCCAGTAAGTTTTTCAATGGATTTTCTGATTCCTGGTCTAAAAAGTCCATATTCACCATCTCCAGTAAGTTTTTCAATGGATTTTCTGATTTCTGGTCTAAAAAGTCCGTCTTCACCATCTCCAGTAAGTTTTTCAATGGATTTTCTGATTCCTGGTCTAAAAGTCCGTCTTCACCATCTCCAGTAAGTTTTTCAATGGATTTTCTGATTCCTGGTCTAAAAAGTCCGTCTTCACCATCTCCAGTAAGTTTTTCAATGGATTTTCTGATTCCTGGTCTAAAAAGTCCGTCTTCACCATCTCCAGTAAGTTTTTCAATGGATTTTCTAATTTCTGGTCTAAAAAGTCCGTCTTCACCATCTCCAGTAAGTTTTTCAATGGATTTTCTGATTCCTGGTCTAGAAAGTCCGTCTTCACCATCTCCAGTAATTTTTCAATGGATTTTCTGATTCCTGGTCTAAAAAGTCCGTCTTAACCATCTCCAGTAAGTTTTTCAATGGATTTTCTGATTCCTGGTCTAAAAAGTCCGTCTTCACCATCTCCAGTAAGTTTTTCAATGGATTTTCTGATTCCTGGTCTAAAAAGTCCATCTTCACCATCTCCAGTAAGTTTTTCAATGGATTTTCTGATTTCTGGTCTAAAAAGTCCGTCTTCACCATCTCCAGTAAGTTTTTCAATGGATTTTCTGATTCCTGGTCTAAAAGTCCGTCTTCACCATCTCCAGTAAGTTTTTCAATGGATTTTCTGATTCCTGGTCTAAAAAGTCCGTCTTCACCATCCCCAGTAAGTTTTTCAATGGATTTTCTGATTCCTGGTCTAAAAAGTCCGTCATCACCATCTCCAGTAAGTTTTTCTTTAGATTTTCTGATTCCTGGTCTAAAAAGTCCGTCTTCACCATCTCCAGTAAGTTTTTCAATGGATTTTCTGATTCCTGGTCTAAAAAGTCCGTCTTCACCATCTCCAGTAAGTTTTTCAATGGATTTTCTGATTCCTGGTCTAAAAAGTCCGTCTTCACCATCTCCAGTAAGTTTTTCAATGGATTTTTTGATTCCTGGTCTAAAAAGTCCGTCTTCACCATCTCAGTAAGTTTTTCAATGGATTTTCTGATTCCTGGTCTAAAAAGTCCTTCTTCACCATCTTCGGTAAGTTTTTCAATCGATTTTCTGATTCCTGGTCTAAAAGTCCGTCTTCACCATCTCCAGTAAGTTTTTCAATGGATTTTCTAATTGCTGGTCTAAAAAGTCCGTGTTCACCATCTCCAGTAAGTTTTTCAATGGATTTTCTGATTCCTGGTCTAGAAAGTCCGTCTTCACCATCTCCAGTAAGTTTTTCAATGAATTTTCTGATTCCTGGTCTAAAAAGTCCGTCTTCACCATCTCCAGTAAGTTTTTCAATCGATTTTCTGATTCCTGGTCTAAAAAGTCCGTCTTCACCATCTCCAGTAAGTTTTTTAATGGATTTTCTGATTCCTGGTCTAAAAAGTCCGTCTTCACCATCTCCAGTAAGTTTTTCAATAGATTTTCTGATTCCTGGTCTAAAAAATCCGTCTTCACCATCCCCAGTAAGTTTGTCAATGGATTTTCTGATTCCTGGTCTAAAAAGTCCGTCTTCATCATCTCCAGTAAGTTTTTCAATAGATTTTCTGATTCCTGGTCTAAAAAGTCCGTCTTCACCATCTCCAGTAAGTTTTTCAATGGATTTTCTGATTCCTGGTCTAAAAAGTCCGTCTTCACCATCTCCAGTAAGTTTTTCAATGGATTTTCTGATTCCTGGTCTAAAAAGTCCGTCTTCGCCATCTCCAGTAAGTTTTTCAATGGATTTTCTGATTCCTGGTCTAAAAAGGCCTTCTTCACCATCTTCGGTAAGTTTTTCAATGGATTTTCTGATTCCTGGTCTAAAAGTCCGTCTTCACCATCTCCAGTAAGTTTTTCAATGGATTTTTTAATTTCTGGTCTAAAAAATCCGTCTTCACCATCTCCAGTAAGTTTTTCAATGGATTTTCTGATTCCTGGTCTAGAAAGTCCGTCTTCACCATCTCCAGTAAGTTTTTCAATGGATTTTTTGATTCCTGGTCTAAAAAGTCCGTCTTAACCATCTCCAGTAAGTTTTTCAATCGATTTTCTGATTCCTGGTCTAAAAAGTCCGTCTTCACCATCTCCAGTAAGTTTTCAATGGATTTTCTGATTCCTGGTCTAAAAAGTCCGTCTTCACCATCTCCAGTAAGTTTTTCAATGGATTTTCTGATTCCTGGTCTAGAAAGTCCGTCTTCACCATCTCCAGTAAGTTTTTCAATGGATTTTCTGATTCCTGGTCTAAAAAGTCCGTCTTCACCATCTCCAGTAAGTTTTTCAATGGATTTTCTGATTCCTGGTCTAAAAAGTCCGTCTTCACCATCTCCAGTAAGTTTTTCAATAGATTTTCTGATTCCTGGTCTAAAAAAATCCGTCTTCACCATCCCCAGTAAGTTTTTCAATGGATTTTTTGATTCCTGGTCTAAAAAGTCCGTCTTCACCATCTCCAGTAAGTTTTTCAATAGATTTTCTGATTCCTGGTCTAAAAAATCCGTCTTCACCATCCCCAGTAAGTTTTTCAATGGATTTTCTGATTCCTGGTCTAAAAAGTCCGTCTTCACCATCTCCAGTAAGTTTTTCAATAGATTTTCTGATTCCTGGTCTAAAAAGTCCGTCTTCACCATCTCCAGTAAGTTTTTCAATGGATTTTCTGATTCCTGGTCTAAAAAGTCCGTCTTCACCATCTCCAGTAAGTTTTTCAATGGATTTTCTGATTCCTGGTCTAAAAAGTCCGTCTTCACCATCTCCAGTAAGTTTTTCAATGGAATTTCTGATTCCTGGTCTAAAAAGTCCTTCTTCACTATCTTCGGTAAGTTTTTCAATGGATTTTCTGATTCCTGGTCTAAAAGTCCGTCTTCACCATCTCCAGTAAGTTTTTCAATGGATTTTCTAATTTTTGGTCTAAAAAGTCCGTCTTCACCATCTCCAGTAAGTTTTTCAATGGATTTTCTGATTCCTGGTCTAGAAAGTCCGTCTTCACCATCTCCAGTAAGTTTTTCAATGGATTTTCTGATTCCTGGTCTAAAAAGTCCGTCTTAAACATCTCCAGTAAGTTTTTCAATGGATTTTCTGATTCCTGGTCTAAAAAGTCCGTCTTCACCATCTCCAGTAAGTTTTTCAATGGATTTTCTGATTCCTGGTCTAAAAAGTCCTTCTTCACCATCTTCGGTAAGTTTTTCAATGGATTTTCTGATTCCTGGTCTAAAAGTCTGTCTTCACCATCTCCAGTAAGTTTTTCAATGGATTTTCTAATTCCTGGTCTAAAAAGTCCGTCTTCACCATCTCCAGTAAGTTTTTCAATGGATTTTCTGATTCCTGGTCTAGAAAGTCCGTCTTCACCATCTCCAGTAAGTTTTTCAATGGATTTTCTGATTCCTGGTCTAAAAAGTCCGTCTTCACCATCTCCAGTAAGTTTTTCAATCGATTTTCTGATTCCTGGTCTAAAAAGTCCGTCTTCACCATCTCCAGTAAGTTTTTCAATGGATTTTCTGATTCCTGGTCTAAAAGTCCGTCTTCACCATCTCCAGTAAGTTTTTCAATGGATTTTCTGATTCCTGGTCTAAAAAGTCCGTCTTCACCATCCCCAGTAAGTTTTTCAATGGATTTTCTGATTCCTGGTCTAAAAAGTCCGTCATCACCATCTCCAGTAAGTTTTTCATTAGATTTTCTGATTCCTGGTCTAAAAAGTCCGTCTTCACCATCTCCAGTAAGTTTTTCAATGGATTTTCTGATTCCTGGTCTAAAAAGTCCGTCTTCACCATCTCCAGTAAGTTTTTCAATGGATTTTCTGATTCCTGGTCTAAAAAGTCCGTCTTCACCATCTCCAGTAAGTTTTTCAATGGATTTTCTGATTCCTGGTCTAAAAAGTCCGTCTTCACCATCTCCAGTAAGTTTTTCAATGGATTTTTTGATTCCTGGTCTAAAAAGTCCGTCTTCACCATCTCCAGTAAGTTTTTCAATGGATTTTCTGATTCCTGGTCTAAAAAATCCGTCTTCACCATCCCCAGTAAGTTTTTCAATGGATTTTCTGATTCCTGGTCTAAAAAGTCCGTCTTCACCATCTCCAGTAAGTTTTTCAATAGATTTTCTGATTCCTGGTCTAAAAAGTCCGTCTTCACCATCTCCAGTAAGTTTTTCAATGGATTTTCTGATTCCTGGTCTAAAATTCCGTCTTCACCATCTCCAGTAAGTTTTTCAATGGATTTTCTGATTCCTGGTCTAAAAGTCCGTCTTCACCATCTCCAGTAAGTTTTTCAATGGATTTTTTGATTCCTGGTCTAAAAGTCCGTCTTCACCATCTCCAGTAAGTTTTTCAATGGATTTTTTTATTCCTGGTCTAAAAGTCTGTCTTCACCATCTCCAGTAAGTTTTTCAATGGATTTTCTGATTCCTGGTCTAAAAGTCCGTCTTCTCATCTCCAGTAAGTTTTTCAATGGATTTTCTGATTCCTGGTCTAAAAAGTCCGTCTTCGCCATCTCCAGTAAGTTTTTCAATGGATTTTCTGATTCCTGGTCTAAAAAGTCCGTCTTCGCCATCTCCAGTAAGTTTTTCAATGGATTTTCTGATTCCTGGTCTAAAAAGTCCGTCTCCACCATCTCCAGTAAGTTTTTCAATGGATTTTCTGATTCCTGGTCTAGAAAGTCCGTGTTCACCATCTCCAGTAAGTTTTTCAATGGATTTTCTGATTCCTGGTCTAAAAAGTCCGTCTTCACCATCTCCAGTAAGTTTTTCAATGGATTTTCTGATTCCTGGTCTAAAAAGTCCGTCTTCACCATCTCCAGTAAGTTTTTCAATGGATTTTCTGATTCCTGGTCTAAAAAATCCGTCTTCACCATCCCCAGTAAGTTTTTCAATGGATTTTCTGATTCCTGGTCTAAAAAGTCCGTCTTCACCATCTCCAGTAAGTTTTTCAATAGATTTTCTGATTCCTGGTCTAAAAAGTCTGTCTTCACCATCTCCAGTAAGTTTTTCAATGGATTTTCTGATTCCTGGTCTAAAAGTCCGTCTTCACCATCTCCAGTAAGTTTTTCAATGGATTTTCTAATTCCTGGTCTAAAAAGTCCGTCTTCACCATCTCCAGTAAGTTTTTCAATGGATTTTCTGATTCCTGGTCTAGAAAGTCCGTGTTCACCATCTCCAGTAAGTTTTTCAATGGATTTTCTGATTCCTGGTCTAAAAAGTCCGTCTTCATCATCTCCAGTAAGTTTTTCAATCGATTTTCTGATTCCTGGTCTAAAAAGTCCGTCTTCACCATCTCCAGTAAGTTTTTCAATGGATTTTCTGATTCCTGGTCTAAAAAGTCCGTCTTCACCATCTCCAGTAAGTTTTTCAATGGATTTTCTGATTCCTGGTCTAAAAAGTCCGTCTTCGCCATCTCCAGTAAGTTTTTCAATGGATTTTCTGATTCCTGGTCTAAAAGTCCGTCTTCACCATCTCCAGTAAGTTTTTCAATGGATTTTCTGATTCCTGGTCTAAAAGTCCATCTTCACCATCTCCAGTAAGTTTTTGTGCAGACTGAACTTTTTGCTTTATAAGTGGAGTAGAATTAAGTTGTTCATTCGATACGAAACATTTTTAGCGAGAAAATTGAATGTTTAGAGTGATAGGTTTCCTAAACTCTGTTGTATATATTTTTTCTTTGGGACAACTTATTGCAAATGGTGAAATCTGGCATTCTCCGAACTTGAAAAAAAAAGTTCAGTCCTTGAGACCAAATAAGGATTTTTTTTATAGATCTAATCGATTGAATCGTTTAATTCAGTAATTTTTGTCAACTGGTATCTGAAAAAAAACGTTTCAATCATGCTCCTTGCGATTTGAACAATTTAAAAAAATTTAAAATTAAAGGAAGAAAAGTGGAAAAAGTTTCCGGATGGCTGAAACGAGCGGGATTATTTTGCTCTGGATGCTCTTTGATTTTTTTTGCGTTTATAATAGTCAGTTAAATTAATTGGCTTCTTTTCATTTTCCCCCATTGAAATTCAAGATTGAACATATAATTTACGGGAGGCCATAATGTTATGAAATTTAGTTTGACGTAGAGAAGAGGGGCGGATATAGGATTTTCTCGAGGGGGGCGGGCGGATTTTCAAGAAAAAAATCGAAAATTTTGTCGACCTTTTTTAGGTCGATCAAATTGATTTTGAAAAAACAGGCTGAAAAAGGCTATATATATACCTATTTTGTACACATTATATAGTACAACTTTCACAGTTTTTATTGTAATACTCTTGATACAAAGAATTTTATTGTAATACTCTTGGTACAATTGTAATTCTCTTGGTACTACTTGCGACAAATTCTCTTATGTTTGACGTTTGAATTATGTCTTCATAGGGGGAACATTTTTTTCTAGGTTCCCAAAGGGGGTATTTGAAGATATCCGAAATTTTAATAAAAACAGAAATTGCAGTGTTTTTATATCACAAATTGCAGTGTCTAAAAAAAGGGAATTTGAGCAAAATTTGATTGTCTGAGGGCACTCTAGAAATGCCAACTTAAGTTTAGAGTCAACTTATGCTTAATTGCGATTAGAAACTGATTTTGACTCATTAACAAAAGTTTTACATCAGTTTGATAAATTGAGTACTTTTTTAATTCGGCCAAAAATAGTTTTATTATTGCCGTAATAATAGATAAAATAATTTTGAATGATACTTTGGCATTGTGAATTGGCTTGCTTTTAACCAATCAAGTGCAAACAAATTTGTTTCTCTTCACTTATTCCTAGATTTCCAAATTTGGGTCGAATAAGGAAAACCCGACCTTTGGGCAAAAAATGTTTCATGGTAATTCTGATTTTAGTTTTTTTTTTGTTTCAGCACGAGCAGTTCATCTCGACCAAAGGAACACGCGCTGTCGAGTCAGATGACGAAGGTCAGTTATACAATCCTCATCCATATCATGTGTTATATTACAAGTTCTTTTTCAAACGCTCGAACTTTAGTGAGCGTTAGCAGATGCGGATTTAGGGGGGACGTCCCCCCTTTCCTCAGGGACTTGACCCCCTACCCCCTGCCGACCCAAAGGGTCCCCCTTTATACTATTTTGAGACATCCATTTTTGGTTGACTGACCTTAAAATTTTTCTAAAGGTGCCTTTGGCGCCAATCGTTCCTAATTTTGAGGGGGGAGCGCGCGCCGAAAAAACGCGACTTTTTGGTCGGAATTTTCCAAAAAATGCCTGAAAACGTTTTTTTGGCCTTTTTTCAGAAATTTGCCTGGCGCGCAGAAAATGAAAAGTTTGGTCAAATTTCGGTCTTTATAGTGATTTAGGAGTGATTTCCTAGATCCGCGCCTGTGCGTTAGTGTTATAGTACGATTTTTTTTCTAATCTAAACCGCAAATATTGATGCCCTTTTTGAAGCACCTTTAAGGCTTTTTGATAGCATGTGCTTTGACATTCGAATAGTAATAAGTTAACACAGTTGATGCATTTTTAATTCATCAAATGAACCGAAAAAAGTTATTTGTTTCAAACAACAGAATAATCATAAAAACTCGATTTCAGAACTTTTCTAACTCAATATATCTCGCAATTTTTTGAAATGCATATTTTGTACATAATGTGGTTTCATGCGTTGCGATTTGTTATTTGCAAAATTAGCGTGGATGCCTTCAGTTTTTTATACGTTGATTAAATAATAATGGTTGTCAAAATTCGTTGTTTTTTTTCATAAGAATTTTGTCATAATTTTTATTTTTTAGTTATAAGCGGATGGTTCATATCTGCATTAAACTATCCGCTTAATATGCTTGCCATTATGGGGTGCTATGATGGCAAAGACCAGTTTTTAGATGTTTTATTCATTAAATCTTCAGTTCTAATTTATTTAATTGATCTGCTATTTTCAATCACGTTTCTTTTGAAAATTTTAAGTTCTGAAAACATCAATTTTTTGTTTCGATTTTTGTGTTTCGTAAATTAATAAATATGCGACAAAATTGAAAGTTTTTATTTCAGAAAGTTTTTTTAAAATTTTGTGCATTCGTAGTTACCATAATAAAAGACATTCGAAACGTTTTTGATATTTTGTCCAATTTTCATGTTCTCTTGAAAAAAATTGGCTATCTTAGAATTTTTCTTGTATGATAGAGTTAAGATACCAAAATTTCCTTACAAATCTTATAAGAAGCTCTGTGATAGAGGAATTTTTGTGGGAATTTTCAACCCTGGAATACAAAGTTGAATTTCTCCATACAACGGTGGACTATGTGGCACCAGATGGTTCAAAATCTCAAATAAATTGCGGAAATCTCAAAGAAAGCGCATAAATCCAGTCTATCAAAATTATTATTGACTGATAAGAAAATCATCAGATACATGAACTTTCACATAATGTGAAATCGAAGCAGGCTATTGGGAAAAAAAACCTGGATAAAGCTAAAAAAAATCTAACTTAGGAGGAGGATGTTATTTTTTTCTGAAAACCGTATACTTTTGAGAATACCGTTTTAAAAAAAATAGAAAAACAAAACCAAAAATTGATTCTATATCTGCACGAATTGTACAGAAAGACTGCTGTGCTGTTATAATTCATTTTCTGTTGAAGCTTTCTTCTAATTGGCTGAAAAATCGAACTCAGAACCAAGTTAACATCCTCCCCTAAATCTATTTGAGGGCGGTAGTGGGGAGGGGGGGGGGGGTTAGAATGTTAGCATGGTCCGAAAAAACTTCAACATTCAGTCTCTCCATCTCGAAATTGCCACCCTTTAGCTCAAATTACACCCGCGTTTTGTTGAAGAAAGTAACATCAATTTCAAAAGTTACTTAGCAAAAAGTAGACGGGTCATAAAGTAGACAATGCATAAATCAATCAGTATCGAGATAAGAAAACGAGGCTTTTTTCCTTCCATCATCCCCCACCTAACTTTTGCAGTTATTTTTTTGTTAACATTGTCCTATTGTTAAATAAAATGACGTTTGGACTGGTAACCCGCACTGACAAAAATGATTTCGGAACGATTTAATTTGATTTTAAATCGGTTCAAATCGATTAAAAATGTACATTTAACGAGTTTAAATGGATTTTAAATTGATCTTTTTGAAAATTTTCAATCGATTTTAGTGTCTAAAAAATCGATTTGGATTGATTTTCCGACTCACTAAAATCCATCCGAAACTCACTTAAATCCATCTTAAATCGATTTAAATCGATCTTATTTGAAAATTTTGGATCAATTTGAGTGTTTTAAAAATCTATTTAAATCGATTTGAATGGATTTTCAGAGTCACTAAAATCATTTTTTTTGCGAACACGGCAAAAAAACATACCCTTTGAAAAAACTGTTGGAATTTTTTATTCTCGATTTTTTAAAAATAAACACTCGTGCCAGATGTTATAGAATTCAATAAAATGATCCACATAAGTCAGATTTTAGGCTCGAAAATAGATAATGCAATTATAGAAAATGTAAATTGTAAATTTTGCAAAATCCTGTGTAACAAACAAGAAAAGGGTCAGAATAAATTAAAATTTGATCACATTAAACTGATAAATCTCGAATGAAAAAAAATCGATTTTAATCTATTTAAATCCGCTTTAATCCCCCCTTAAAAATAAAAACAAATTCAGACCGAAAAATGCATTTAAATTGATTTAAAATCGATTTGGATCAATTTTTTTAGCTGGGATTTAAGATCAATTTAAATCGATTTTAAATCGATCCAAATCAATCTTCATCTTTTTATTCAATCTTCGTACTTTTTTCATACTAAAATCGATCTAAATTTAAGTAACGTGTTTTTTTCATACTAAAATTGATCAAAATTTAATCAACTTACTTTTTTCATACTAAAATAGATTCTATTCCATTTTTGTCAGTGCGGGAAGTCTATTACAAATATGTTTGGTTTTCATGAATAACCCTGTAAAACCCCTCGTTACACCATAAAATTGATGCTTATGTGGAATGGGGAAGAAAGGTAAAAAGAGCAGAAAACAAATAAACGCAAGAAAGTTTTAATGTCATTTTTTCTTTTTATATAATCCATTAGTAATGAATTATAATGCATTTTGTTTTTGCGAGAAAAATCCCGCACCGAGCGCCCAAAGATTCTAATCGATTATAATGGATTCCCGAGACAAAAATAATCGATTATAATCCATTACAGATGTAAAGTTCAGACCACGAAATTGATTATATAGCCATAACACGTAGCATTTACACTAAACAGGAAATGAGATAATTTTGAACAAAATTGTAAATTTCATGAATAACCAACCCCTCGAAAAAATCCATTATAATCGATTATAATCGATTATAATGGATTTTATTGGGATAAAAAATATAAGGATTATAATCCATTTTTAATGGATTATAATCGATTATTTTGTCATTTTATAGATGCTGACCATATTACGACAATATAATCGATTATGATCCATGGGCGCTCGGTGCGGGATGGATTTAAATCCATTTTTAGTCCAATTCTGTTGTCTGAGCGTAACATGGGAATCGATTATGTTTAGACCACAAAAATCCATTATAATCGATTTGTTTTCAGTTTTCTTAAATGCGGGGGTTATTGTGCAAGTAGGACAGAATGTTCCGACAGAATGTTCCGTTTTAAAAAAAAACACATAAAAGGTTTTTCTACTTTTATAGTACCTACTTTTATAATGCACTCCTTTTCTACTTTAATACTACTCCCCCCCATTCTGAAACTATTTTTGCCACGCCTCACATATGCATCGATTTTACGTTGTAACCGACGACGTAGTTTTGCAAGGTTAAATATGAAGAATAAATATATTTCTCATAGCCTAATTTGTCCGGCTCTTTTTCCTTCCCCCCCCCCCCCCCACCTGCAATTTTTTACATGTAAATTTATTGACCACATTGTCCGATTGTTATGAAAATTTATTGTGAGGTGGGGGGGGGGGGGGGAAGGAAAAAGAGCCATTTGTCCGAAATTCCAATTTTTGTAACAATCCGACAATGTGAACAAAAAAGTTTTGGTAAAAATTTGTAGGTGGGCGGTTAAAGAAAAGAGAGTCTTTCATGCAAAATGCTGATGAACATTTCTTTCATGCAAAATGCCGTGTGAACAATTGTTAAACAGCTTAATTTTGTAATTTTTGGAGGGGGTGAGAAACTGGAAAAGAGCCGTAAAATATTTATGGATCGAGGTCTTACTATACTAGATACAATAATGTAAGGTATGAAAGAATCGCAAAATATATGTCCAGACCAGGATTCGAACCTGGGTTATTGCGGCCACAACGCAATGTCCTAACCACTAGACGATCTGGACCGATTAGCAATGAATAATTGCGTGATATCAACTGAGCGGTGTACAAGAGTCATGCTTCATTTACAAATATGGCTTCATTTACTACGCAAGTTAAATAGGTTAGAATAATGCATTGTCGGATTTGGATGTGTATTAGAACTCATTCAAGGTGATAAGTATAAGTATAAGACGATAAGATAACGGATATCAAGTTGCATGGCACTGAAATAGTGATTGATAGTGCCGATTCGTTCAAGGTACAACTATGGTACAATTGTTTCGCCTTCCCCCCACCTCACATAAGGGCTCTTTTTCCTAACCACCAAGCCCCCCCCCCCCCCCCCCTACTCCCAACACGCCACACTCATAAGCATCAATTTTTACACACTCAAGCCTTATTATTAGTCCGCATGCCAATTTTTGTAACAATCGGACAACGTAGACAAAATTTTACCTGTAAAAATTGGCAGGTGGGGGGAAAAGGAAAAAGTCCACATAAGCATCATTTTTATGGGGTAACGAGCGGTTTTACAGGTATATTCGGCTCTTTTTCCTCCCCCCCCCCCCCACCTCACTCAAACATGAACTTTATGGTCTAACAAGTGGTTTTACGAGGTTTATTATGATGACAAAATATGTTTGTCATGGCCTAATTAGTCTGCATGTCAATTTTCATGACAATCGGACAAAGTGAACAGTAACTTCATATATAAAAACTAGCAGGTGGGGGGAAAAGGAAAAAGAGCCATATTCACCACACATTTCGCCCCTCGCTCATTTCGCCCCACATGAAAATATTGGCACATTTCGCCCCACACATTTCGCCCCTCAAATCGTGAGCTGAGAAAGCGGCTGTTAATTAACGGTGTAACAAGACTGCTCGTATCAGCGCAAAGCCCTGAATGTTCCGACTGCCTTTTAAGGTATATCGAGCAGTAATAACATTAAAAAAAGTAAATGAAATAAAACAAAATGAAAAAAAAAAATTTCTAAAATTTGAAATTTTTTATTAAAATCATCCCCCCACACGCCATACAAAGTACAAAAGGATAGAATTCGCTCCTTGTAACAAATCAATTGTGGCAAATAAGCTTCTTTCAACCAATTTGGAACAATTTCTAAGAGGGATTAACTCTCCGCTTACGCGTTAATAGCGCGAAATATATCACGCGTTAATTGTCCCAAATTGGCCAAAATGGCAATCTCTTAACCCCCGCAACTTTACGAAAAATGGTCACAGATAAAATATCTTTTCAAATTTGAGCTCAAGACAACAATACCTTTCGAATGATATAAAAAAATTCCGTCAAAAATGGCTAGTTAAAAAGTCGAAATTTGTCTGAAGAAAAAAAAACCCACCCCGAGCACAAATATTCCGTTACTTTCGTATCGAAAGTCGGAACAATAAGTTGGCAAAACGTGCGAGGATTAAATGTGTGAAACTATTAGGGGCGTAATGTGTGTGGGGCGAAACGTGGAACATTCGGTGTTACAAGGTAATGTATGAAGACCAAATATGTTTGTCATTGCCTTAGTTAGACTGCATGCCAGTTTTTGTTCCGAGTTTCGATACGAAAGTAACGGAATATTTGTGCTCGGGGTGGGTTTTTTTTCTTCAGACAAATTTCGACTTTTTAACTAGCCATTTTTGACGGAATTTTTTTATATCATTCGAAAGGTATTGTTGTCCTGAGCTCAAATTTGAAAAGATATTTTACCTGTGATCATTTTTCGTAAAGTTACGGGGCTTAAAGATTGCAATTTGGGACAATTAACGCCCCACATGAAAATATTGGCACATTTCGCCCCACACATTTCGCCCCTCAAATCGTGAGCTGAGAAAGCGGCTGTTAATAAACGGTGTAACAAGACTGCTCGTATCAGCGCAAAGCCCTGAATGTTCCGACTGCCTTTTAAGGTATATCGAGCAGTAATAACATTTAAAAAAATAAATGAAATAAAACAAAATGAAAAAAAAATTTATAGAATTTGAAATTTTTTATTAAAATCATCCCCCCACACGCCATACAAAGTACAAAAGGATAGAATTCGCTCCTTGTAACAAATCAATTGTGGCAAATAAGCTTCTTTCAACCAATTTGGAACAATTTCTAAGAGGGATTAACTCTCCGCTTACGCGTTAATAGCGCGAAATATATCACGCGTTAATTGTCCCAAACTGGCCAAAATGGCAATCTCTTAACCCCCGCAACTTTACGAAAAATGGTCACAGATAAAATATCTTTTCAAATTTGAGCTCAAGACAACAATACCTTTCGAATGATATAAAAAAATTCCGTCAAAAATGGCTAGTTAAAAAGTCGAAATTTGTCTGAAGAAAAAAAAACCCACCCCGAGCACAAATATTCCGTTACTTTCGTATCGAAAGTCGGAACAATAAGTTGGCAAAACGTGCGAGGATTAAATGTGTGAAACTATTAGGGGCGTAATGTGTGTGGGGCGAAACGTGGAACATTCGGTGTTACAAGCTAATGTATGAAGACCAAATATGTTTGTCATTGCCTTGGTTAGACTGCATGCCAGTTTTTGTTCCGAGTTTCGATACGAAAGTAACGGAATATTTGTGCTCGGGGTGGTTTTTTTTTCTTCAGACAAATTTCGACTTTTTAACTAGCCATTTTTGACGGAATTTTTTTCTATCATTCGAAAGGTATTGTTGTCCTGAGCTCAAATTTGAAAAGATATTTTACCTGTGATCATTTTTCGTAAAGTTACGGGGCTTAAAGATTGCAATTTGGGACAATTAACGCGCGATATATTTTGCGCTATTAACGCGTAAGCGGAGAGTTAATACGTTTTAGAAATCGTTCCAAATTGGTTAAAAGATGCTTATTTGCCATAATTGCTTTGTTACGAAGAGCGAAATCTATCCTCTTGTAATTTATATGGCGCGTGGGGATGATTTTCATAAAAAGTTTCAAATTTTAGAAAAAAAATTTTTCATTTTGTTTTATTTCAATGAATTTTTTAAGGTTATTACTGCTCCATAAACCTTAAAAGGCAGTCGGAACATTCAGGGCTTCGACCTGATACGAGCAGTTTTGTCTATTTTTGCTAAAAAACGGACTATGAACAGTAAGCTTACTAGTAAAATTTCGCAAGTGGTTGGAAAAGAAAAAAGAGCGTAGTAAGAGACGATAGAGGGATCATCCCCAAAATTTGCAGCAGCCAAATTTTGGGGATGAATAATGTTTCTCGCCCATAATTTTTCGCTAATCAACCGCACAATCCCCCCCTAAGTCACCAACAGTAGAATGTCACTTCTAGCCACTTTTAATTTTGAAAATTAAAAGTAGAAGTACAGTGCTGATTTGAATGAACCGGTCAAAACGAACAAAATTTGAAATTTTAAACGCGTTTTTCTGAAACTAATAATAATAATAATAATAATAATAATAATAATTGTCGTTTCTGCTAGTCGCAGAGGATCTATGAAAGGCTGTCCAGCCTGTCTAAGTATAGTTCGTTTCTCTTATTTGATTGGGTTAAGATAAGACAAAAAGTGAAGAGAACAAAAATTGCTTAGATTTTCACCAGAAGTAATATGGTGCAATTTTTTCTCCGAAATTCTCAACCAAAATTTTACCAAAAATGGTTCAATGTTTTTTTTGCGATTAATCAAGAATTACGCTGAAGCACATTTGTTAATCGACGAGAAAATTTTATCAAAAAGCCTCTTGAACAGCCCAACACAGTTCTACAAAGGCCAAATCTCCAAAAACCTGTTTAAGAGAAACATGTATAAGAGAACCTAACCCTTCTAGAACTTTTTTGGGCTGAGTAATAGGCTTTTTGAGATATAATTTTCTCATCAATTAACAAATGGTATCAGCGTATTTGTTGATTAATTAAAAAAAGCCTAAAGACCCATTTTTGGGGTAAAATTTTGCATCATATTATTTCTAGTGAAATTCTAAGCTACTTTTGTTCCCATCACGTTTTGTCTAATCTTAATCCAATTTGAGGAAATTGCGTTTGAAGTTTCAAGTTTTTTGCATTTTGTGCGGAAAATTTAAATCAGCACTGTATGCATTTTGAAGAGAAAAAACGCGCACAATTAAAATTGGTTTTCAAATTTTTTATGTAGGATTGCATTTGAATGCTGTTAATAAATTCAGTTGATATAATTCCAATCAATTTTTTTTACTTAAAAAACAATTAATTTTGTCTAAATATAGGCTATAATTTAGGTTATTTTCCTCAAATAATTCTCCATATTTTCTCTTCGATTTAGAAAGGGGGTATTGTACGGTTGATCCTTTTTTCTCAGACTTATTATTGCCCTGCTTCATTTGCGAAAGCGTAGCGACTAGCATGTTTGCCTATTAGCACAAATTTATTTCTTTAACTGGGTGTGCTTTCAGGCGAATAACAAAGTAGTCCAAGTTTTCGTGCACCACGTGTTTTAACAGGGAATTGAAAAGTTGTCTTTCGCCTAATTAAACATCCGACTAAGTGCACGCTGTTTTAAATTGCAAATTTGAGCAAACAAAACGTGAAAAAGCAAACCTTCAAATTAAATGCTTTGACATGGGCATGCAAATTAACACATGCTAATAGGCCGGTCCACCTCATTTGCGCTCACTTATTGGATGCTTTAAATTGCAAATTGCATTACCGAAGACATATCTTGAAAATGTTGAAGTACTTTTTACAATATGGACCCTGTTAGTTGCTTGGGACCCCTCTATCACAATTGTACCGGGGAGGTCGTATTCGCCCCCAAACTCCCAAACATCAAAAAACTGAAACCCGAAATGACTATGTTCAAATCTGATTGGCTGAAATTAAATGCTTTAATAAAACGAAATTTGAATCAGAGTGTTTGTATCGAAGCCCTGATTGTTTCGACTGCTTTTTGGGAGTAGTGCTCGCTTAAAAACTAATTAGAAAGATTTCGAAAACAATTGAAAAATTGTTAAATTGGAAATCGAGAACCATACTTTTCAAGTGATATTTAAAAATTCCATCGAAATTGGCTAGTTTAAAAGTTGTCGAATATTGTTAGCAGCAAAATCGCGCCGAGCAGAAATATTTTGTCAATTTTTACCAGATATGATTATCTGGTGCGCTTTGCAGAATTATATTTGTTTGTGTGCTTTGTCAGTAAAAATTACAAGTTTTTTTTTCTGTTAATTCATCGATTTTTGCGCAGCAAACGACTAAATTTTTTTCATAAGAGAAATTTAACTAATCGGTCACTTCAGCAAAATACATATTAAATACCCTTTTTCATGGAAATTTTTTAGCAATGTAGGGAGCGTACTTTACATCAATAAGATGTAACGTACGCTTCCTCCATTGTCTTCAAGAAAATTTTTAAATTTACTTCAGGTTTTTACAAAATTAATTTTTATATAGCTGCGCTCTGCTTTTTGCAATTTTTTTCTTTACTCAAAGAGCAAAAGTAGAATAAGAAAAAGTGAAAAGCTTGCGTTTATTCAAATGAACCATAATGTCAGCCACCTCTCCAAAGCTTTGATCATGTTTTTTTTTCACAAATAGAAACTAAATTAGATTTTATCCGAAATGATGTCAAAAATTCGTAAGTTTCATCGGGGCTGACTTTTAGCTTGTTTTGAAAGAAAGTGAGTTTTTTTATTCAAAGATATTTCTTGGCACACAGGCTTTTAAGGCGTAAACCTAGAGCTTCTGAAACCAGAAATTTTTTTTTCAATTCGTTTTTAGTCTTTTTTTCCTGCACTAAAAAGTCTGTTTATCAAAATGACTAATTTTTCTGTCAATGACAAAAAAACAGTATCTCGCAACAGTTTTTTATCCAACCTTAAGTATCTATGATATTGATTGGCCACAACAGAACCTTTTGATTACGTGGAAATCTGGAGCAATTTTTCTTAAATATGACCGAAAATGTCAGGCTTTGAGAGCCAACGCAGCAGCCTGTGGATATCGTTTGTCAGTTAATATATATAGAAAAGGTTTAAACAAAGTCAAATGTGGCTATTTGGTGACCGTTTTTTGGAAAATTTTTCACTTTTCAAAAACGACTTTGCCAAATCTGAGATTGAGAGTTAGAGAGAGAGAGAGAGAGAGAGAGAGAAAACGAGGGAGGGAATGAGGGAGGGAGAGAGGGAGAGAGGGAGGGGGAAAGGGGACAGGAAGAGTGAGAGGGATAGGGATATGGGAGAGGGAGATTGAGAGAGAGAGAAAGCAAGATTTACTAAATTTCAAATTGTTTTCATTACGAATTTTGGTGTGCCCTTTCATTTAAACTTACTTGTGCACAGATGCAGAGTTGTTTTAGTACTTAAAAAAACTCCGTCGCAAGCAATGATATATCCAAAAAAAAGGCTGTACTGAGTTTGATTTCAGCTGGTGTTCATTTGGTGTTTGATTTCGGAAGATTTATAAGTGTGCATTCCTCTGACAGAAAAGCGGTGAGTGTCAAAAGATTTTTGCAGTTACAAAAAAACATGGGTGTCCTTCAACAGACCAGCAAAATTGTAAAACATTTTCAAAATAGAAGAGAATCAGAGGAGAGTTATCAATCTTGAGATTATTAATTCAGAAATTAAACTAGCTGTCATACTTGTCAGTCGCACGCTTTTTTGCTCGAAACTACTCGTTCTGTAAACACTGTTGAAGTCAACAAAATATGCAATTAGTATTTATAATGAATTTTAGCTTCGTAAAAATGAACATGTAAAAAAATGGCTGAGAATTGATCACTTGCTGGCCACTATTCGTTTATGGCGCTAATTTTTTTCATGCCATCTGATAGTGAAAGTTTTAAACACGAAGTTGAAACCAAAGTCAATCGTTACTTTTACTATTTTTTAAGGCTGTTTGATTCGTGAAGACTGCTTCATTTGAATTTTATTGCATGAAGTATTTGAATGAGTAAATTTTTTTAACGACCACTGCCTAAAGCAGCAATCATCCTTCTTTTATTTTGATGAGAAATGGTCACATTATGTGACAAGGCAAGAGTTGAATTTTTACTATCAATTGAGCTTGAGTCGTGTTTTCTAGTTTCCGTGCTTACTGATTTGCAGAGATGCGGGGGGGGGGGGGTGATGGACGTTCTCACACCCTCAGGTATTCGACCCCCTCACCAACCAAAGAAAAAGAATCCCCCTTTGGTATTATTTTATGACATCCATTTTAGGCCGACCAAACCTAAAACTTTTCTAAAGGGGCTTTCGTTGCGAATATGTACTAATTTTGAGAGGGAAGTGCGCGCTGAAAAAACTCAATTTTTTAGTCAAAATTTTTCAAAAAGTGCCCAAAAACGGCTTTCTTGACCCGTTTTTTTTTCTTCAAAAATTTGTCTTCGGAGCAAAAGTATTTGTCAAAATACGGTCTTTATAGTGTTCTGGTAGTGCTCGGAAAATCAATTTGGTCGACTTGAAAAAAAAAGTTTGACAAAAAAGGTCCCCCGCCCTCGAGAAAATCCCAGATCCGCCCCTGCTTTTAGTTGTGTTAAGGAGGAAAGTCTCGTCAAAAGTCTGTCTGATAAATCCCCTCAAGTTTTTTGAACAGCCTGCGCTAATAGATTATTCACTGATACTTTGAAGTTGTTCAGATGATTAATAATTTGAATTTTTTGTTCTATATAAAATAAGCTATTTGAAAACAAACATTTTTATGTGGCAGTCAAGTTTTTGTTCTTTCTCCAATCATTTTGACTCTGCTTGCTGTTTCTGCGCGGCCAGTTTTTGAAGTGCTGCTAGATTGAAGCCGACCTCCCCCACCCTCTCGTGACGTCGCTGATAAGTCGGTCTAGAGCCTCTAAAAATTTGCAATTTTAGTAAAAAGTGTTACATTATAGCATATTGCAGTAAACATTACACTCAACGAGAGAAGGAAACAGTTTTCGATATTTTTTTCGATTTTTGGAGAACCGCTCCTGTGTCCCTGGTTACGAATTACATGCAATATTTTTTTCGTTATTTTTGAAGGAAGGTCAAAGTTTCCACGCCCACAGGCGACGAGTATGGATCATGGCGGGCCTCAAGCTGAGGATAGTTTTGCTAATAGGTCCAGTTTTTCTCAGCAATCGGCAAGTTTGATGTAATTATTAGCCAGAGGCAAAACAGTGGTTTTCCATGAATAGCTGAACAGCTGCAACCTTCACCATTTCCTCCTAGTTGGTGTAAATGACATAAATCTAACTGAATATACCTGAATATGTAATCTAGACTGGATGATGACTCATTTGAGATATCGCAGGGGGAGCCCACATAGCCCATCACGCCGCTATCCCCACCCCCCTGCAACACCTTCACCTTCTGGTGTCTCTCTCCGTTCGGCCCACTGTACAGGTGTCTCAAACTGCGGTCGTCCGTCGGGCCAGCATAGGGGTACACGTCATGACTCGTGATTTCCGCCACGCTTTTCGTCGATTCTTTTTCACCACTCATTCTGGCTGATTCGGGTTTGGGAATTTTGGGGTATTTTCTGTTATACGGCTCAAAACTAATTTATTTGTTAATTTGAAAATTGGAGTATTGCTCGAATTTAATTGGTTGGACTTATTTTCAACAAAATATTAGCTGAATTTGCATTAAAATCATTAGCTGATATTAGCTGAATTTGCATTAAAAACATAATCTGAATTTGCATTAAAGTTCAATTAGAAAATTGGTAATTTTTGGGCCGTAAAACAAAAAATACCCGAGTTGTTACCGGCTGGTTCCTTTGGCTTCCGAGTTTTAATGGAGCACGAGTTATTAAAATTTATAAAAAGACCAATTTACAAAATGACAATTTATCAGCTTTAATTGCGTGATTAGTTAGTTCTTTTTTCTAAATAGCACGATTTTTTTTATTAAATACCAATTGTGTTCTGTTCAACCGTCTGTTTTGTGATGCAAAACTAGAAGAGCGTCAAAGGACCGGTTAATTATGTATGTCTGGATATAAATCTCTTGATAATCGTCCATATAATTTTCGAAACATGTATATGAGAAGTATATTGAGCTGCTCATATAGAAAAACTAAATCTGCTTACGTACGTACTATATAACTGGTATTTGAGCTTGGTTCAAATTGACAATAAACTGGTTCAAACTGGTTCAAATTGACAACAAGACTGCTCGTGTATCAGGGCAAAGCCCTCAAGATTGACCTGCATTTTAGAGCCAATTTAAAAGTTTTTTGGGTGGAAAATTGACGAAATAATCAAAAAAATAAAACCAAGGTTTTACTACAATCTTTTTCCTTCAATTTATCCTCCCGCATGCTAATGTAAGCTACAAAGAGATGTATATAGCGTCTTGTGTTCGAATGATTTGACCAAATGTCTTGCCCCAGTTCAATTTGGAACGCATTAATACGCCGCGTCAAAAATATTACAAATTGCGGGTTACAACCGCAATACTATTCAGATAATCATCAAGATTAATGAGGTCAAAATCATCAGAATTTTTTAGTCATGAAAACTCATCTGCATATTATCTAATCGGTCAATATTAACACTAATGACCTGGATTTATTTTCGTACTTTGAGATTTTCGCGATTTACTTTGAGATTTTGAATACTCAATTTTGATTGGCTGAAAGTAAGCTGAAATTAATTTCAAGCATTCGGTCCTTCAAGCATGAGGGACGCCACCATTCGCCACTCGTAAATAATGCGCGTTAAACTTTCAGCCTCAAAGTGTCACAGCGCTCTTATAGTCACGTTAGTCTATTAGTGAGCGTTTCACCGCGATCGTTAAGAGAGGATAGACGAATGGTGAGCGCGCCACTTCAGGGAACACGAAGATCCGTGGATCGATCACTAGAGGGAAATTTCTCTAAGAAATGGTCTGAATAAAAAACCACAAACATATATATGCCTCATTTTCTTTGAAAATCGGAAAAAACCTACCCCAAGCATAGATATTCCGCATTTTCTTGGAAAGTCGGAACGATAAATTTTGGGTGTAGATTTTTTTTCAACATATATGTTTTAGAAAGCTGCAGTAATGATCTGAAACGATTGCAAGTTTGAAACTTATATTTAAGTTAATTTCAGACAATTTATCCACAAGGGAAAGGCCTAAAATACGAGCTGATCACCCATCACGGAGAACCGCTGTTGTGCCTCTGCTTAAGAACTGCATGCAATTATTTTTTTAATATTATTTTTGTTAAACTTATTTTTCATTGGAGGAAACAGTGATTTTCAGCCGAGTTGGTTGAAAGTTGAGTCAAACACCTCGACAAAGGGACTAAAGTTTTTTCCAGAGCAAGTCAGCTAAGAGAAAAAACGAGGAAATGGCGTTTGAATACAAATTTTATTAGTTCGGATCTTTTTTTAGACGAGGACAACGGAAGTACCTCGGGTTCTAACGGAAAGAGTGACGACGACGGCGATGACTCCTCTACGGACGAACAAGCCGACGGCGACTCGGCCGAAAACGTTGCGGCAGGCGAAGATGATTTCGGGTTTGCAGAGACAGAACAGGTGTTGCGTCTCCAATCCGCCGACTATTCGAGTCAACCCGGAAACCGAGTGAAGAAAATCGAAAACGAACTCACAGAGAAACTGTTTGCATTTATTTCCAAGTAAGAACTTAATTTCACCAATATTGCAAAAATTGTAATTAACAGTAAATAACTGCTCGCTTCGCAGATACTGTTCTTAATGTTTTATAGTTAAAGCCAATCCATTGGCCCAAGCGATGACCGCGAGCACCTCACGTGCTGAATTGAGTGAAAAATTGAATTTTGACTTCAAAAAGAGCAGCTTTAGTTTATTTATCTTCGTTCAATTTCTATGGCCAAAAAATATTGCACCAATCAACATTTCGGCATTAACTGTACAAATTGATTCAAATTTGTATCGATATTCCGAAATTTGATGGATGTGTTCATTATTTTGAATGACAGCCAGACGTGATAGTTGCGGGTATCGCTCTCAATCATTAATATTTCGGATCTTTTTAGGAGTTTGACCCCAGAACATCGTCTCATTTTCTCAGCGTTCCTCGCTCTCAAAATGAAATGGTCTGATATTACAAACGACGAAATAATCTTCCTCTTCTACGGGAATCTTCAGGAACGCATGGATTCCAAAGGTCTCGAAGACTTCGGAATCTCGGCAACCCTTCCTGATTGGCTGCCGAAGGACAGGTTCGATGACGTTATTACTGTCTCGCTTCTGCAGGACTCGCCTCTTAACGGACTGTGTCGTGAAGTAGTTGAGCACCACGACGAGTGGAAGGACTGGTTTATGAGGGAACAGTGCGAGAGTTTTCCAATGCCGAGAGACAATGACGAAGATTGGAAGGATATTCACAAGCTGATTGTGATTCGCCTCTTGAGACCCGACAGGTTTTGTGCCGCACTCAAACTCTTTGCCCAGGTAAATCAAAATAGATAGCGGTTTGATTATAAGTTTTATGACGATATGGGAATTTTCATTGCCTTTGAACAGCTCTGTAATCTGACTAAATTTAACAAAAACAGTGAATGAATGTAAACTGTGAATGAAATAACTATGAATGTTCCAAAATTTTCTTAAAATCACAATTTTAGATTATTTTCGAACTTTAAATTAAGTCCCTGATAGTTATTTTAAAATACGAGTGTTATAGGACAACTTGCCAATCATAAACGACATGATGAGTTCGAACGCAGATGAGAAGCCGGACTCCCAGTTGTTGGATCTTATCAAGTCCAACCCTGGCTTTGTCGTGTCTCTTCCTGGAACCGGCTTGGAGTCCACTGCAAATCTATCGAATGTGGAGCACATGAACATCGAAGACGATCTGGTCGAGCGAATTGAGAAATTAGCTGAGGTAAAAAAAGTACTACTTACTATATGTGCGGATCATGCTTTTTTCTATCATGCTCAGCGCGTGAGGTATTCGTTCTATGCGCAAGCTACTGAGTGTCAATGAACATAGTCAAGACACTTATATAGGTCTTGGTTTCTTTTAGGAATAAATTATTTTTCGCCTCCAGCAACAACAAAAAAACAACTTCTAGTTTCAAAAGTGGGTTTTATTTTTTTAGATTTCCTACCTGAACTAAAAAATTAATCCAGTTTTATCAATTTGGATTCATTATCATAAAAATGTCTATCATAAATTATTCTTGAAATTCAAAGAGCTTTAAACGTATGTAATTTTGTTCTGACTTTCGATACGAAAGTAACAGAATATTTGTGCCCGATGAGGTTTTTTTTCTTCAGACAAATTTCGACTTTTAACTAGCTATTTTTGACAGAATTTGTTATATTCAAAAAGTATAGATGTTTGAAGATTAATTTTGAAAAGATATTTTAGCTGTGATCTTTTTTCGTAAAGTTATGGTGGTTTAAAGATTGTAATTTTGGCCGATTTGGGACAATTAACGCGCAATATATTTCGCTCTATTAAAGCGTTAGCGGAGATTTAATCCATCTTAAAAATCTTTCCAAATTGGTTGTAGGAAGCTTATTTTTCATAATTTATTTGCTACTAGGAGCGAATTCTATCACTTTGTTTTTATATGGCGTGTGGGGGGATGATTTTCACAAATCTAAAATAAAAAAAATCGTTTTCTTTTATTACATTCAAATTTTTCATGTTATCACTGCTCCATAGACCTTAAAAGGCAGTCGGAACATTCAGGTCTTCGCCCTGATACGAGCAGCCCTGTTTCCTTTGAAGTTCGATTGTTGAAGTTTTTTTCAAAACACAAGCCTCGCGTTCCTTGAATTTTTTTCCATCTTTGGGCTATTTTTGGTACTTGCTGGCTTGGCTTGTGGAAGCAAAAGATTCAGTTTAGTTTTAGCTCGGTCAAACTTTGAAATCAAAACTGAGTAATTGAAGCATTTGTGTTGATGTGAGCGAATTTCCGCTATTTAAAATTAATTTATTTTTCAAGCATACATACTGAACTTTACATAAAAACGCTTTTCTTATAATGCGAGTTTTTGTTCCTACTTTCATAGCGAAAGTAACGGAACAATTGTGCTCGGGGTGGATTTTTTTCTTCAGACAAATTTCGAATTTTTAACTGGCGACTTTTGACGGAGTTTTTTATATCGTTCAAAAGGTATTGTTGTCTTGAGCTTAAATTGGAAAAGGTATTTCACCTGCGATCTTTTTTCGTAAAGTTATGGGGGTTTAAGGATTGCCATTTTTACCAACTTGGGACAATTAACGCGCGATATATTTCGAGCTATTAACGCGTAAGCGTAGAATTAATCCGTCCTAGAAATTGCGTTTTTCTTGATTAATTTAAAAAACCAAAAGAGCCATTTTTAGGGTAAAATTTTGCACCATATTATTTCTAGTGAAATTCTAAGCAACTTTTGTTCCCATCACGTTTTGTCTAATCTTAATCCAATTTGAGGAAATTGCGTTTGAAGTTTCAAGTTTTTTGCATTTTGTGCGGAAAATTTAAATCAGCACTGTATGCATTTTGAAGAGAAACAAGACTGCTCGTATCAGGGCGAAGCCCTGAATGTTCCGACTGCCTTTTAAGATTTCATGAGCAGTAATCACAAAAAAAATTAATTCTAAAAAAAATTAAATTAAATTTTTTTTTCTAAAATTTGAAGTTTTTTTAAATGAAAATCATTCCCCCACACGCCATATAAAGTAAAAAAAAGATAGATTTCGCTCCTTGTAATAAATCAATTATGGCAAATAAGCATCTTTCAACCAATTTGGAACGATTTCTAAGACGGATTAAATCTCCGCTTACGCGTTAATAGCGCGAATTATATCGCGTGTTAATTGTCCCAAATTGGTCAAAATGGCAATCTTTAAACCCTCATAACTTTACGAAAAACGATCACAGGTGAAATATCTTTTCCAATTTAAGCTCAGGACAACAATAGCTTTCGAATGATATAAAAAATTCTGTCAAAAATGGCTAGTTAAAAAGTCGAAATTTGTCTGGAGAAAAAAAAACCCACCCGAGCACAAATATTCCGTTTCTTTCGTATCAAAAGTCGCAACAAAAACAAATTTTTTTTGGGACTGATTTTCGGACGGTTTTTTCGTTCGTTTTCATACTTTTCCGGACTGTTTTGCATTGGACTGTTTTGTACAGACATGAAAATTTTTCAGGCCAAATATAATTGGAGAACAATTAAAGGGCAGATGTAATATTAGGGGACTTGTCCTGATATACGAGAAATCTTATTGTTCCGACTTTCGATACGAAAGTAACGGAATATTTGTGCTCGGGGTGGGTTTTTTTTTCTTCAGACAAATTTCGACTTTTTAACTAGCATTTTGGACGGAATTTTTCATATCATTCAAAAGGTATTGTTGTCTTGAGCTCAAATTTGAAAAGATATTTCATCTGTGATCATTTTTTGTAAAATTATGGGGGTTTAAAGATTTCCATTTTGGCCAATTTGGGACAATTAACGCGCGATATATTTCGCGCTATTAACGCGTAAGCGGAGAGTTAATCCGTCTTAAAATCGTTCCAAATTGGTTGAAAGAAGCTTATTTGCCATAATTGATTTATTACAAGGAGCTAAATTTATCTTTTTGTACTTATAATGGCGTGTGGGGGATGATTTTCATTTAAAAATTTCAAAATGAAATTTTTTTTTTTTAAATTTTATTACATTTAATTTTTTAATGTTATTACTGCTCCATAAAAACTTAAAAGGCAGTCAGAACTTTCAGGGCTTCGCCCTGATACGAGCAGTCTTGTTTTCTTTTCAGACTAATTTTTGTTTTTTCTTGCTGTTTCAAATTCCTATTTGCCATTTTTGCTTTTGTTTGCAAAGTCCAAGTTTGTTCTATGTAAATTGTTCGCTTACAATCTTTTTGTTTAGATTCCTATATTTGTTTAATAAAGAACGATTTCTGACATTAAAAACAACCGCGTCTTAGACTAAATTATTAAAGTGTCAATTATTTTACATATCTAGGCCGTGTCGTTTTTTTTATATTTCTGGAAAAGTGCAAAAAAAAAACTTTAACGCTCAAAGCAACTCTTTTTTGTTTCAGCTGGCGGTGGACGAACAGGTGAAAGTGAGTGTGATAGACCCAGTGACTGCACCGAGTACCACTCACATGCTGGAGATGGTTGAGAGGAAACTGGGACAGTCCAGAGATGCGGATTGGGTGGTGGTGAGAAACTTCTCCTCAACAGACACACAATTCCTCCAGAGGTTCTTCTACACCTTAGTCCACGTCACCCAATCTGAAGGTCAGTCAAGATCAAAACGGGTTCTTTCGGATCTCTTTAAATCCCCCCTCATTTTTGTTAAAGGGGGAAAGTTCGCTACTAGATGGAACATTTTAAGGGAATGTCCCTCATGTAGGGGAATGTCCCACGTTTCGCCCAACACATATTTCGCCCCTCTTAAATTTAGTGGCACATTTCGCCCCTAACTTATTACACAGTTAATTAACCGCCGCTTTCTTAGTTTACGATTTGAGGGGACGAAATGTGTGACTTGTAGAGGTGGATATTTGTTAGTAGGCGGAACCACAAGAGTGAAATTAATAACGAGATCCCTTCATTTAAGTTAAGCGTAAGCGAAGTAATTTCTTCGCATATAGATTTCTTCGAGTCAACTCTTCAACAATTACAGGCACGCAAAAGGCATACATGCAGATATGCAGTGGCATCAGTATAGTCACACATAGGGGCACACATACAGACACATGTGAAAATTTTTTCTCCGCTAAATACAAATTATTTTACTTGATCCTCTTCGATAATTTTTTCGTGGTTTTAGTCAAGAACTGCAACTGCAAACTCTGGCTTCTGGGCGAACCCAAAGCCGAATTCAACATTCCAAACTCAGTTAATTTATGTGCCATATCTTACGACACCATGTTGGGCAAGCCTAAATTCGGAGTCGATCTTATAGACGCCACGACTCAGAGCTCCGATGGCTCGGAACTAAACCTGAAGCCTGAGTTCTTGAGTCAAGCGATTCGGCAGAGTGTCAAAATGATACCTGATGATGTCTGGAACCGAGTCAACTCTTCAAATCCGACGATTAGAAACTCGGTTCTGGCGCTTTGTGTGATTAATGGAATACTCGTGGCGAAACAGTGTTTGTCCACACAAGGGCTGAGCAAGGTCTATGCGCTCTTGGGCCAAGAGTTACTTCAAGCGGTTGAGAAGTTTTTGTCAAGTGTTGGTCCAAATGATAGCGGAAGTAGCTCTTTAAACAAGATTATTGATGATGATTCTATGACTGTTATGAGGGGAACCAGCAGAGAAAAAGCGAGTGAAGAACTCGTGGAGTTTTTGGTTCAAGTGAGTTTAAAATTATTAAGTTTCTTTTCGCAGTTTTCGTTTAGTTACACATTGAATAATCCAAGGATCGTTAGCTTTTAATTTTCTTGAAATATTCTTAAATCAAATATTTATTGCATATAATTTTTGAGTCGTCTTAAACATCGATTAAAATTTATAATGAAAGTGTTAATAAATTAAAAGAACAGACGACGATTTGTAAAAGATTGAAACTCCGTTATAATGGATTATAAACTACCTTTACTATCTACAAATTAATTTTTATTCAAATTTTAATTTTTTGTTTCATAGCACGTGTACGGGCGACTTCTGTCCAACGAAAGCGACTTCTTATACGTAAAAGCTCTCCTCCTGAACGCCTTCGTCAAATCAGACCTGAAAGAGCGAGTAAACTGTCTGCGCCTGTACAGTGTGCCTCTGCCCCCCGCCAATCTGACAGACAAAAACCAGGTGGGAGAGTGGTTTGTGGATAAGTGTGAATGGGGCAAGTTCACTTCAGCTGCGTATTTGGATGTGTCCAGTCAAGGATTGAATGCTGTGTGCAGAACCAAGTCAGTAGAATAATCATTATAATAATAATTGTAGTTCCTGCGAATCGCAGAGGAGCTATCAGTAGGCCTTAACAGTCCTGTCGAGGATAGTCCATTTGTATTATCTCCCCACATTCCAGACAGTGTTATTTTGCTGAGCGAAGCTGTTTTTTTGTGACTCAAGGCCGTTTTTTTGCGCCTAGAACTTTTACGTGGTACCACTATTGCAGCCAAATTTGGTCAGGTTGTGGTAGACCTGAAGCTGGAGATCAAGTGAGAGCTTTTCCTCATACACTATCATTGCCATGGCATGGGATCGAATACACGATCTGACGATTTCAAAGTGAACGCCTTACCACTGTGCTAAGTGCTAAGTAGAATAGTTCTAAGTCAGTGAATTATCTTTCAACGAATCTGAGCGAAGTTTATACTTACTTAAAACTGCTCAGATTGATATTAGAATTCAGTTTGACCAGTTTTCAATGCAGAAACAATGCCCACAAATTTGGCATAACTATATACTGGTAGTTATAGTCGAGCGCATATATTCGCCTGTAGAAAACTAAAAACTATTTTTAGTAAGAAAACTAAAAGCTATACCAAGATCACTCGGCAGATTCCAAGTTTTTGTTAAGTTTTCGTCTTTTTGTACCTTTCGAAAGGTTAAAATTTTTTTATACATATAAAAAAAATATTTTAAAGTTGTCTCAAAAGTTAGAACTTGGAATCAAGTCAAATTAGAATTGATTTAATCCTTTTTGTATAGCCTTTAAAGTTACCCTCATTTTTACTATCTAGGAACGAATCGACCTTCAAATGGATCTCGACATTGGGCAGTGTGTACCGCCCCTTAGTCCCCGGTGCCTTCAGCGGCTCACCTGACCTTGAAAATGAGGTCACTCAAGCCAGGATGTCCATTGATCTGTGTTACGACCACTTGCCTTCGCTTCTCAATGTTGCCGAAGACGAGACGTCGTTGTTCGTGGAGCCGACAGTGCTTTCCTTCCCTTACCATCCTCCGAGCAGATTCAGCTCAACTGTGATTAGCTCGGCTGAGAGTGGTTCTAACCATATGATGTCCATGCTACTCCAACAGGCAAGAGTTACTCATTCCATGTGCATTCTAAATTATAATGATAACCGTAATAATCATCACTTGAATAATTATAACATTAATAAAATTAACACGAATAATTGAAACGTTAAAAACTTTAGCATTAATAAATTTTACCTGAATAATTATAGCAGTAATAATTTTTATGTGAATATTTATAACCTTAAAACATTATTAATTTTGGATTACTATGTTGACATGTTTTTAATTTTAGTTATTTTTACACTAGCGAGCAGCTAGTGTTTTAGTACGCACCTTCTTTTTTTTCTAATCTAACTCGCAAAAAAGTGCTAATTGAAAGTAGAAAGTGTTTTCGTATTTAGTGGCAATTTTGCTTATAATCACGACGCTTAGCATTGGAAATTTCATAACATCTGTTCTCTGGTTTATTTGTGGCTAGTGTTTGTCATCAATAAAGCGTCCTTGGCTGAGTGGTTAGTTCGTGAGATTTAAAATCTCTAGGTTGTAGATCGAATCCGAGACGTAGCCGAATTTTTACTAATTCGTGGCTTATTTCTACTTTTTTTGCATTTTATGAAGCTGCTTTTTTCGTGTTCTCGCTAGGGTTTTCGGAGCGAAGCCTCGCCTCTGTGTAAGTGACTATATTGGCACTAATTTTTTTAACATTAATTATTTTAAGTTATAATATTGACATTAAAAAATTTTAACATTCGTTATTTTAACTTGGTATACTGACATTGATATTTTTTTGATATTTTTATAAGTAATTATTTTAAGTTCCTGCGTTAACATTAATAGTTTTTACACTTGGCAGCATCTAGTGTATTAGTACTAACCTTCTTTTTTTTCTAACCTAACTTGCAAATAAAAATGTTCATTGAAAATGTTCACTTATATGGAAATTTCACTGTAGCATTGGAAATAGCATAGCATCTGTTCTCTGCTTTATGTGTGGCTAGTGTTTGGTAATAGTTAAGGTTCCGTGGCTGAGTGGTTAGTGCGTGAGATTCGTAATTTCTAGGTCGAAGTAGGAAGTAGGTTCGAATACGAGATGTAGCCAAATTTTTATTAATTCAAGACTTTTTCTACCTTTTCTTATTGCACTTTATAGAGCTGCTTCTTTGCATTCTTGCTAGTGTTTGCGAAGCGAAGCCTCTTCGCCTCTGTTTAAAAAATTATGAAGAAAAACGGAATGATGACACCATCTTAAGGCTTATAAGCTAGCATGATGACAAACCGCAATTTTGTTCGTGTTTGTGCAGAATTGAATTTTGTCAAAAAAAAGTTATGATTACATTGAATTTTTTTCCTATTTTTAAATTTTAATCAGAAATGTATCGGAATGTTACAGTTGTTATGCAATTGTTATTTAATTTTGATGTTAATTACGATTTATTTTCAAGTTCAGTTCATTTTTTTTGTTAAAAGGAAGTCGAACTCCACTATCGAACAGCAAAAGTGTAACGAAAAATTTGATCGACATCTAGTTTCGAAAGTGGAATTCAACTTTCAGATTTCCCAGCGAAAAAAAAGTATTTATTGATCGAGTTTTTCAACTTGGTTTTATTTCATCAAAAAATTGCCAGCCGTAAAATGTTTTAGAAATTCAGAGAGCTCAAAGGGGATTTTTTTCCTGGAAAGTCGAGAAGAAAACAAGTCAGTATTTTTTTTCTGTTTACATGCGTTCATTGACTTTTTTCCATCTGTCTGTTGGTTATGTTTGATCTTTTATTGATAGTTCCAAAGTATTGGTTTTCAAATAGAGCAGTCTAAGATTTCGTTCAAAACCGTTGACCGAAAAGGAAAAGTCCTGGTAACAGTTTGGCGATGAGTATATATAATGGGACTTCTCGTATCGGGGCGAAGACTTGAATGTTACGACTGCCCTTTAAGGTCTATAGAGTAGTGTTTGCTTGAAAAAGAACTGATGAAGTTTCAAAAGCAAATAACGAATTTCAGAACAAATATATATCTTTGTTCTATATAAAGAACAAAGTGATACATTCGATCTGAATTTCGAAGAAAGCGAGAAGTATATGTACTCAGGGTATTTTTTCTAATTGTGACCAATTTTCAAAAGAGAGTTTTTCTCTCGGGAATCCGATCTCAGGATCTTTGTGGGCCCCTTAAAGCTCGCAAACCACCATATTAACCTGACACGAATGTAGGTAATCTGCTCGTTTTTATAATTTGATACTGAAAATGTAACGTGCAGTATTTACGCGTGGTGAATTATCCCGCCTTATAAATCGTTCCAAATTGAATTAAGACAAGCTCACTGGTCTTATCATTTTTATACACGACTCAAGTTTTTACATTTGAAATTGGAAATTGTCAGCCTGAAGTTCATTATTTTTCAATATTTCATTAACCAATAAAATATTCGAGATCAGTTATTAGCAGTCGGAACATTGAGGATTTTGCCCTGATACAAGTAGTATTGATCGCATGTAGGAAAGTATTAAATAGACCAAATAGCATGTCTTAATTCAATTCGGAACGATTCGTAAGACGAATTAAATCTTCGCTTACGTGTTATTAGCACGAAATATAACGCGTGTAAATTATTCCTATTTGGCAATTATTAAACCAGCATAACTTTGCATCAAATGATTGCAGGTGAAATATCTTTTAAATTTGAGCTCAAGACAACAATACCTTCTGAATAATATTTAAAAATTGCTCAAAAAGTGCTAGTTCGAAAGTCTCCCCGTCACTTTCTTTGAATAAAAAGTAGCAAAAAGTTGGAACTAATAGAATTAATTAAAAAGAGCAAAGGACTTATTTCAGAGAAAATGTCGCATGCAAACGCTTAATCCCAAAATTGGCAGATCAACCTTTTAGATTAATTGTTAGATTTTTGTTACATATCAATGCTCTGGATAGTTTTTTTATTGAGACCAATTTTTCAAAAGTCTGGCCCCTCGCATCCCATAGTATCCTGTCACTATTCCGACTAAACTGCTCGTTTCACAATATACACGCGTGGCGAATTATCCCGCTCTACAAAATTGTTCCAAATTGAATTGAGGCAGCTAATTAGTTTTATTCATTCCTTACACGACTCAAATCGTAACTCAAACTTAAATATGATCAGCTTAATATCCATAGTTTTGCCAATACTTAATTTATCAGAAACTATTCGAGACCACTTAAATGGCAGTCGGAACATTCAGGGCTTTGTACTGATACGAGCAGTCTTGTTTACTTTGTATTTCAAAAGTTAAATTATTTTCTGTCTCTTTGCGTTCATGGACTTTTTTCCAACAGTGTCGTGGCTTTTTTCTCTTCAGGAAAACTAATAATTCTTGGTTTTTTTTTCGTCCAAAATACTGTTTACCCATATAATGTGTGTATTTGCTTTCAGGAGTGTCTATTTTTTAATGAGTGGCTCTGCTTCATTCGCCAGTCTCTGCACCAGATAGAGGCCAGTCTTCTCCGGGGAATCGAGTCCCTCCCACCCCACTTGCAGACAGCCGCGCACTCTCTGGCCAAAGAGGAAGTGCCTCTCAGCTGGCTGTCGAACTGCCACACTCCCTCCACGCACACATTGTACTCATTCCTCAAAAGTGAGTGGCCATTTATGGATCTAAGTTGGAATATTCGGCCAATCAGAGTCATCTATTTTTTACACCCTGTACTAAGCTGTGAATGGTGTGATAAAGATTGGTTTCATTAGTACAATTGAAACTAATTTATTTAACACATAGTTTGTTTTTTTTTCAGCAAAAGACAGTTTAAACAAAAATCTCACAAAACCTGATTTATAGTTCAGGCAAAATTGTTGGCAATATCGGTGACCTTGAGCAGTTAAATCGGTCAAAAACTATAGCATTTTAGGTTAAATAGTTTTTCGGAAACCGTTTTTACGAGTTTAAAGTTTATTAACTTCGTTCAGATTCGTTGAACGAAAAGTTATTGCCACTGCCAACAATTTGGCATTAACTATACTTAACAATGTCCCCCCATTAAAATTTCTCCCTGCAAAAAAAAAGAATTCTCAAAAAAAGCTCTAGTGCTAATTTACTGTTTTTTAGAGCAACTCTTTCGTAAATTCCATAGGGGGATTGTTAATTAGATCCACTGAACCTATTGATTAACCGGTAGTTGGCCAACAAGCCGAAGGGCCAAGAAACCGAAAATAAGATTACCATTCCAAAAAGCCGAAAATTAATATTGTTGTGCATCATAACAACAGATTGTCACTGTTGTTATGCGATTGTTACGTAATTTTGATAAAATTTACGTTATTCTGATGTTTTTTCAGATTTACGATATGCTGCTGGTTTGTAGATATGGCGGTTTTTTGAATATCAGGCCGATTAAAATTTTCAAAAAAGTTCAAGCCCGAAGTTCACTTAACAGGAATTTACAATTAAAAGATATGGAAAATTTATAGTTTTTAATTTAAAAACCACATACAAAAATTCGTTCTTCGCTTATGTTTCCTTGAACTCGCTAGCGCTTCCTGAAACCTGTTTTGGCTGTTACGGATAGACCGAATAAAAAAAAACATTCAATAATGATGTTGCGATTATTTCGATTGTTAGAACAATCAAAATGAGTTGATTCATAACGAAAAAGGTGATTTTTGAATTGAAGTCATTTTATGCAATGATCGTCAGATATCTACAGAAGAGACTGAAAGCGTATTTAAGTTATTTTTTAGAAACATCAGTTTTCTGAAAACAAAATGAGGATCTGCTTAACAATTCCCCTCCCCTATGGTATCTACTAAAGAATCTCCACCCCTATAAAAAAAATACAGTAAATGAGCACTACAGCTTGTATTGAAAATTCGAATTTTGCTGCATTCTGAATGGTCGAAAAAAAAGTTGAAAGGGGGGAGGTTGTTAAGTAGATCCCAAAATGAAGCATATATAATATTTATAGCAGTTCGTGTTTTTTTGGGCGTCACTTTGGAAAAATCTATGAATGTGTTTTAGATTTAACTGCTCGCCACGAGCAGTTTTCGGACTGGTTGCGAAGGGGAGTTGTAGCTAGTAAGAGGAACCCCAACCCCAATGGGACGGGGAGGGGCGCTTTGAAGGAGATCTGGCTCGGAGGCCTCGTGAACCCGACGAACGTCCTCTGTTGTCTCAAGTCGACGGCTGCGAACAAACTTGACTGTCTTATTGATGAGGTATGCGAATCATTCGGTCCCAAATTTCTAATATTTTATGAAGTCTCGAATGTGTTTTTCAATCTTGAACCATCAAAAGTAAATTTTATCAGTAATCATAAATTTCAATCTTATCATTGTCAATCGTTGCAAAAATTCTTTCAACTATACTTAAATTATTTGTCTCTTGATCAAAATGTTCGAAAAAACTTCAAATTGTTTTTGTTTTATACAAAAAACATACAATACTTATTCAATCCATGATAAATTTTGGGTCATTCAATACTGTTCCTTTTAGATCGTGTTGGACTTGGACTTTTCTACTGAACTTTACCAACTGAAGCCACTGTCTCTCCGAGGCAATGAAGATGACCCCACCATTGTACTTCGCTATTTATACTTGGAGGGTTCCACGTGGGGGTTGGAGGAGTCCAGACTGAGAACTGTGGGGGTTGCCGCTGGACCGGTCCCGATGCCCGCAATTGTTGTGAAGGCTGTAAAGAGGAAAGACTGGATTCAGAAGAAAGGACGAGAGGACGACTTTTATAATTGCCCTGTGTTCACTAACAAGGTAAGGACCTTACCATCAAGTTTTTAGCCCCCCCCCTCTCTCTCTCTCTCTCTCTCTCTCTCTCTCTCTCTGAAAGGACCAAAATAAGATCCGCCTGACCACAAATTAATGTGGGTTGATACTTGCTCCGCAATGCGCAGAATAGTGTCGATTTTGAGTGAAAGATTGTTCGAAATGTATAAGAAAGTTAAAGTCTAACTTCCTAAGCTGCTGTGGGGGTGGTGGGTGTTAACTTAATACTAATGAGTTTTCACTAAAAATTTTGTACAGCTGATGAAAATTAGGTAATGATAGATGCTTTTAACTTTTATGAATTAGTGTCTGATTTAAAAAAAAATTAATGAAATTTAGGAAAAAGATTAAACAGTTTTTAAAAAGTCAGAAAAAGATCGTACTTCTTTTTTGTTTTGGGAGAGCTCAAAAAGTCAAAACAAGATCGTTTTTCTTTTTTGTTTTGGGAGAGCTCAAAAAGTCAGTTTATGACCTGAAAAAATGAAAAATTGTAAAAAAAAAAACGTGCGATTTTTTCAAAAATTTTATAGAATCCTCACTTGGCGAAAATCTTAGATCTGCTTTGTAACCTTTTTACCAACTTTCAACTCGTTTTAGCAAACTTAAGTTTTTGAGACGTTTCAAACTTGGATGAACAAAATAACTGTTCGACGTTTCAAATAACATTGGAAACCAACTCATCAATGAATTCTCTGTTCTAGTCACGTGCTTCCTTCGTCACCAACTTGAATCTCCCGTGTGAAAACAACCCTTCAGTCTTCAGCAGTGCCGGGTAAATACTCTTCATGATCGTTTCAAAAACAAAGTAGTTTTTATTATGCCCGCGCACCCCTAAATTTGAAATTGACGTAAGTGTATAGCATATTTTTAGCTATTGAGATTAGCTTATTCTCTTCTAAATTCAAATTTGCCGTTTAAATGGGTGGGAGGGGCAAGCAATACAACAGAAAAGACCCACAAAATGCGTATGGTCATTTATTTATCACGGGTGAGCTGAATTAAGATAACTGGGCAAGTCTTTTTCTCAGACTTCAAGAATTTTTGTCGAACATACTTTGAAACGACTCCTAGGTAATTTCGAAAAGACTTGTTATAGATTTTTCTTGATTTTAGCTGAGAAAAAAAATTAAATTTTTATTGAAACGAATTCTAAAAATTTAAGAAACGATTGTTGAAGACTATTTTTAGGTTTAGTTGAGAAATAATTCAGAAAAAGTTACCGTTATCATTTCATGTTACGTCAGTACTTTTTTAGCTCCAGATCGAATCCCGCTCGCGCGGTTTAATTTTTTTCAATTCAAAATTGTTCTACTTTACTATGCACTGAGATGATGTCACCTGACACTGGTATTATTTTTCTCCAGTCTCACCTCGACATGTCTGCTGCTGGACGCTGGCCCTGAAGTGGTCTCTTCTTCCGACTCCAGTCTGAGCAGTAAGAGGATGCGACTGGCACACATCAAGTCCATCCCCAAAGACATCCCAGACGAGACTCACTCTGATATTATATCCACTGCCAGGACCAAACTCACCAGGGGTAACACTATTTAGGATACTCAGTAGCGTGCCTAATGGGGAGGGGGACCGCCCCCCCCCCCCTCAATTCTGGTCAGTAGCGGATTTAAAAGGGGGGGGGGGGATCAGACGCCCCCCGCAGGGATTCGACCCCCTACCGACCCAAAGGCTCCCCCTTTGCACTATTTTCAGATATCCATATTTGGTGATGGACCCAAAATTTTTTCTAAAGGCGCCTTCGGCACAAATCTATACTAATTTTGAGTCAAAATTTTCCAAAAAGTGCCTAAAAACGCCTTAAAAAGCAGCCTAAAAGGCAGACAAAAACTGTATTAACCAATCAGAATCGAGACAAGGAAGAAATTAATAAATACTCGCAGTGATGACAAAAATGGATAAAAATCGATCATCTATAGAAAATATACAGATTTCAGATCTGTTGTAATTTTTTATAGTAAAACTTCGATTATGTAGTTTTTATAATCGATTATAATGCATTTTGTTTTGCAAAATTTTAATACTGTATATCTCATTATCTAATCATTGCCAAACCACTCCAAAACTAATTTTTCTGTATCAAATTTTATGTATACTATAAACAGATTTATACACATTATCTACAGATTATCTACATATTATCTACAGAATACATACTGATTATACACAGATTACATACAGACTAAATACAGATTATATAAAGATTTTATACTGACTACAACACATTAAACACAGATTATACACTGATTTTCTCAACATTCTCACCAGTCAGATCGAATGAGTATTTTGAAATAAAATTATAATGTAGGCTTTTTATTGCAATTTTTGTACTGATGTTTGATCTAAAAACATTCAAATTTTTTTTTGTGTAAATAAGTTGCAGCAAAGCTAAGTTGCTCTGTTATTTTTTCTAATTTTTATTGATGTTTTTCTCACAAAATTGCGCTGAATAGGTTAATCTTTTAAATGGCATTTGAAGAAGTTTTGCACATAATTACTTTTCTTACCGCGGAAATCCTTAGGTTGTCAAATCTTAGAGGGATCTCTTGAAACTTGTAGTTTGCGGTGACCAATTTTCCTCATGTGAGTTCAGCTCACTATAAAACGGAGGAAAATTTTTCCTGATAGCAAATTTTTCTTGAATTTGTCATAAAAAATCATTAATTTAAATTTTGAAAGGTCAAAGTTGAAATTTTTACGACCCCTATAGTTTTTAGGCGATTTAATCAATTTGATACAGATTATCTGCAGGTTTTTTTGTATAAAGTTTATATACTGACAAATGCAGATTATCAACAGATTATATTGAGGTTTTACACCATAGAAAAATTGATTATTTTGGCACTGAAATCCATTTATTTTTGGTGGAAAAAAATGGATTCTATCAGTACAGAATCGATTATCGTTCGAAAAATGGTTGTAGATACACCAATTTAGTACGTTAGTTTGTAGATTTTACTGTATATAATCAATTTTCATCCATTTTTGTCACTGCGGGTAATTATGATTTGTTTCGTAAGTTTGCTTTCCCATCTCGATTCTGGTTGGTTCATACAGTATTTGTCTGCTTACTGACGAGTATGAATATGCGGTTGTCTAAATACAGACCGCGCTCTGGTTGAAATAACGTGAGATAAAAAATGAGAATTGATATTTTCAGGGGAGAGTCTTCAGGACTTGATCAACAGCATAGATCAGAAAGAAAAACCGAAGCCAGCAGTCGAGAGTGAAAAACATACTCCACGTTAGTTCACATATTTTTTCACAAGTAGTTCACAGATCGCATTTAATCGGAGCGGAATTTTTTGCAATACTTGTTTTTTTCCGAATAAATGTAAACGTATTTAAGGTTGCGTCAAAAGAAAAATTGGTTTAAAAATAGAATCAACGGTGACTGATTTTACAATTTAAACAGTCAGTGCACCGTTTATTTGATATTAGCGTTTTTCTTAGCTTAACTTGAATATCATGATTCGCACTCGCTCAAGTTAAGTTACTGCTATTTAGTGATAATTTTTAGTCATTTTTGGAGCATTCCACAACTTTAAACAAATTTAAATATGATCATTCAGGACATCAAATATTATTTGAAGTTGCATCTACTAAACTAGAAGAACTTGATTTTTGAGCCGGGGTTTTGTTTTTAGAATCTCGAAGCGATAGAACTGCGTCCTCTGACAAGAGTATAAAAAAGACAGCGAATGAATCGATGGCTGAAAAAGTGTCCGAACAACAGGAAAAGAGCAGAGTCCAAGACAGGACCTCATCTAGTGAGGGCAGCGTGAAGCCAGGAGGCATAGTGGTCGACGGAGGTGGTGCTCACCCGGGCGGAGAGGGGGATGATGTTGATGAGAGTTACTCGATGTCGCCAGGTTCGCAGAAACAAGACATCGAACGACAAGGTATGATGATTGAGCTCTGCATTAGGAGTGATAATAGTTTGAGCTAAAAAGCAGAAAAAATCAGAAATTTGACGGTACGTTTTTTTTTATAATTTTTTTACTGAGCGAACACAGAAATTACTGCAAAAACCTACCAGAGCGCAGATACACAGATAAGTACTTCTAATTTTCCTAAGTTTTATACGGATTTGAGAAAACAACATTGCTTCAAAATGACTGATATTTAGAAAGTTCTCATTTTTTTCGAAACTAAACGGTGAACCGGTCAAAAGTCTACTTTTTAATCGAAATATTGGGTTTTCGAAATTTTGAAAGGTTTGTATTCATTTTTTCATACAAGTCAGCCAATCACAGCCGAGATAACACAATTTAACTTAATACTCAATTCCTTTTTAGGCGAGCAGTTTGAATCGGAATCCCAAGAGTTCGATGATCTTCTATCCCCCAACGAGGCTTACAAGACTCATTTAGACTTCCCAATTGCGTCGCCAGATACTATTGATCCAACATCACCCGCAAACGACACCCCACGAAGCCAAAAAGCCGAACCACCGCAGGCTATTCATGACACTCCAAAATCTGAATCACGAGGACAACACAACGAGTCGACTGAAAAACAACCCGAGAATTACGAAGAACAATCTGACAGCCGAGATGTTTCCAAGGGCGGAGACGAGTCGTCAGGTCGAGTTTCGGAACGTCCGCGTAGCGAATCGAAGACAGAATCCGAGAAGGGTTCGTTTAAGAATCAAACAGACAACAATCCTCTTAAAAGTGATTCGAGACTGCTAGAACAGATTATAAACGAAGATCCTTGAGATACAGAATCTTCGACAGAATCATTGCCTACAGCGTCAAATCAACTGTCTATAGGCTATCAAAACTATATTTCTCTGTTGGGTTCATTTGAATTAATTTGATGAGCTTCACCCTTAGATTGGAAAAGCGAACTTTAACCTTGTTCATTGTAAATATGTATATTTTGTGAATCAGAGATCCAATTCAAACAAACTTTATGTATACGATAGCTTAAAATCTAAGTCGAAAATTAAAAAAAAAAATTTCGAGATGAGAGTGCATCTGCGGATTCGTGAAAAATATGCCCAATCGGTAGATAACTGAAAAGTGAATATACAAAGCAGGGGCGGATCTAGGATTTTCTCGAGGGGGGGGGGCGGATTTTCAAAAAATTTTCCAAAATTTTGACGAACTTTTTTTTTTTTTAGGTCGACCGAATTGATTTTTGGAGCTCTCCCAAAGCACTGTTTTGCCCCTATTTTGGCTAAATTTTCTGCGCCGCAGGCAAATTTTTGAAAAACAGGTGAAAAAAGCCGTTTTTGGCACTTTTTGGAAAATTTTGACAAAAAAACGCGTTTTTTTGGCGCGCGCTCCCCCTCAAAATTAGTATATATTGGCGCCTTGAAAAAAATTTGAGGGTCGGTCGGCCAAAAATGGATTTCTTAAAAAGTGCCAAAGGGGGGACCCTTTGGGTTGGCAGGGGTTTCGAATTCCTGAGGGGGGGGGGGGCGTCCGCCCCCCCCCCTAAATCCGCCCCTGATACAAAGTGAAAATACCAAAAACTGAATAGTGAAAGTACAAGCGAGTTGTGTTATCTATGCAAAAGCAGATAATTATGTTCATCATCGTCAAAGATGCAGCTTAAGCTCTTAGCGTTCCATTTTTGTCTCTTTGTAGTCAGTACAGTATTTGATCCCATGCCATGGCAATGATAGTCTGCGAGGACAAGCTCTCACTTGACCTCCAGCTTCAGGTCTACCACAACCTGACCAAATTTGGCTGCAATAGTGGTACCACGTAAAAGTTCTAGACGCAAAAAAAAAACGGCCTTGAGTCGCAAAAAAAACAGCTTCTCTCAGCAAAAAATTAACACTGTCTGGAATGTGGGGAGATAATACAAATGAACTATCCTCGACAGGACTGTTAAGGCCTACCGATAGCTCCTCTGCGATTCGCAGGAACTACAATTATTATTAATTAGTGGCTTGTGAAGAGTCATTAGTCCTTTCAGCTCTAAAATGATACTTTATTTATGCCTTCAAATAACGATTCGATTAAATTACCAGGAGTCAATCAAATACAAGGTCAAGTTTTGGTTGCCTCAACAATTATTCGAGACCAGTTCTCGCTCACTAAAATCATCACTTGAATGAAGTCCCAGATTTTAAGCCCGTGTTTTTACACTAGCAGAAAATTTTGTTATAATATGAAGTTCATTTTTCCCTACCTTACGTCGCAAAAAAGTGCTCATTTATTTGGCAAAGACATTATAGCTGGCTTAGTTGAGCTACATTAGCATTATTATTTGTATCTAGTTTATTGGTGCCTAGTGTTGATCAAGGTTTTCTTACTTAATCCGCCAAAAAAAATCTAAATTCTGTTGTTTTCAATTTATGAAGGTGTTCAGACAATTCGGTCACAGACAATTCCGCCAATTTCAAATTCAGTCAAAATGAGTGAGACAATTCGGCAAAAGACAATTCAGACAGTTTTAAAGTTTTAAAACGTGCGCGCAAAAAATTTTCACATGCGGCAAAACATCGAAGCTTTCATTAGACGACTTATAATTAATTCCTTTCAAATGCACATAAAAACAAATATAATTAAAAGAAACAAAAGTACCTAAACATAATAAAACTTCATGCAATTCATTAGTTTTCCAATTTTTAAATAGTACCTAAGCAAAAATAGAACTCAACAAAAAACTGCACAATACTTAAAAATTAACCAATTTACGGCAAAGTGGAACCGAGATTGGGAGTTTTACCGGCGGTCAAAAAGGATATCAGTTAAAGGGTTGACCACCCATATCAAGTACTGGCCACACAGTTACGCTGATATTCTTATCATGCCTTAGGTGGGGGGAGGGTGCAACCGCCTATTAGGTATTTTGGGTATTTGGTAGAAACTAATTAGAAACCTCGTTAAAATATAAACTAATTGCGATTAAAATATTGTCCAACCAGAAACCAGTACCGCGTTCAACGCCTACTTTTTGCAGTTAGATTGTCCATTTACACAATTAACAACAATTAACATTGATTAGTCTTCATTAGTAACTAGCTTGAACAACTGACTGATTAGTATCTGAATCATTCTAAATCTTTCACTTTTAGCAAAAGTTGTCGTAAAATGGAATCGTAAAATCCGTAACATCTGAACGCGGAAAACGTATCTTTGACTTGATGGCTAAAAATACATTGAAAAAACCAACTTAAGAACGGTATCATTAAATGGCAATGTACCTTTGGAAATTGCTGAGCAGTGGGTTATTTGGACGAACAGCAAGAATTCACCTTAAAAACCGAGCATGATCATTTACCAGTCACCAGTCTTACCTCGAAACCCTCAAAAATTCAAGGTAAGAAATTTGCTAACGAAGTTCGAGAAAAAGCCGCAAACACTGGTAACGCTCCCCGACAGATTAAAATCATCACTTGAATGAAGTCATCACTTGAATGAGCGTTACCAGTCTTACCTCGAAACCCTCAAAAATTCAAGGTAAGAAATTTGCTAACGAAGTTCGAGAAAAAGCCGCAAACACTGGTAACGCTCCCCGACAGATTGTCTTCAACGCCCAAATTGACCTGCCTCTTTATGCAGCGCCTACAATACCGAGTTACTCAACATCTCTTCGGAGTATAAACCGAATCAGGCAGCAAGACTTAGAAACAATGCCAAAACCAAAAAACCTTGAGAGCGTCGACGAAACTCCTGAACCTCTCAAACTCACACACAGCGGTGATACGTTCCTGTATTTTGATTCTGGTAAGTCGGACAATCGAGTTTTAGTTTTTGCAACATTACCAGCGCTTGATTTGCTTTCTCAGTCGGAAATCTGTCATTGCAATGGAGCGTTTTCAGTGGCACCAGATGTCTTTCACCAAGTTTATACTATTCATGGTGTAATCGAAAACGCAGTTATACCCTTGGTGTATGCTCTGCTGCCCAACAAGACTCAAGACACATATGAAAAAATTTTTGGCTGCCTAGAGCAATTTGGAAAAAAGTAGTCATTCGGTTGAATGTCAAAAAAATGATTTGCTTGGCATTCGTTCCCATTGGAGGCATCGATTGGCAGCTTCAATAAAAATTCGCGTCGATAAAGCACCCCGCCCTCCCCAAGCTGATCACACGTTTCAAAGATGAGCAAAAAAATGCCGAAATAAATGTAGAGAGACTGATGTCCGGCGGTTTTAGTAGAAAACCGAGGCCCAAGTATTCACTCGCCAATGAGAAACTCGTTCAAAACGCAAAAAAACTACAATCGAGACCATATACAGAAGTATTTAAAACTTTGTACCTTCAATGTACTTATATCTTAAAATTTTATGCATAGCAAGTTTGTTTTGATCTTTGAAAGTTGTTATTTGATGTTTCACATTTCTTTGTTAAAGTGTTGAAAGCCTTCGGACTCTAATCAAATTAGAAAAGTTTTAAATTTTCCTTTTATCTAGTCTCTTTAATCTAAATAGGCCGAATTGTCTTTGGCTGAATTGTCTGAAATTTTTTGGCTGAATTGTCTGTATTTTAAATCGGCTGAATTGTCTCTGCGCCTTTATGAATACAGTGAACAAAACACTGATCGCGCTGATTCGTTGATTAATACAAATGCCATCATTTTAATTATTAGACAATTTCTAACAAGTCCAAATTATGAGCAGATGTTTAGTATTTTTGTACTGCAGCTATTTTCTGTGTTTTTTTTCTGGTCTGGGTAAAACTGCAGATTATTTTATCACAAACTTGAATAGTTTTCAAAATAATTAGTATTTTAGCTCATTCGGTTTAATTATAATATTTAAAAAAACTGAACTTTGATGATTGGCTAATTCTAATCCATCAAATTGAAGCACAATAGTTTCATTTTAAAAAAACCTAATCATTCAAGGTACAAAACCACTTGTACCTAATATAAACACAGCGGAGCAATCAGTCGCTACCTGCCAAGGGTGCATGAATTTAGTGCTTTTGTAGTGCTTTTGTCGCCATGGTCATTACAATTCACTGGCAAAAATTTGCCAAATCAGGTATCGATTTTTGCGGCTTTTATATCCCAATAAACTTAAATCAGTTTAAAGGAAATCTACTTTTGAAAGCTAGCCAGAATTACTGCTGTTTGATCTATATGCAGTTTTATACAACCTCGTTATGTAATAAGCCTGAATGATTTTGAATTGAAAGTTGGATAAGTTGAAGCTTCTACAGTGGGTGATTTATGGGAGATGGCACGTCTTGTCCAATGGTTTGAGTAAGAAGCAGACTTGAATCAATATCGAAAATTTGATCTAATCTCACCGACCTTGTGTGTGTTTTGGAGAAACCAATTGTAATTTTGAACCAAACCAAAATAGTATAATAAAGAATTAACGTTTTTTGGGCTTAAACATATTGAAATATTTTTCACGTTTTTCTTCAAATTTGTCCGAAAAGCGCAATTTCAAAATTAATTTTCTTGAAGCTGTCGAATCATTGAAGCAATCACGACTAAAAAAAACTTCAACTTGACGTACCACGTGATTTATGTTGGTGGAGGCTTCTTGTGTTCCCTAATTTTCCTTGGAAACGAGAAGAGAAAATTTTTAAACACTTAACCGAAAGCAAAACTTCTTCCCAATTTGTGTTTCCTTTCCACCAAAACTGGTAACTAGTGCCCTCATGACGGTTAATGATGGTTGCTTTGAAATAAAAATTACCAGCTGCAATTTGAAACTTTTGAAACTCGATTTTTATTCGTCCGTTTTTTGAAATTTTTGCTCCGATTTTGAAGGAAAAAATTAGAAAATGATCATGGATGACAATTTTGGATGACAAAACGACCCTAAGTGTGTTGATCGGACTTGAAGCTTGAATACATCCGACGCAAGTTTTGAGCAAACTGTGGTTAAAAAATATCACCGCGCTTCAAGTTGCATCAAAGCTTGTATCTTTTTATCGGCGCTAAAACTATTGAGCAGAAACTATGAAAAACTAAAATTAGTGCCTTTTACTCATTTTTTGTTAGTCTGACTGACAGGAAACAGGAATTGGTGCAGAAAAAAACGTGCAGAAAGATCCGTTTTTGGCAGGTTTGTGAAAAAGTGACTTAATAATAAGTTTATCAAGTGTCGTCAAAAAAATCGAGAAGGTTATACGCGAATGTTTCCCAAAAAAAAATGATGCTTATTATAACAACAAAAGGATTGACGTTAATTCAAATGAGCTCAATTTTTAGACATAGAATTTTGTCAAAAAATCTCGGTTACGCTTTTTCTGAATAAAACGCAGTTGTAATGCAAAAACAACAAGTTGAGTATTCTAAAATCACTGTTTGAGCCCCATAGGTTGAGCCCCATAGTCTGATGAAAATGGAAATTTATAATTTGAGCTGAAAGTGGAAAAAATCAATTTATAGATTAGCGAAAACATATATAATTTTGTATTAGTATTTAGCAGGCTTCCTTGATTAAATTTTGCTCAATACAGGTTTATAAATTGTACAACTTATAAGCTTATCATATCAGGTCTGAAAATCTCTGGACTAAATAAATATTTTTTTTTTGTTTTGATTGGAGTTTAACAAACTAGGTTGCGGTGCAGCATCGAAACAATTATATACTTTTTTTTTCATATGACGAAATTAGTTTTAGTATATTGTTTGGATATGGGTTGATCTTATCCCCACAGATGAATTTTGTCTTTTTTTCGGTCTAAAACTTGACATAACCCATACTAATTTTGCTAACTTAAATAACCCATGCTAAAAAAAACTAGCTGATAGCGTTGGTTACCCTAAGTGGTTTGCTTCCAAAACTTTTAAAATTTTTATAAAGTGATGCCGTTAGGTGAGAAATCACGTGTAAGCAATTTTTGCTTGAAATCAAATTCTTAAGCGTGTTTTTTCTACTTTGGCTGTTCTGGCATCTCATATCAGAAACAGTTATTCTGGCAAAAACTAACAGATGAAGAAAACTTTAATGCCTCATTTAAAAATCATATAATTGAAAAAGACTGTCAATTACTGAAACCCCAATTAGTTAAAATTGAACTTTCAGCTACCCGTAAAATTATACAAAAAAAAATCAATCAAACATCAATGACCGGTAGCAGTGACTTGTGTTTTTAGTTGAATTTTTTCGTCCAGAATTTTGATTAAAATAACGGGAAACTTGTGATCGGTGTGCTTTTTTATGATAACTTTGATTATTTAGCCAGCAGTTTGTAAACACTATACAAAAGCTATCAATGAATTAGCTTTAAATTTCAGGTCAATTTGGCTGTTTTGTGATAAATCTGATCTAATAAAGCGTAAGTAGTTTTAGACTCCGGCCTAAAATTCAGTCCAAAATGGTTTGAGTCAACTTTTTGACCTCATTCAACAAAAAAAAATTTCTTCCCATTTCCCACCATAGAGCAATAATTATTGTTCCGACTTTCGATACGAAAGTAACGGAATATTTGTGCTCGGGGTGGGTTTTTTTTTCTTCAGACAAATTTCGACTTTTTAACTAGCCATTTTCGACGGAATTTTTTATATCATTGTTGTCCTAAGCTTAAATTTGAAAAAATATTTCACCTGTGATCATTTTTCGTAAAGTTATGAGGGTTTAAAGATTGCCATTTTGGCCATTTTGACCAATTTGGGACAATTAACGCGCGATTTAACTCGCGCTATTAACGCGTAAGCGGAGATTTAATCCGTCTTATAAATCGTTCCAAATTGGTTGAACGAAGCTTATTTGCCATAATTGATTTGTTACAAGGAACGAAATCTATCTTTTTGTACTTTATATGGCGTGTGGGGGGATGATTTTCATAAAAAATTTCAAATTTTTGAGAAAAAAAATTTCATTTTATTTTATTACATTTTAATGTACTGCTGCTCAATAAACCCTAAAAGGCAGTCGGAACATTCAGGGCTTTGCCCTGATACGAGCAGTCTTGTTCAATTTAAATTTTGTTCAATGTTGTTAATGGAATATTTAAATTTGGTCAAGTTAGTTTACATAGCATACGGTCTATGCAGCCAATCAAAACAGAAAGCTGTTAGGCTCTTTCACTGGCCATGAATGGGTTATTGTTCCGACTTTCGAGACGAAAGTAACGGAATATTTGTGCTCAGGGTGGGTTTTTTTTCTTCAGACAAATTTCGACTTTTTAACTAGCCATTTTTCACAGAAATTTTTTATATCATTCAAAAGGTATTGTTGTCCTGAGCTTAAATTTGAAAAGATATTTCACCTGTGATTATTTTTCGTAAAGTTATGATGGTTTAAAGGTTCAGATTTTGGCCATTTTGACCAATTTGAGGCAATTAACGCGCGATTTAATTCGAGCTATTAACGCGTAAGCGGAGATTTAATCCGTCTTAGAAATTGTTCCAAATTGGTTGAACGAAGCTTATTTGCCATAATTGATTTGTTACAAGGAACGAAATCTATCCTTTTGCACTTTATATGGCGTGTGGGGGGATGATTTTCATTGAAAAAATTTCAAATTTTAGAAAAAAGCGTTCATTTTATTTTATTTCATTTAAATAAAATACGAGCAGTCTTGTTTAGTTTCCGGGCCGATGTTGTGTTTTTGTGATTACACTGCAGCGACCGATTTATGGCGTTTTCGGATTTAACAGACATAGGAGACGTCTACGCTGCCAGCGTATTCCGTGTAAATTTATTGGCAACCGGTGCAAGGAAACGTTGATCGCGACTAGCACTACTGCATACGATGTTTTTTTATCAGAATGAAATGGTTATTAGAGTTATTTGCAATGTTTCGACCGTGCTCGACCGTTTTCGATGTATGTTTCGAATGTGCTCGGGGTATGCTTCGAATTTGTGCTCAGACCAAACCCCTGTCTCGGCAATTATTTTCAGTCGAGCACTGACATGTGCTCAACTTTTGAAGTCAAAAATTGAAGTGACCATCTCGACCCGGGGAAAAAATTCCAGCTAATTGATCGACTTTCGCATTTGTTGCATATTTTTCTGCTACAATTTTACACTTTCAAATTAAAAAATTTGTGATTGCCGTTTAATGGTTTTTGCTATACAAATTAGGGATTCGTATTGTATTCCTCAAAAAAATCTCAACTTTTGAACTTTTTTTTCTTACTTTTTGAAATTGCAAGCCATTGCGACCAAAATTTGATATTTTAGACCTACGCGGTGAATTTGGGAATATAATTTTTTTAGGTGTGGAACGAATGCCGAAGACACCTTCATGATGTAGCTTGCCGGGGATTCTGGGCACTATTACCAAAAGTGTTTATTGATTTTTAATTTACGAACTCGAATGCCACAAATAACAGAAACGGATAGTTAGATTCTTTGTTGAAAACACATGAAAATTGAAAAAAAAAGTTCGGTATAGCGATTGTGCCTTTGAAGTCGAGCACGCATTTATCACCCTCTTACTAACGGTTCCACAACTAACGGTTCCATAGGTGAAGGAACTGAAAAATTTTATTAGGTTCTTCAGCAGAAATTAAACGGAAAACTCGACACTAGTTACACTATTCCGATTAAATTCATAAGGAACTAGTTATCATTAATTCTGGTCACAGATAGCTCATAAGTCTTCATGGTCACACAAAGCGACAGCAGTTCGAAGCTATAACACACAACAAAATTAACGGTATAACCGAAACCGATATTATTTTCACCAGTTAGAACCATCATCTTTAACACCTTTTCAACAATTGCTACTTACTCTCTTGAAAGTGTTAGGGCTTCACTTATTTGCAATCATTCGACGATTTTGAGCAGCTGTTTCAACTACAACCAACTGATTCACCAGAATTTGCAAAATTTTCAAAAATTCTTGAGTTTTCAAATTTTCAGCCAAATTTTTCCACGTTGTTTATGTTTCAGTTTATGTTTCAGTTTATAATTTCAGTTTATGTTCGCGGCAATAAATTTAATGAAACACAACTCCATCAACTTGAAGATGAACAAAAACTTCATCAATGCAAAATATTTTTAGATCGAGTTTGTGACTTGACTATAAACACATGTCGGATTATGACGTTTTTTTTTGCCAAGGAATTAACATCGGCGCGATATCAGAAATCTGAAAAGACGTCGCGCGACTCAGCCCGGGTCTTTATAACCCAAATTAGTTTTAATTGAGCTGCAGCCTATTCTTGCTTTACAAAAAGAAAATTGAATGTTCCGCGGTGTCACGTATTATTAGGTCAATTTTGAAACAAAGCGTAGCAATCAAGTTTATTTTAAGATTTTCTCATTGATTTATCGTACTGTATGTGCCGTACCCAAGTGAAAGTAAATCGAACCTAAACACCGATTTCCAGAGGGGATTTTCCCTCTTTTCAAAGCCAGTAGTTCGCATTTTCTGGCTATTCTTTTATCTTGGTCAAAAATCGTGCCAATTATTTACCACTGCGGGAAAATTTATTTACCTCTAATTCCGATAAAACCCTGAAATTTGAAGCCGAATTGTTATGATAGCTATATTTTCTTTTAGGGTGTATTATAATTATATCCAAGAATTCCCTGAGAATTCCATAATTTGTTTGTTTAGGCGAAAAATATATCTGATTCGTTCAAAGAAGGTCTAATTTGAAAGCATACGGGACCATTTGAAATGAATCACTCGACTTTGCTTTGTTATCATAACTTGCGTGATCAAATAATTAATGAAGTGTGACAAATTAAATATTACGTCATCAGATCAAAACTGAAATCATTTGAAGTAAACCCTTCAAGGAATTTTTTTGACCCAGTAAAAAAATCCGCCTTGGGATATTAGTTTGTAAATACCAAACCATGCTGTTGTCTTTTTTGTGCTTTTTCTTTTTTTCTGAAGAAGAAGACAATTTTCTGTGATTGAAAATTGGTTAATTACTGCCATGCGGTAACTCAAGCATTGAGCAATCACGTGCATAACTGTCAAAATTAAGTGGTGCTTCCCGTTTGCCTCAAAAGAGACCTTTTCAGACAGGTAAAAAAAGAGGAGTTAAACTCCGTGCCAATAATGAAAAAAGACTCTTCATTTCTAATGAGACTTTACAAAACTGTGCCGGGAGCTGCCAAGTAGTTCCAGATAAGCCAGAGCGAACTGTTTAACTATTTTTCTTCTAGCCGGGGTTGCGCATCATTTTGGAATCGGCTATAGAAAAGACAGCCAGCGGCCAATAAATTTGTAACAAGAGAACGTGGCGCCTTGACCTAGCTAAAATTGGGTCTTTAATTTATTATTGATGAGCGTTTGTTTCCTTCAAGCCTTTACAATAACTCTAATTTCAGAATTTCAGTCACAAGCGAGTGGACAATTTTTATTGGATTGAACAAGTAAAATTTGCGAAACTCCAAAATTTTAATTTTTATTACGGGGCCAATTTAGTTCAGTTCTTATAGCCACAAATATAAATATTTATAATGGTCTCTAGATTATGGCATTTCTTGAAGGTTAGCATGGTCACAACTAATTAGGTCCTTAAACAATCATTTTCTTCTTCACTGCCAGACAAAAATATAATTTCTGCTAAGAATAGCTACTCAGTTTTGAACCAATGACGTAATAAAATGAAGAACATCATTTAGACCAGACTATCATTTAGTAATGAGCTGCATGAAAAATAGCAATTTGAGTGGAGTGCCGCTTTAAGTACGATTGTACTTGGAATTTAATGCTCCTAAAATTCCGTGTTCAGATAAATTGCCCTGCACAAAATCGGGTTACTCGGTGCTGAAAAGGGCTTAAATTTGACGTATAGAAACTCCCATTATGATTGAACGCTTTCGTTCATTGAGCTCCAAGTTTTATTTTTTTTTTTTGACAATTTACTAAGAAATTTACTAGTTTTTGAGTCATTTTGATTTTACGAAACATAAAAAAGCCCTAATTTGTCAAACTTTTTGTTACCGAATCGAATGCTTCATGTGGCAGGTAAGTTTATTAGATTAAACTACTAGATGAAATTTCATGTGAGTGCAATGTTGGTCTTTTACATTTTACACGCATTTTTTTGCGCAGTGATTTTTATGGTAGAAAATTGAAGCGAATGCTAACATTGTAAGATGGCTCAAGAATTTTAATGAGTTCGATGCAAAAATTAAATCTGAACCTGCAAAAAAGCGGGGCTGCAAAAAAAAACTGGTTTCGAGCGGGTCTAATTTTTAAACCCATTTGCATAATAGAGAATAAAAGCAATCAATCATTAATTTAATTTTTACTGTTAAGTAAAAGTTCAGAGCCAGCACTTCGCATTCTTGAAGTTTTATTTTTGGGTTGAATCTCAATCACTTTAGCCCAAATTAACGATTAGTATTCAGTTTTTATATCATCGTCAACAGTAATGACAGCGAACATTTAAATTGCCAGACGTTAAGTTCCTCTTTAAAGTTACCACAAAAGGTTAAAGTTAACTTTTCAATAATTTATGGCCAGCACTTAAAACGTTTAAACATACCACTCTCTCACAAACCTTTGTCTGAAACGTGAACAGACTTTATAAATACACCTAACTTTCAAAGACTAATGTTAAACTGTTACTTTAAACTGTTAGTATGCGTTAATTGAAGCCTATGTTAGGCTCACCAATCACAGAAGATTAGAATTTTATGACATTTTCTGACTTTCCTAAAATTTTGACAGATAGCGGAGCCGCAACCAGCAGGAGCTGCCGGAAAAGATAACTCAAATCAAAATTAATCCCAGTTTTCTGCCTTCCAGTTGTTGGTTAAATTATTTTGCTGTTATATTTGCCGGAAAAACAAGTTGTTTTGACATTTTAGTCAAAATAGTACACATTTACTGTACTGCAAGTGCAAAGGGCGTCAAATTTTTATTGTATTTCACAGGTAAGAAATTTAAATCAAATGATTTTTGGTAACTTTGACCAGTCTCGCGCCGAGGCTCGTTCGCTAATCGTAAGTCGACGAGACCAAAATCTATTTTAACAGCTTTTTATCGGCAAAATTAAACACATTCAAACATTTGCAACCGAGAAAGAGCAGTCGCCTCTGCTATGTTAATTATACAGTGCTGATTTAAATTATCCGGACAAATCGAACAAAACTTGAATTTTCAAGCGCATTTTTCTCAAATTGGGCTAAAATTACACAAAAAATGAAGAGAACAAAAGTTGCTTAGAATTTCACCAGAATTAATATGGTGCCATTTTTTTCTCCGAAATTCTCAACAAAAATTTTACCCCAAAAATGGGTTATTTTGGCTTTTTTCAATTAATCAAGAATTACGCGGAAACTACTTTGAATTATCATGGTCAAAAGATTCAAAAACTTTTTTTTTCAGCTCATGGCATCAACATCTATCAGGTGGTATCAATAATTGCCGTTGAAAACTGCTACTTCAGTTTGAAAGTCGAAAGTGGTCTGAAGAAAAAATCACCCGAAAATAAACAAGACTGCTCGTATATCAGGGCTAAGCCCTGAATGTTCAGACGGTCCCTTAATTTATATCGATTAATTTTTGTGAAAAGAAAAATTGAAAGCCTATACATATTGGACAATATCAATGCGTAAAATTTTGAGTCGTACAAACAAATTATCTCATTATTTCATCTTTACAACGTATCTCAGGTTTTGATTTTTATATGCATGGTTTAATTACGCAAAACTACGCAAAACCGGTTTCAAAACCACATACATTATGAAATTCTATTCAGTTCTTGACATCATGTTTTTCTATAAAAAATATTTCAACTATTATAGAAAACTAATAATTGCCGCCAAATGTTACGCAGTTAATATGACGTAACAGAAAATTGTTTTTAGAAAACTTTGAACTTTCAAGAAATAATTGCTAGTTTGCTCTCTACAGTGCTTGAATCATATATTATACATTATCTTTTTTATACAACAAAAAACCATTGTCAAGATTGTTGAGGACAGTTTTTTGGCAACTGGATCATTTAGAAGTTTGATTTACTATTAGCAGACTTTGCTCTTATCATGATTATTTTGCATTGCTAAAATTTTTATAGTTTTAATGACTCCTGAAAAATTAATGAAACCCTTATTCTAGCTGTCTTTTTAACTCTGATATAATTTTTGTTCCCCAAACTACAATTTTTGACAAAAATGAGTCTAAAGGTCCGCTAAAATTCTGAGATCAAAGTTTTTTTTTCTTAAATGCTGTTTTTTCATTGCGGCGTATTACAGGCAAGCTATAACGCACTCAAAAATTTTCGAAAGGAAGTGAAAAACATAATGTTCTACAACACAAAAAATTTGTCGTTAGATCATGATTTTGCTCTCTTTGGGTGCATTCTTGCAAAAAAATTCAGAAACACAAATTGAAACAAAAAGTAGGAAAAAGCGTGAAGAAAAGGGTTAAGGGGACTCTCAGGCTGAGTGAAAAACCAAATTCAATCGATCACACCAAATGGATAAAATGTAAGGCAAAAAATTGTTGCGAAGTCCTTGATACAATTTCCCGCTATCATACTGCATAACTTGCAGTATCTGTGACTGCAATCTAAAGTAAAACCAATGCGGTCTGGCAGGTAAATTTTCATCCTTTTTCTGAAATCATTTTGAGCAAAGCTAACATACAGGGGAAGCCAACAGAAATTCAATTTGGTAGTTTTTCATCAAAAGTTTCGGAAATTTTATCACAAGGAGAAGTCAAGCTTTACTATCTCGACAGTAATGCACTAATAATCGCAAAAAGGTTCTAAGAAGTCTAATTGCTCCGATGGGGAGGAACTTTGTAATCATGTAAAGTTTTAGTTATTTTTTCAATTTTTCGTTTTGTTTTCCCCACAAAATCAAGTACCACAATTATAAATTCGAATGATTTGAGTGATATATCATCTTAAAGCCCCTTTAAATCTTGATTCGATAGTCGCTAACAAAGTTTGCATAAATTTTTTCAGTTTCGAGAAAAACCGGTTTGAAGCATTTGGTTTTTTGGTAAGATTTTTTGAGCCAAAAAAGTGAGAATGTGAGCTTAAATTAGTCTTTTTATTATTAATTTAAGCCGTGAAAACTTCGTTTTATTCCATTAAAGTTTTTTCGTGGTTCATTTGCGCCATTTTTGAAAAACGTTTTCGAGTTTTTGAAAATTAAAATAAAATTATCAGTATTTCTCTTTTTTCTTGTCATTTTTCTATGAAAAACTGATTGTTTTTAATTTTTTACTATGACTCTCGAATATGCCTAACTTCTATTTATTGCTTAGATGTTTTTATCACACAACGCAGCAAAACGACAGTAATTTAAAGAGTTTTTTTTCTCGTTTTTTAACTTATGGTCGTTTTTTTTTTTAGTTTTTGAAGCTGTCTTCATCTCCTTCCTACTACCCTAAAAACCTTTTTTTAACTTTTGAAGCTGTTTTTATCTCCTTCCTACAACCTTAAAAAGACATTGCAAGGCACTCTTTTTGAAACTATCGTTGGGAACACGAATCTGTTAACAAGTTATTGAATACGCATCAAAGTTATTGGGCATAAGCCGGCTTTTTGAAATTACAATTTTTGAGACAAAATCAAGCCAAAAAGTGCAGCAATCGTAGTGAAACGAAGATTTTAAAATTTCGGGCCATAAACAAGTGTTCCTACAAAAACCTAAACATTTTATGAGAAGATTCGAATTTTCGATTTAATTTCAGACGCGCAAAAAAGATAACACGAAAGCTTTTTTGCATTGTGACAATTTTTACTTTAATTTAAAACTAAATTTTTACGCTCGGGCAAATAAAACGAAGCGCTATCGAAACTGGACGCCATGATTAAATATAACTTTTTTTTGTAGATTTCTGGGTATATACAAATTGATATGAGTAACATAACGCTACGAATATATTCTATAAATATAAATTGGTTAAGGGCGATTCTGCGAACATAAGTGAATATTTTATACAATTTGCCTTGGACTTTTGCGAAGAGGGGTAGCTAAATTTGTCAAAAAAGTTTTAAGTGTTCTTAAACTTGATCAAGATCAACTTTGATTTCCCCCCAAACCATATGACTAGCCCTTATTTTGTCAAAAATTTCTGCCATGGAAGCAAAACTTTGGCAAAACAACTGGAACACATCTTTTTTTGGCAAACTTGGGATTTTTTTTCCCCTACATCGCCCGAAAAGGTTTTTTGGCGCAAATGCCTCCATCAAAACCAAAAGCGTGATAGGCGGCTTTAGAAAAAAAATGGGTCGTTTGGGCAAAACAGTCATGCGGTCGTACCAAAAATGAGTCCGTCTCGGTCGTGAGGCGTGAAATCTCTGCGAAAAGGCGTCCCCCTTCAAACCCACCACTGTGGTTTATTAAATGGGATAGTTAATGAAAACTTGGAGAAAAATTTTAAAGTGGTAAGCCAGCGGTAGTTGAAAAAAAAACCGTCTAACCAGAAGCAGAGGCCAAATGAACCAACAGAACTGAGCATTGATTAAATCAACTTTGTTAGAGTTTTTGACGCGTTTGAAAGTTTTTCACAGGATAGAAACAAATAAAATGAATCACATCACTTGATCAATATGTGAAGTAAATTTTGATAGATAAAAACCACTGAACGTTTTTGCGCTATCACACATGACTATTTGCAATTTTACTGTTTGCTTTCCAATTTAGTTTTTTAAAAAATTTGCAAGTCAAAATTCATATTTTTGACAATGTTTTAAGACTGAGTTTGCATACAAGAGCAAGCAAAATTGAAAAAACGTAGAAAGTTAATTGAACAGTCTTACATCATCTACTCATGTTTTTGATGATTCTATTAAAAGGAGAAACCAATGTTAACTATATCGATGATTACGAGGCCAAGCTGTGTAATTTGTGAATTGTAAGAGGCCAAAATTTGTTTTGTTGCTGAGTCCCAAAATTTGTTACTTTTCTTTGATCCTTTTTGCTGTTCTGAAATCCACAAACAAATATCAAAAACACTATGCTGCTCAAAATATCTCCAAAAATGGGCGGAATCTGCACCAGAATTCGGAAAACCATGTTGAATCCTTAAGGAAATAATAAAATACAGCCATAGAAAAATTGAACTGTTGCGGATGCAACAACTGGTTTAGTTCAGTAATAAGCAAATTTGCGGAGCCCACTTACATTTTTTGGAATCCACGTACAGTTGTGGAATCCAAAAAAACTAGCTATAATCGCTTGTCGCGGAATCTGCGACAAAACAACAAATGTGCCGACAGATTTTACTTCACAAGTATTTGTACGCGGAATCCACAAAAAAATTGCTATGAGGAATCAAATTAAATTTTGAAGCATGTTTAAACACTTGTCTCTGGATTCCAGAGACATATAAACACCAGACTGTGCGCCTATCCACTGCAGAGTTTGGCCACATAATGATAGATCTAAAAACAAGCAACCTGATCCATGTCTCTGTTTTGTGCATTTTAACTGGGCGTTATCAAAAATGTTACATTTTTAGTTGTCTTTATGTCCCTACTTCATCAAAAAAGTTTAAAAAAAATATGATAAATTACCTTAACTCTTTTTATCCCGACCATTGAAAGTGGGGAGGAAATTTGTGTTCATGTGTGTGTTTTAGTTGACTTTTTTTGCTTTTTGTATTCCAAATTAATTAATTTAAGCCGTGAAAAATTAATTTTACTTAGGTTAAGGTAGTCTTTGTAGTTTTTTAGCGCAATTTTTAAAATCAAAAATTTGAAAATTGAAAAAATTTCCGCAAAAAATTTTACTATGACTTTCGAATATGCGTAAGTTCTATATTTTCGCTCAAACTTTTTTTTCATCACAACATGCAGAAAAAAACGACACCAATTTGAGAAAACATTTTTGTATTTTTTTAAGACTGTGGTCGGAACATTCTGTGCTACCTGCACAATAACCGGCTATCCTTTTTCAGTTTTGTTGTCAATTTTTCCATAACCTCACAATTGGAACAATCAATTTTTTATGCGCATCAGTTGGCTGTTTGAAGTTACATTTCTTCGAGGTAAAATAAGTCAAATTAGGCAGCAAACTTATTGAAATAACGATTGCTAGTTTCAAGTTTTTGGATGCCGTAGAAAGACATTCGTCTGCTTTAGGAGATTTTGAACTCCTTAGTTGTTTATACATGCACAAAAAAAACAGTCGCCACATTTTTCTTTCATTGTGACATAATTAAATAAGTTTTTGTTGGAAAATTTCTCATTTCTTGTTCAAATAAAAGTTATGCCCTCATAAATTGACCCCTTAATATTAAACGTTTTTGGGATATCAATTTTTGGATGTAGATATGACAAACAGAACATATTTTTTTAAAATGAAAGACTAAAATCTTGAAAAAAAATGAGGACTCATTGCACAAGCAGTCGGGAACGGATCTATTTTTTTTTGGTGGGGGGGGGATTGAATTTTGTGGTCGGTCAAATTAATTTACCGAATTCTCTCAGAACATTATAGAGATCTTATTTTGACAAAATGTTCGGGCCACAGGCAGATGTTTGAAAAATAAGATCAAAATACCGTTTTTGGGCGCTTTTTGTAGGGTTTTGACCAAAAAAGTGTGTTTTTGGCAAACTCCCCACTCAAAATTAGGATAGATTTTGGCGGCGAAGGCCAAATATTTCAAGTTTGGTCAGCCAAAAATGGATATCAAAGAGTAGTACCACAAGGGGGTCGAATCATTGATGGGGGGGGACGTAAGAGCTTTTCAAACTGCTTGGTAAGAAATTAAATGTACAAAAAAGGGTTCTAATATTCCATGCTTAGCACCAAACGGATATAGATATAAAAATCTAGTTTGGTTTTTAAAGCTTTTTGTGATCTCAATACTTGGTAGCTGACGCTTTTTGAAGCGAAGTGAAATGGCAAAAACAGTCACACTTTTTGAATGTGGTATAATGAATAATTCATTAGCCCAGAGCTGCTAAAACTCATATAATTAGAGTCGCATCAGTCATTTAAAGACAGAAAACTATATTTAATCATCAGACCTTCAAAAAACTGCCAGTGAAAAAACAACTATTTCCGCTCATTTTAAAAAATATTGTTTGCATGTATATTCTATCAAAGCAAATTCAGTACGAGGATGGTCATCCACAAATGCGATTGAGCTAATTTTTAGCTGGAAAATTTTATCCTTTTAAAAATCTTTTCTCGTTTTTTACTCAGAGCTTTCACCATTTGGAGACGTTTATTTAACAAATATAACAGAGTAAAATAGAATACATCCATGAAGATGGTTTTATGGGTTGGTAATGGTACAATTTGACCAATTTGTTAAATTTTCATTCACGCTTTTTTCGGCTGAGGGGTTTTGAGACAGCTTCTTTTATTACAGGAAAATATTTTTATGTTCACTGAAACAAAGCCCTAGAAAGCACTAAAAACAAACAGAGTTTTGTCTCATTTTACTAGTCGTTTGTCTTCGCTAGGACAGTCTGTCTGTCTTTTGTTTATTATCTTGTTTACAATAAAAAACTGGACGGACATACTTGTAAATGGACGGCTAAAAGGTAATACCTAAAAACCATTATAACTATGTTTTTAAATATTAACAAATTTTAAACAGTGGTGTGTGTAAATGCGGCCGTTTTTTTTTGTCAAAAATTTTGGATTGAGAATACATTAGTTTGCACAATTAGTTTGCATTGGAGCTCATGGTATCTTAATTGCCAAAAGTTGCTTAAATTTAGGGAAAATTAATCGTTTTTTGGCCAAAATTTATGGAAATCAAAACTCAAAAGTGAGAATTTTGGAAAATTTGGTGAGCTACATTGAACGAAGTGTTGTCCAACCACGGCTTAAATTAATCTTACTCAGCGCGCTACTGGCTTTGGCTGGAAAAAATTTCAAGAATGTGAAATTTTGCAAATCGATCATTATCACCTTCAATTTTTTCATCATAATTTTGTATTTACAAAATGATTTCTATACCCAAAGAAACTTTTCCGGAAAATAAATGCTTGCAAAAATATAATTTTTTTTGTTTATGACATAGTCCAGATAATCGAAAAAACTAACAAAAGCTCAAATTTTTAGCCATAAAGTTGAGAAGTCATAGCTTATAGTCGTGGAAGAAAATACCTCAATCTTTTTTGCCAGTTAAGCGATGCTGTCCTTTTACTGCTTCATGGCTAAATTTCAGTTTGTGGTATATCTTGCAAATAAACTAAGCAACTAGTAAAAGCCATTTTACCCATGGGTTGTTGCTCTAATTTGTCTTCGCTAAAACATAATTTTTAGTTTTTAAAACGCGTTCTAATTTTATTTTGATCATTTTTTAAACATTTTTATTGCAACGAATAAAATCAACTTTTTTGAAACAAATCAAGAAACAATATTTCGGCAACTACTTGAGGAGTTTGAGTTTAAATTAGTTATTTAGAAACCTAGAACCGAGTAAATTATTTTATTTTAAGCAAACCAACACCGCTACAAAGATTCAACCTGTCGTTGGTTTATGTTTGTACTCTACTGCTCTGATTTTCAATTGATTTTTTTATTACTAATTTTCTGGATTGCCGAGTCATTCTAAAGACAATGATTTGCCTCTTTTTCTGCTTTTATGGCTCTTTGGATGTCTTTAAAGTCATTTAAAAATTTAAAAAAAGTTTGAAACAAGAAAAAAAAATTTGATAGTTTTTCCCGATATGAAAATAGTGCAGTTTGCTTATTGCGGTCCAAAATATGATTACAGAAGCTTTGACTCTCACATTTGATTTTCAAGTTAAATAAAGAAAACTGGTTACTGTGCAAAAAATAAAGTTAAATAAAGATAGCTGGTTACTGTGCAAGTAGCAAAAAGTGTTCCAACCATAGTGATAAAAAATACAAAAACAATACAAGAACAATGACAAGAAAAAAAGAATCAAATAAAATGTTCAATTTTTTTTTCATTTTTTGCAAAGTTTTGAAATTTTGAAGTTCAAAAATTTTATTCAAACATCTAGCCATTAAACTCAGTTTTGATGGCTCAATTTAACCTATATTAAGCGAATAAGTGATTACAAAATACTATTGTAAACATGCTCGCTCCATTTGTTTGTGTCTTGTGATTTACGACAAAAACAAAAAAATTAAACCCGTTTTTCTCGATACTGGTTAAACTTTTGATAATTTTCACGGTCGTTCGTATCAGGACTGAAAGAGTTTTACTTTGATAAATCATTCGACTCACTTCGATGATTATTTGTGGTAAAAAATGATGACTTTGCGTGAAAACAAAAGGCCCGAATACAAATTTTCGACCCATTTTTCAAAAGCTCGGAATAAATACTGTTTTTCAAAAATCTGCTTTCTACGTTCAATTTTGGCTTCTAACAGATACAATTGTAGAAGTAAAAGGCACTACCAGAATCAAATAGCTAACTTTAATTCCGTTCAGACGGGTTTCCTGCTGGATATAACTGCTGCTCATCAATTTCCTTTAAGACCGAAATCTTATCATATCTTTTCCATCGGTTGTGAAACTTATCCGGTGAAATATTGTAGCTTTACAAGTGTTTGTCACATTTTTTTCGAAATCTGAACAAAAAATCTAGCTTTGTAGAAATTCAGTAAAAACTAATTGCTTTCGTATGTTTAGTTTGACGCAGTAGCAGGTTTAGGGAGGGGGGGGGGGGGGCGTCCCCTCAGGGATTCGACCCCCTCACCACCTAAAGGGTTTTCCTTTGATACTAGTGTACGTCATCCATTTTTGACCGAACAATTCTTAATTTTTTCTATAGGTGCCTTCGGCAATAATATACTAATTTTTAGGGGCATAGCTGCTTTTAAATTTTTTTTACGTAAGCTTTCAAAAAAGTGCACAAAAGTTTTTGTAAATAGCTTGAGTCTTGGATTTTTTTTCTACAAATTGGGGCTTTTTTATGATATCTCGAAAAGTAGACATTGTAGACCTAACGGAAAAAATCTCCTAGATTCGCCCCACGCCTGAAATACTTGCCGTGTCGAACCTGAAATACTTGATAGAAAATGGCAGAACATTCCAACAATCTTTTTTTTTAGCTGCGCTGCAACTGATTCAGTCAAATTCTGTGGAAACAACACGAATACCTGCTTCTGTAAATGACTTTTGCACTCTGATTTTGTGCAATGTGAAGTTGAAAAGTTTTCTTTCTTTTACAACCCTTAGTCGGTTTTATTGTTGTTCCCACCGATTGTTGTTCCAATCCGAGGAAAATCTTTGAATTTGAGCGTGTGTTCAACCATGGAAAACAAGTTGTTTCAAATGATCCTATTTCAGTCTTGATTTGAGATGCAAGGAGATTATACTGAGTCCAGAAAATTTACATAAAATTAACTAAGTAATGCGACTAAAAACGAACTAATAACAACTTCTTATTAACAATCTTAAAAAAAACGAGTTAATAATTAACTGAGAATATATCATACCTTTTAAATATTTCATTTTGCAAACATTCCTGTGAACCTTAAACAATTCGGTTCTACTTGCAAAGCAACCGATTGTTTTTCTCAAGTGATTTTGAAGCAAGGTTCAATCGTTGAACATTTTATAGTTTTTTCAAAAAAGAATTCAATTTTTTTTTGATATATTTACTATTTGTTTCCACAAATGCGCTCATATGCTACGGTTGCATGATTCTTGCCAAAATTTCCTGGTCGAAACATTTGCGTACATTTTTCCATGAAAATAGACTGAATGAGCAGAGTTTTTAGTACAATTGGTCCCTTACTGAAAAGATGGTCCCAAAGGCGCCCAATTAGAGGCCCAATATTTGAAATTTTGGGTTCATTTATCCTTTTCCAAGGCAAATTGGCTACCAAAAATTGGGCTAATTCAGCCCCATTTGTACAAAACAATTTTCTCTAGTGACTCGAACCGACTCATTGAGTAACCAAGAGCTCTGTGCTTTTTTTCCCACCAATCCTTAAAGTGACTGTTTTTTTTTTTGGTCTATTTGTATTAAAATTAGGAAAATGAAAAAAGCACAATTGGCTAAAAGTTGGGCTCATTCGGCTCCGTTTTCTGAAAATTGGGCCCATGAAAAAAATGGGGATCAAATTCGACTCTTTTTTTTTCGGCAATAAAATTTGTCTTTCCAGTGAGGTTCATCATCTATTTCTCTAAACTGTCCAGAAGAACTATCTTTTTAAGATATGATGATCATATCTTATCAAATACATTGCAGTTAAATAAATTCGAAAAGGGCGTGGAAATCTCGGAAAATTTCACTTGAAAAAGTTTGAAACTCAGGCGTCTAATTTTCAACTGTCAAAATTTGATTATATTTAGTCAAATTTATAGATTTTCACCTGATAACCGTTTGGATTTATTTTGCTGCTGTTCGCCCTCAAAACATTTCACAATGCGTTTCGATTAAAATTTACAGTTTTCAGTTGCCCTTTAAAATTGCAAATTTATAACTGAGTTGAAATTGCTCCTTAAAAGTTACCCCTAACGACCCAGTTTTCAACGACATGTAATAACATCTCAATAAGTGACGTTAGTTTGCATAACAAAAAAGGAGTCAAATAGCAGAAGCTTCTACAGGCCGGTTTTCTTGAACTGAAACATATATCATCTTACCAGTTACAAAACCTTATACCATTTAAATCATTTTTTTTAATCACTGTTTTAAAAAATATTTATTATTCAAAAATTGCTAGAAAAATTTCAAAAACTACATAATCTATCTAAAAAATTTTGCGCAGTTTTTCTAAGTTATGGCTTTAAATTTGAAGTTTAGGCTTTATGAATAACTTCAAAGTGTGAATCGATCTATTGATTGGTTTTATGGAACAGTGGATACAATGCTGCTTTAAATTATCCGGACAAAAAGCTTTGAACTTGAAGTTTAAGACGCTTTGTTCTCAAATTTGGTTGATTTTAGGTGAAAACTGATAATACAAAACTTTCTTAGACTTCCAAAAGATTTAATATATTGTACTTTGTGTTGCGAAAATCGGGCCCAAAATTTGACCCCAAAATGCATCATTTTTGCCCGTTTTTATCCCAGCAAAATTTACGCCAAAACCAATTTAAGTAGGGTATGATCTCCAGAACTTTGTATAAAATGTTTTTATTTTTCTTTGAGTGACAAAAAAGTCTTTTTTACTAAATAAAACATCAATTTCTTATATAAAAAAGAAATTTTGAACGTTTTGCACAAATTTTTTTTGAGAGTATACACTTCTTAAAATAGCTGAGCTATATAAAAGGTCAACTTGTTATATTCATATTAGTGAGCAAACCAGTAATTTTGGCGCAATTCTTGATTGACCTATAAAGTAAAAAATGATCCATTTTTATGGTAAAATTTGGGCCCAATTTTTGCAAAACAAATTATACCATATTACTTCTGCTGAATTTCTACCTCATCTTGTCATCGTCATTTTTTGTCAAACCAGTTAGAGAAAAAGGTATTTTAAGTTTCGTTTTCGATGCGTTATGTCCGGATAATTTAAATCAGCACTGTATCAATTTTCAAATTAATCTGTTTTCTTTTTAAATAAGTTCTGCCAGAAAACTCATCTGCAAGTAGTGAGCATGCCGAAAAAATAACCTGAAAAACCGAATTTTTTTCACCTTGATTGTTTGTGTCTGCACAATCACCAGGTAAGCGCTTCCGGCACTTTATGCAGAAGAAAATTAAGTTAGATGGTAAAAACGACAGGCAGCAACTGAGACTTATGTACGCTGTACTAATTTAGTGCCATACTATTCCGCGGCTTACCATAGTTACCATTTCAGATTTCAGCACATCTGAGATTTATTCTAAACTCTTTTCAAGCAGAAATGGTTTATTATTTTAACCGCTTTTTTACTACACTTGTCAAAGTGTTTTAAAAAGTATATTAGCTTTGAAATTCAATGTTATGTTTTCAATTTTTGCTTAAAAGCCATTTGCTTATGATCTTTTTAAAACGTCTTAGATAAAGAAAATCTACGATTTAGGCTCTTGACGGCAAAAAGACAGTTGATTGAAAAGCTTGCAATTTTGTTCAGATGTTTGCTTATGCATTTTTTTTTTATAAAAAAATGTTTTTCTATAGTTACTTTCTCCTCAAATATTTTTTACTGATTTGTTTGTTGAACTTTTTAATAAATTTGATTAATTTTGAGACTCTTAGTAATAAATTTGTATTTTAGGTTTATCAAGCTGCCCAAACTGAAGAAAACGTGAAAAATGTGAGCAAATTTGAACAAATTCTGCGACAATAATACCGTCAATTACATCTGGTTTAGTATTTGTACTGATTTTGTGTTAGTTAGCGGGCTAGAGATATTCTGGGGTAAAACCCTGTTAAGTATTTCCGCCATTACGAATTAGCCTTCCGTCACTGCTTCCGCTATTTGGCATTTGCAAATTGGCAGCTTTGTTACTCCATTTATACCAACTACAGTTTATTAACACTGTTCTCAGATCAGATCAACGGATTTTTATTTTGAATATTTATCAAGCCAAGAGTAACGATTTTTTAAAGAGTCAGTGTGTTCAAGTACTATTAAAAATTTTCCTGGCCGCTCTGAAAGATATATTTTTTGAAAAATGTAAGCTTTGGCTGAAATTCCTGACTACCATTGTTCCCTCATTAAATGGTGATTTCATCAATTTTGCTTTTATTAAAAAAAAAACTTGGACCAGTTTGTTCCATTGTTCTACGCTCGTGTTATGGCAGAGATTAGAACTCTTACTTGTCGGTCAAAAACGTCCAATTAACGGAACCTCAATTTTCTATATTGTGAAATACCCGAATCCATTTTCAGCTAATCCTAAAATAAAACGGAAGTTGTCTGCCAAAGTTGAAATTGTCAAACTAAAAAGGAAATTTGCTCTTTTACAAGGCAATTTGAACGCAGTTTCACGTGTGATTTTCCATCTTTTCATCAGCTGACTAGCTTTACCTTAGGTGATTTTAAAACCATAAAACAGCACAAAATTCTTTTTAACACCACACTCAGAAATCGATCAAAGACTCAATTATGACTGCAATATGTTTCACCTTTTTGGTTATAACCTGCTTATCTTATTACCAAATAAGCGCTACGAATAATGTGGCCACTTCGTTCGGCTCTCAAACTTCGGTAAAAAACCGAACTGTTTCGGCTTGCCCAGAACACTGCACTTGTACGCGGACGAAGTATGACGTCATTTCTGAAGTGGACTGCAGCTTCGCTATTTTACCCGAAGTGCCGCCGTTGCCGCCGAGCGGGGCACTGAAGCGGGTGAACCTAGCCGGAAACATGCTGGAAACGCTTCATCTGCAGTTTAGACACTCGACTGGAATCGAAACTTTGATGCTTAACTTCAACACGATTAATCTCATCCGATCTTGTAAGATTTTTTAAATAAAAAATTCTAAAATAGGAAGAAGCATGGCCTAATTTGAAAACTGATTTGATCTCGACTGAGGTCTTTTTAGGTATTTTTAATTGAATAGACACCTCAGAAACGGATTTAGGGGGAGGGCAGGGAGGGTGGGGTAACGGACGCCTTTCCTTCTCAGGGATTCGACCACCTGCCGACTCAAAGTGTCCCGTAGTACTATTTTGAGATATCCATTTTTGGCTGACTGACCCTAAAATTTTTCTTCGGCGCCAATATATACTAATTGAAAGGGGGAGCGCGCGCCGAAACAAACGCCTAAAAACGCTTTATTGGCCTAAAAACGTTTTTTCAAAATTTTGCCTGCGGCGCAGAAATTTTGACCAAACAAGGACTTTTTAGTACTTTAGAAGAGCTCGGAAAATCAATTTATTCGACCTGATAAAAAAAGGTCGACAAAATTTCGAACATTTTTGAAAATCCGCCCCGCGCCCCTCTAGAAAATCCCTGAGATACCTGAAAACTACTTGGCGATCTCTTAGTAGTACTGAATCTACTAAAGAGTGATTTTTAGGGATTTTTTTTCTGTCTGCAAACAATTTATTTTTATTAAAACACGGGATCGATTTGGATAACAGAAAAGTATCGAAAAAATGAAAAAATGATCATATTGTTTGAAAAAAGTTTTCACTTATATTTTCCTCTTCCCGATATTGAATTATGATTAAGATAAAAGTGCAGCACGCTATTCGAGAAGAATTAAGTCAATTTTATCAAAAAAAAATGCATTTTAAACTGTCAGCTCGTTCAAGGTATTTAATTCTTGGTTAGCTGTGGAATTCAAAACAAAATTGTTGGTTTTACTGTATTTACGTCCGGGTGGCCTTCTCATAGCGTAATTTTGGAGAAAGTACACCGTATGTTCGTCTTGCTATCTTACTTTCGGTCGGATAGATTCGTGCAATAGATCTAGTATATACTGGTGTTCTTGGTAGAGGAGAGAAAGAGGCAACTGATTTCTAAGCTATATTATATTTTCTCTGGCTAAAATTATGAACAGTTTCAGCTTTACAATTTACCATAAGTGTTAGTAATGGATCATGATTGGTTAGTTCTAAATAATTTACAGTGATAAATATAAAGTTATATAATAAATACTTTAATTAAATATTTGTTTTGAACTGGTTCCAATACTATAGTTTTGATTATGCAAAGACAGATAGTATGGTAAACACACAAGCCAGTGAGCACACAAATTTACCAGAAACTACTGAACGAGGGATTTTAAATTAACATACCACGGCAGGGAGAGATCTAGGATTTTCTCGAGGGAGGTTGTCGACTCTGTTTCGAAAATGTTGTCGACTTTTTTTAGGTAGACCAAACTGATTTTCTGAGCTCTCTCAATTTTGACCAAAGACCCTATTTTGAGCAAAGTTTTCGCGTCCCAGGCAAATTTTTGAAAAAAACATGCCAAAAAAGCGGTTTTAGGCCTTTTTAAAAAAAATTTAGCTTAAAAAACGCATTTTTTCGGAGCGCGCTCTCTCCCCTCAAAATTAGTATATTTTGCCGCTGAAGGCGCCTTTGGAAAATTTCAGGGTCAGTCAGCGAAAATTGGATATCTCAAAATAGTACTAAGGGGGGGGGGACATTTTGAGTCGGCATGGGGTCGAATATCTGAGGGGGGAAGCGTCCGCCGCCGCCCCCTCCCGTTAATCCGCTGGTGTACCATGATACTCATCTCCTAACAATCCAAAGAATTTTTTTCACAAAACTATCTGAAAAATCAAAATAAATAATCATCTTGAAATTTTTTTCAAAATAAGTTCGAATTCAACCAAATTTGAATTATATCTGCAAAATCCCGCGATATTATCAAGATATTATTGCAAAGTTTGTAAAATATTATCGATTTAAGAAAATTTTCTGTGAAATTATAGATTATAGCAATAAATTTCAATTATCTTAGCTCATGAAAATGAATTTTGGAGCAGATAATTGTCATATGAAAGCCCATAAACCTTCATGTTTGCATTGTTTGCATCAAGGAACGCAAGAAGTCAATAGCAAACCGATAGTCTCATCAGATGGTCTTCAAAAGTGAGCCAAAAACTACTCAAAAAACTACTCTTTTCTCTGAAATACTTTATACACCCATATTTTGCAAATAGCTGACCCGATTAAAGGTTTCAAAAAATATTATTTTAGTCCCTATAATAAAAATTTATCAATAAAAATATTTAGATTATCAAAGCAAATCACTTTCAATTATTTAGAGATCAATAAATTGTTACAGTCTTGATCATCAAATAAATTTAGCAAAAAATTAGTTTAAATAATCAATACTATAAACTCCACGAAAACTCATAAATCCGAATTCTCTTTCAAACAAGTTTTTTTTTAACTCTCCAGAAGCTTGAGTAAAAAAAATTTTGCTCCAATCGCACGTTCAATGTTGATCTTACCCTTTTTTGCCATTTTAAGACATCCATTTTCAAGGTGAGTTCAAACTGTGTATTTGTAAGCTTTGAGCAGATTCCGCAACGAGGATTGACAAGGCTGTATTAGGAATCCGCAGCAAGGCTGTTGTTTTTTATATCTTTTTCCTTTTCTGGAATCCAGAGACTGGTAAGGATTAAAACATTATACAGCCCCAAACGCTAGCTTGGTATTTTATTATTTTTGAGCGTTGTTTTGTTTTTTTTTGCTCGATTTTGTTTCTGCGACACGTTAAAAGTTCCGACGATGTTTACTTTAGAAGTATTTTTGTGGATTCCTCAACAACTTGATAAGTGGATTCCACTTATAATCTTTGACATGTTGAAATACCGGAGACAAGTCTCTAAACATGTCAAAAACCATAAGTGAAATCAAATCCACTTAGCAAACTGTTGCGGAAATCACAAACAAACACTTGACACATTCGAGGCGATGACTCCAGAGACACACACGCACTATTGTATTTTCGCCTCATTATGTTTGACTGACAACCAGAATAAACAAAAACGATAAAATTTGTCAAAAAGGGGTTTCAGGAAATAAGACGATCAGAAAATAACGGAGTTTAGACAACAACTTGCGTGCAAATTGCGTGAAATTCTTTTACAGACTTAAATAAATAGTTTGATTGAGTAAGGACTGGTTGTTCAATTTAGACAATAAATTGAAGCAAATTGCGTGAAATTTGTTTGCAGACTTAAACCGTCAAAAAGTGCTCAAAACAGCATTTTATGCAAAACAATTGCTGGCAGCGCCAAAAATTTGAAAAGTTTCGTTAGAATTAAGAGTACTCAAACTGATTTGCTTAAAAAATATATTTAATCCTTCTGATTGGTAGTTATATTCAAGAAGAGCGTATTTTGCTCATTTTTGACCTTGAACATCCGTAATTTTAGTTTTTTTTTTGTTTTTCAGTGACTGCCACTTGCTAATAAAGAGTTGAATAATTTACTAACCATTTTCCCAAAACCTTATGTTAACTGGTAATTGTTACATTCGTTTTGAAAATGGACATATATTTGTAACTGCGCTTTAGTCTTGTAAAAATTAGAAAAACAAATTTAAAAATAGTACGTAAAAAGTATCATTTGTTCATTTTTCGTTCATTAGTTTGTTCAACTCATATTACAAAAAAAACTTGAGAAAAACTTTTCATATAAGGAGCAATTGCAAATTTCAAAGCTAATTCGAAAAAAACTAACCCAAGCAGTTTTTACAACTAAACGGAATTCACGATGTTTGCTGGTTCACTTCTTTCGATTTTTTGTAGTTGAAAAGGTGAGGCGTTTACTCAACTGACAGTTTTTGTTGTCAGTTATTCAGACAATAATTGAAAGTTTTTTGTCACCAGAGTTTCAGGGTGTAAGCTTAGCTGCACATATTTAAAATTACTTGGGGGAGGATGCTAACTTGGGCCCAAGCTGGAACTTTTAGCCAATCAGAATCGAAAGTTTTGCATTCAGAGCTTATCAAACTCAATCAATTATCAATTTCTGGGTTGGAAGGTCTTAATTTGGTAACTCTTGTCAGAAAAAGGATGTTAACTTGATTCTCAAATTTCTTCTCCCTTGTTTTCGTTTAATTATTTGATTTGTCAGCTCCACGAGGCCATTGTCTCTATGGTTCACAAAAAAAGATTTCTACCATTTTTGCGGCCAGTTACTGCTTGTTGGATATTTTTGTAAGCAGTTATTCAGACAATAATGAATAATTTACCAAACCATTTTCCCAAAACCTTATGTTAACTGGCAACTGTTACATTCGTTTTGAAAATGGACATAAATTTGTAACTGAGCTTTAATTTTGTAAAAAACAGAAAAACAAATCAAAAATTAGGACGTAATAAGTATAATTTATTCATATTTTGTTCATTAGTTTGTTCAACTCAAATTACAAAAAAAAACTTGAGAAAAACTTTTCATTAAGGAGCAATTGCAAATTTCAAAGCTAGAAATCACATTGACGCTAGAATTTCTAGACTTCTAATTTTCGCTCTGAAAAATTCCACTCATTTGTTTTCAGTACTAGTAGACTTAGATAGCAGAAACGAATGATATTCGGAGTCCCTGTGGGCAGGACTCCAGTGCGACCAACATTTTTTGATAATTTTTATCTAAGAGCCGGAAGGCGAAATGTAACCGAAAATTTCAACAAATAGTTTCCAAGATGTAATTTGTAAGCAGTCAGCTCAGTAAGCAGACAATTTCGATTCTGAAAAATCTGATTGGCCTAAAAAAGATATCAAGTGCGATTTGGAAATAGTTATTTAAAACTAAACTATTTTTTTTAAATGGTTAGATAATTAAAAGTTACTTAATAATTTAGATAACGTTTTTAAAATAGACCAAGTTAAGATCCTCCACCACAGCGCTCAATTTGAATGAAACTTGCTAACCGCTGCTTGTAAAATGTTCTATTCTGATTGGCTGGAACTTTAAAATTAGAACCAAGTGAACCACCTGCCCCCTTAACAGTTTTGGTTGGAGGATGTTAACTGGGTCCAACGAAGATGCTATGAATTTTCTAGGGAATATTGGGGTGGTTTTTATGCAAACGAGAGGCGGACTACACTGCAAGTTTTTTTTGTTTTTTGAACTATTTGTATTTTTTTCAGCTTCTTTCGTTTTTTTATCTCTTTAACCATTTTGGTTTTTATTATCTTTTGAACTATTTGGTTTTTTCAGCTGCTTTCGTGACTTTGTTCAACTTGCAACTGCTGAATTTGGACCACAACAACCTCACTTCTCTGGACATCAAAGCATTCATGCGAATCCCAAACTCTTCTCTCGCCCTTACCATCAGTATTATGTTCAACCCCATAGCCTGTGCGTGCGACCTCGTCAACCTACACAACAGCCTAATTCTCGCCAAGCAGAATTTAAAACAGTTTCACTTCACGTGTTTAAATGACAGAGTAGCTTACTATAACAACAGGGACTTCGGCCGAAATGGAGATGGGACGAGAGATGAACAGGAAGACAGAAACTTCTCGAATCACGTGTTGCTTCGAAATTATGCAGAACGGCTCTGTGACGAAGAGATGCTTCTGGTTAGTCTTGGTTCAATCAAGCGCGGTTCCAAAATTGGCACTTTTCCAGTCCACCCTTTGATTTTTTTCTGAAATTCAATGTAAGGAAGTCTTTCTAAAATGACTTTTCATGTAATACACTGCTTTAAAACATGTCAGCGCGAACAGGTGAACAAACTTTTACAATATTTCTTGCCGTGTGGACAATTTTTGAACAATTTCCTCTTGTAATTTTACGAGGGGGGTGGGAAACTGGAAAAGAGCCCCAGATTTTTCTCGTAGGGGGATTTGCAAAAAATTTTCAAATTTTTTGTCTAACTTTTTTTTACATCGACCAGCTTGATTTTCCGAGCTCTCCCAAAAACAGGAAAAAGAGCTTACTTTGAGAAAATACTTAGCATCTCAAAGGGTGGATCTACGATTTTCTCGAGGAGGGGCGATAGTCAAAAACATTTAGAAAATTTTATCGATTTTTTTAGATTGACCAAGTTGATTAAACGAGCTCTGCCAAATTACTATAAAGATTCTATTTCAGGGTGTGATGAGGCGACATTTAGTACCTCATTGTTATATTGTCTTTTGCCAATGAGGCGACATTTAGTACCTCATTGTTATTGCCTTTTGCAGCTATGCTGCAGATATATTATACCAGTCCGCTCAAGGTCACTGGCTTGGCTTTTCTGAGTGACACACTGTGTATGATTCACTCTTATGTTCTTTATCATCGCTTGTTAGATGTAAACTTTATTCAACACTTTTGTTAAACATATTTCTATTAGTCAAAGTCTGACTAACTAAATCTAAACAACCAAGAATCAAAACAACTAATCAACTAATTCACTATTACGAACAACCTAGTTTTGTCCTCTAAATCTCGGCAAATGTCATGGCGCAGCCAGCAGTTCCTGTGAATGAAGACAGGACTGACCTGTTGGGTATTCCTCCGTTTTGGGCAAAACCTTCGATTAATCCGCCTTTTCTTTGGGAATCTTGGATTGGACAATTCTTCCTGGCAGTGGGGTTGAAAGATAATCTGAACCCGCAGGATGTATTAGCAGAACCCGTGGAGGTTATAGACGAACCACCTCCAAAAGCTGAGGCTGTAGGTGCAACGGAAACCGCTGCGGAGACCGATGCACGCCACCTCAGAGATCAGGCAGCGATTCGTCGTGTTAATGACTTCATTACCGAGCGCAGAAGGAAAGGCCCTAGAATAGGCCTAAATTGGTTTTATCACGAAGCAGAGGCTCGCCTGAAGTCACGTCTGTTTTTCGCTCTAGGAAACGAAGGAAAGCGACGCTTCGCGGATTCTTACCCGCATACGGACATAAGTGTTACCTCGTTTCGGGATTTTCACCAAGCTTGCGAAGTACTATTCAAGATAGAACGTGATTATTTTGTTGAGCGCATTAAACTGTACAATAACATCTTTATGTTGGAAAATGATACATTCTCTTCATTTTACGCTCGTCTCAGTGCTCAAATTGCCTTGTGTAATTGGCCACGTGCTCAAGAGAGGGATACTCTGAAAGATCTGTTCGTAGGACGAATTCGTGATGTGGATGTTCAACAGCAATTGATTAAAGCAAAAGCAAACTTAGAGGATACATTTCAACTCGCTCTGGAGTGTGAAAAGGGGGCTAGCACGTCGGCCCAGTTCCAAAAACTACTCCCGCATAACCAGGTTACCGGCATCAAGGTAAAACAAGAACCCACTTTCTCGATACAGTCATCTAGAGGAAAGCGGAACACTCCTCAGAACAACTATAATCGACAAAACACACAAAGTAACAAAATCAACAAAGCATGCTTATCTGTGGCAATCCTTTCAGTCTGGAACACAGAAAGTCGTGTCCCGCTCGAGAGGTTACATGCAACCTTTGCAAAAAACGAGGTCACTTTGCAAAATGTTGTAATTCATCAAGACGGCGTGTCAATTTGGTAGATGATAGTGAGGCAGTGACAGACCCCTCAATCGACTGCAACTTTATAGATACAGAGTATGATAGCGAACCTGAATACAGTGTGTTACAGCTAGAAAGTGCGGTTCAGATAAATACCATTGAGCTCCTCAGATCAAACAGGGGAAAACCAAGAAGTCTTAGTATTCAGCTGCGTACGGGATTGAGTTTTTTCTATTCAACTATCGACACTGGAAGTCCGGTCTCATTTATTAATAAACGTACTTGTGATTTAATATTACAACGCAACCCGTCTTTCCAATTTCGAGATGTGGCACGGTACCCTATAGACACTCTGTATGTCGATTACAATAAAAAGCCGATTCGCCTCCTTGGCTCAGTGTGTCTCCCGGTATCGTCTAGTGGTTGGAAAGTGGAAGAGGCTTGTTTCCTTGTCTCTGAGAACCGTACAAGTTGGGGCTAGACCTGCAAGAACAACTGGGTGTAGTGACCACCCAAATGAGGGCCGAACGTGTACAGCAACTTGAAGTTCAGAGTCAAGATCCTATCTCTGATTATTGGAGTTCTTTCTTCGCCAAAAAATACATGCATGTGTTTAATCGATTAGGAAGATCAAAAAATCACAAAGTGTTTACAAATTTCAAGTATCCTTTGGTACCGCGTCAAGTGAAGGGACGTAAAGTCCCAATTCACATCCAGGATAGAGTCGCTAACGAGATCAAACAATTGGTAAAACAAGGTCACATCGAGAAATTGGATAAATGTACAACCGATTACTCCATAGCACCCATCGTACTGACCGCCAAGAAGGACGGCTCGATAAAACTCGCCTTAAACGCTAAACCGATGAACGCGCAAATCTGGAAGAATAAATACCAGATGCCAAATATTCACGAACTTGTCGATTCGGTGGCCCAAATCATCACTAAAGACGTACCTGGCACTGTCTGGTTCACCTCGTTAGACTTGAAATATGCTTTCAGTCAGCTGCCGTTGTCATCATTTACCAGCACTCACTGTAATTTTAATATTTTGTGTGGAGATGCTACGGGGACTTATCGCTTTAAGACAGGGTTCTACGGGTTGACTGACATGCCGACTGAATTTCAAAAGGCGATGGATTGTACCTTGCACGGATTAGAAGGTGTAATCTGTTACTTGGACGACATCCTAGTAGTCACGAAGGGAGATGTTCAAGATCACAATAAATTGGTCGAGAGAGTGATGCAGCGACTCGATGAAGAGGGCTGGGCATTGAAATTCAGTAAGTGCGAGTTCTCAGTAAACCAGCTAACTTGGTTAGGTTACGTTATAAATGAGCACGGGTACTATCCGAAATTTTCAAAAATTGATGCGGTCCGATCACTGAAACCCCCCAAAACTTTAAAGCAGCTCCGCTCCTTTATGGGGACGTTAAATCATTTGCAACGATTCCTACCTGACCTACACACCTATACCGTTCATTTTCGAGAATCTTTAAAGGCATGCAATAAACAGTCTTTCCGTTGGGGGGAGGAACAAGATAATGCCTTCAAGAGTATTATAAACCTGTTGGCTAACATTCCAAACTAATTCCATTATGACTCTTCAAAAAAGTCTCGGGTAAAATGTGACGCTAGTCATAACGGGTTAGGAGCATGCTTGGAACAGGAAATCGAGCAAGGGGTTTGGGCTCCTACAGCGTTTGCCTCACGCTTCCTCATTTATGCTGAATCAAAATATAGTACGAATGAACTTGAATTGTTGGCGATCGTTTGGGCGTGCGAACATTTTCGTAGTTATTTGTTGGGAAATCGTTTTCAAGTACTAACTGACCACAAAGCCATCATTTCGGCGCTAAGCGAAAACTATAATAACAAATCATATCAGTCGCGCCTTTCACGTTGGGCGGACCGGTTACTACCCTTTGACTTCGAAGTTATCCACGTGCCTGGGGTTACGTTAGGCATTGTGGACTACCTTTCTCGACACCCAACCTTCTCAGCTCCAGCGCCATCAATATACGATGAACTTTTTGTTGTAAAGTCTATTGAGGCTTTTAATTCGGCCTTATCATTTATTAATGCATTCAATATACTTGATTCGGCTAATACAATACATTCGCCGTCGCAAGAGGTCGTTGTGCCTCAAACTCTGAAATCAAACCGTTTTCTCGACCAATCAAATCACGTTATGCAAATTCGCACGTACGATCTCTCACCGAGTGAGGGCGTTAAATCATATTGTTACAAAATTGACCAATCAGAAACCGGTATTCTAATTAATAATTGTAAACCAAATACGCTTGACTGGAATCATTGTCTCCGACCTGAATTGTTAAAAGATAGTTGCAAATATTCCTTCTCATCTTTTTCTAACTCAAATCAATCTCTTTTATTTCACTCATCTCATCTTTTTCACTACAACACGAATCTATCTAATCCTACTGGTTCCCATCCTACTGCATTACCACATTCTGCTCGTCAACATACTAACGATAAACCAATAACTCAACCAACTAACATCACTAAACCACATCCGTCACTTAGTTCAATGGAGGATCAAGCAGAACTTCTTTCTTTCGTCGAAAATTTCACCTTGAGTTCTCCCAACTTTAGAAGGCCGAGCCCGCGCCTTTCAGTAAGATCGCGTCAAGTAGGACGAATCTCTTGTTTGGACCAGGTGCGCCAACGTAATCGGACACGAGAGCGTGCGCGAAGACTCGATTTGTGGCTGCCAGAACTGCCTCTAGAAGGGAGGGACACACTCAGCTCTTGGAAGCTATGAAGAAATGCCGTTTGTCAAGACCGGGGAGAATTCAACTTGCTAATAATGTCGGTGTGTACGCAATCAATGGTGGCAAACCAATCGTCTCAGAGTCGAAGAAAGAAATTGTGGGTCTCCCAGGTTTATTCGATGCCGACCTCTTAGCTGAACTCACTGAGGAAGACCGATTTCTGGGCCCGATGAAACGAGCCATTAATAGCAAAGACGTTTCCAGTTTTAATAAACTCGGATCTTACATGGCCCAATTTTGGTCCAAAGCAGCGGTTGTCAACAACTGTGTGATTATTGACAACAAACTGGCCATCCCAGAGGTTTTGAGACCAGCCGTCCTTGCCCGACTTCATCGGTCGCATCCTGGTCAAGAGGCCATGATGTCCGCCTCAGAGTATATTTGGTGGCCGTTCTTGAACCGGCAGATAGTTGACACCTGCGAGAAGTGCCGCGAGTGCACACTGTATGGTAAGAACCTAAAACCAGTTCAAACTTTTCATACCGCACAATCTTTGCCCCAGTTGACGGGGCCAAATCAGGAATTGCAGTTAGATTTTGCTGGTCCTATTTTGGATGACAAAGGTGTGAAAACATTCCACTTAGTAGCCATCGATCGCTTCTCGAAATTTCCTTCTGTACTTATTACTAAAACCACTGGGGCTAAAAAGGTTACGAAATTTCTTGAATCTTATATCCGAATTCATGGGTTACCTCATTCTATCAGGACCGATCACGGCTCTGGGTTTAAAAACGACATGGTACAACAATTTTGTTCTAGTAAAGGTATCAAGCATATTCTCTCTCCAGTCGGAGACCATCGAGGCTCTGGTCTCGTTGAACGTATGATACAGACTATAAAACGCAAGCTAGGTACTGAACAACTGGACCCTAACTTCGGTAATTTTAAAGAAGTACTTCATCGAATAATAGAAGATATTCGTAAAAATAATCATTCTACACTTAAGAAGTCACCATTTGAAATGCATTTCGGACGTAAGCCCAATACTGAATGGTCCCAAGCTTTTCTTAATATAGTTAATTCTGATTCTTCAGCACAAAGACTTGAACGAAATCTCTTAACGCCGGACCAAATCGCCAGTCAGGACTATAGTCGAGATCGGGTCAAAGTGGTGCCAAGAGGTAGTCTCAGTCCTCAGATAACTCCGCGCTTCAACCCAATGTTCTCACTAGAGGGAAACATCGCCGAGAGTGAACCATACAAAGCGCTGGCTGATCTTGCCCGGGCGGCTAATATATGGACACAACAGAAGAGGAATCTTCCGCCAGATGGGGGAAAACGGGTCCTTCAGGAGCTGTCGAATCGACATTCAGATTTGGCCCAGTCATTGAAAACAGGCCTTTCTCGTAAAACGCTATGTTTCGCGGAAGATCGTTCAGCCACTACGCCTCCAGGGGCTCCGAATAATGTTCATCGTTTACCGACACTTCAACCCCGTCGACAGTCAAAAACAAGTAAACTAGAAAAGCTTCTTTTATCCGACCCTAACCGTGTGAGAGTGTTTAGAAAAATGATAGATCGTCAGTCTGGCAAACCTCTTTTTAAGCTTGCGAAATTCAAAATTACTCGCATCACCGATCACACCTATGTTACGGACAAGGGAAAAGTTTATCGCAAAAACCATGTCTGCCTTAAGCCTAACTTCAATAATACCTTTTCAGCAACACTAGGTGGTCGTCTTCAATCTTCTGGAACATCATCAAAAAGTGGGGGATCGAAACCTGTTACTCGCGCATCTCATCCAACGATGCTTGAAAAACGGCCAGCTAATACGAGCGTGTCACTACCGGCGGTGGTGGATCTTACTGTTGATTCGTCCAATGAGAGTCCTCCCGATCAACACGCTTCGCACGAAACTCGGCTATCTACTCCAAGGGAAAAACGAATACGGTTGAATGACGAGTCACCGCCTGTCACCTTTGGCAACTCATTCCTCACACCGGGTCAGTCTTCGCTAGATACTAGTGTGCCTCTACCGCCTATCACTCAGCCTGTGGTCCCTACAACTTTGGTTCACAGCCCTACAACTTTGGTCACAAGTCCACATCAACTATCACTTGATGTCGTCGACCCCGAGGGTCCGGATCTCCCAGCTCGTCCAGTTATTCAAGCAAACCCATATTCGTCGCTTCCATCGCTCTCTCTCCCAGCTCAACCGGCTACGGATGATTCAGAGGGAACTCGTACTTCATCTCGAAGCAAAAAGGCTCCGAAATTCTATGGCGACCCACTACGACACTCGGTTAAATGGGTAGAAGAAGAAAAGTCGCCGGAAAATGAAGCCGCCATATTGCCTACCATAAGCGCCCAACCATCGTCGCAGTCACCTAAACGGCGACCTCTCATTCGGGACCGTTCGCATTTAACTCCTCCGGAGGCGCCATTCCCATCCTCGCTGGATAAAGCTCAGGACGAAAATTGATTGCAGCTAAAACTCAATGTCAAACTCTCAATAAAACTTCGTATTTATCTTTAACTTTGTCACCATGCATTTTTACGGGATAGGGGTGCTATCTAATATTAATGCTTAGGGGTGCAGTTTATTTATTTAACTTTGAACAATTCTTGGTTTCTCCAAAAAATTTTTCCTTTCCGCGGGGAATGTGATGAGGCGACATTTAGTACCTCATTGTTATATTGTCTTTTGCCAATGAGGCGACATTTAGTACCTCATTGTTATTGCCTTTTGCAGCGATGCTGCAGATATATTATACCAGTCCGCTCAAGGTCACTGGCTTGGCTTTTCTGAGTGGCACACTGTGTATGATTCACTCTTATGTTCTTTATCATCGCTTGTTAGATGTAAACTTTATTCAACACTTTTGTTAAACATATTTCTATTAGTCAAAGTCTGACTAACTAAATCTAAACAACCAAGAATCAAAACAACTAATCAACTAATTCACTATTACGAACAACCTAGTTTTGTCCTCTAAATCTTGGCAAATGTCACAGGGGCGGCTTTTTTGGGGGGGGGGGGGAGTCAAAATTTTTCAAAAAGTGCCTAAGAACACCAAATTTGTACCAAAACAGAGTCTTTTTAGTGCTTTAGGAGAGCTCGAAAAATCAATTTGGTTGGCCTAAAAAAAGGTCGACAAAATTTTCGAAAATACTATATATTGGCGGCAAACGTGCCTTCAGAAAAATTAAAGAGTTAGTCAGCCAAAAATGGAGATCTCATTGTGGTACCAAAGGGGGGACCTTTTGGTGGTCAGAGGGTCGAATCAATGACAGGGGGGAGCGTCCGCCCCCCTAAATCCGCAAGCAAGTTTTTGAAGAAACAGCCAAAAAACGACGCTGTTTCTGTAGTTTTTTTTTAACGCTCGTTTTTACCTCAAAATTAAAATATATTGCTGGCAAAAGAACTTTGAGAAGAACTTTAGGGTTGCGTGGCCGAACTTAGATTGGGCAAACGTAAGCCAGCGTCGATGGTGTCAAATATGAGGCAATTTTTATCACTAAATTCGCCACTGGATTAAAATCAAACCCCAATAAGAGATCTGAAAAATGAAAGTGGCAATAAATAAGGTTAAATTATACACTAAAAATTGAGCTGTATCTTCAAATAACTACGGCTAGCTTGTCAATGCAAAGCTGCTCAAACGATCGAGCTTAAGTACTACCATTCAATGAATACGGTGTGAAGTTTTTGCTCATAATTGACTTTATCAGCCTAGCTAAAAATATATATAAATCTATTCATGGTGTTTTTCATATCTGGCGTATCTCGAATCTTTAAAAATTGGTCACATCTAACTGTTTATAGCTTTTTTAGCCCTTTAGCAAAGAAATGTCCGGTCGAAATCGTGTCGCCACTCTGGACATAATTGCCATCGTTCTTATCACTGGAGTTTTTCTGCTATTCGTTTTACTGGTAATTTATTTTGGAATCTACAAAGTATGCAAACATATGCGACGCCAGAAGAGATCCAGAAATGTGCCTGAAAACTTAGAAAACGCCAAAAATTTTGATCACACCGACGCTGCGCTGGCCAATGGAAACATGCACATTCACGGAAACGGTAAAATTGATGCCCAAGGCAATGGTAACATACACGTTCAAGACAATCATATGGACGAATTAGTTCATGAATTTCAACTAAACCCTTCATCGTCTTTACATTCGATGCCAGATTCACCCCCACCCCCGCGACCACCCGCAAGGGCGGTACTTTCAAAACAGCACCCGCCGCCGAAACCTCCGAAGCCCAGTTTACCAGATGGGTTGTATTCAGTTGCACTTCAAAGCGAACCAACCAAACTTCCGATGTTGGTTCCTACCAAAGTACCAATTCCAGTTCCACCGGGAGGCGGGATCCTTAAAAACAACCCGAATTCCAGAGGCGCCCAGTCTCAAAACAGCGTCGATTCTTATGATTCCAGGAACGGTAATCGAAGAATAATGGTGGATGCCGGGTTCAGACATTCGAGTAGCGAGAATAATTACAAAACAGTCCGAATGCCAGAGCAAGTTGCAATCGTTCGGCAAAGTCCGAGTCGTAATACTCCGTCGGCCGAACCATTTCCAATACCGACTCCAGCTCGGAAAAGCCGAAGTTTTTACATGCAGACCTCAGTTTGAGTTTTGCGGTAAACATATATCAAACTTTCGATTTTAATTCGATTTGATTTCAATTGAACTTATGCGATTGCGATTAATTGCTGATACAAATTCTTCCGTTTAATAATTTTTTACCCTGATTTGCTGTTCCATTACAAATGCAATTCAAATACTCTTAGTAAAAAATTACTTAAGCTTCAGCTATATGGTTTTTAAAGATAATTATGAGAAAAGAATAGGTTATTTAATGACCAAATTATTTTTGTGACAACTCTTGTAGCTTTGAATGCCTCTTTTTTCTCCAAAAACAAATGATCATTTTCGGGAGTAAAAGGAGAATTGACAAAAACAGTACTAAATTGTCCTTTTTTATATATTTTTTTGGTCTAACGTAAATCAGTTCCGGGTAAAAATCCTTTAGATGGTAAAGGCTTCGAGTTTTACAATCTGGGCGTGTCCAGAAAAGGTTGATCAAAATTAAACATCAAGCTGAACAAAACTTAAGGTCACAGCTAGCGATTATTGCTCATATAAATAAAGGCAGTATTCAAGTTGGTCAAGGTGGTTGACGCATAATCTTGAATTGTCCAAATTTCATTTAGAAGTCAAATCTTCTAATAGTTATTTCGCAACAAATCACGACATTGATAAATAATTTTGCCGCGTTTTGCGAGAATAACGTGAGACAAATTCATGTCATGAATAACCTCGGGGGAGAGAGATCTAATTTAAAACCGAAGGCGAAGAGGTTGAGCCTAGTTTTTTTTACTGTAGTAGATTTAAGTGGTATTAAATCTCCTCTTTTTTGGGGACACGAGGGCAAGTTTCATCGCTGGTCTCGTTAGAACATCTAGGGTTGTTTTCAGTTCACACCAGCGCCCGTTGGTTAGATACCTCGTGGTGTAAAGTCCTCAAGTATCCACACGAGGTCATGTTTTTCGAGTAGTTTGAGGGATTGCGTCCATTTAGTCTTTTTGAAGAGAGTCGGAGCGTATCCTTTAAGTAGACGACTCCAAAAGCTATCTTTTGCTCGCTTCCAGGACAGTTTACTGGTAGATGCTTCGTAGAAAGCTGCTGCCAGAGCGTAGACAAATGGACGACCCATTAGGAAGCGGTTGGGTGTCAGCGGAAGGTCGTCATCAAGATCATGCGTTAGCGGACGGAATTTGAGGATTGCCTCAGTCTCGGCTACAATAGTAGCAAGTAAATCTCTTGATATTCGATCAGAACCGAGGTTTAGTAAGAATGCTGGTTTTATCATTGACACGAGTCGCTCCCACACGCAGCCAAAATGGGGGGCTGACAGAGAACTTACGCGCGATTCAATATTGTGGATTTGTAGCGTTTTATTTAGGGTGGTTTCGTTGAATTTTATTGGTTCTGAGCGTAGTTGTTTACGGGTGCCGACGAATTAAGTAGCGTTGTCAGAGATTAAAAGCTTAGTTGTGCTTCTTTTAGCAATGAAGCGTCTAATTTCCGTTATGCAGTTGTTCGTAGCAAGATTATCTGTCATTTTCAGGAGAACCGCGCGAGTAGAGAGGCATGTGAAGAGGCATTTGTAGCCTTTTTCAGTTGTATCCTTTGATGCGATGATGTAGAATGGCCCTATGTAATCAATTCTTGTTTTTTGGAACTGAAATGGATTATCAGACAAATCGTCGAAACGAGTTGGCGGCAAGTCGGCCATGAGTGGATGTTACCCTATGCCTTAGAATCTTTTACAGAGAAAGCAATTTTGTCTTATCTGTCTGAGTGTTTTTTGGAGCCCAATTATGACTTTTTTGCAGGTAGTTGCGAATGTACTCAGTGCTGTGATTCCTGTAGCGGCCTTGGGCGCTCTGGATCATCATGCTCAATATTGGTTCCTTTGCATTTAGAACTATTGAATGTTCTGTTGCGTCCGGTAAAGATGCGTTTTGTAGTCGTCCTCGAGCGCGAATATTACTGTTGACGGGAAAAGGTGACAACTGTTGCAGTTTGTCTTTGTTGTGAGCTTGCTGCTTGATTCGTAGTTGATTGTAGGTGTTAATAAAGGTTTCCCGCTGGGACTATTGATAAAGCAGGAGCTTGGCTTTTTCTAGGTCTTCCATAATGGCTGAGCGCTTACCGTTTGACTTCAATGTATCGACAAAAAGTATACCGCGAGCGGTGACCCGAATTTATCGAAAAAATTTAAAAGTCGGGAAAAATTTCATTAGTGATGTAGCTGAGGGGTTCCTTTCATTGTATCGTTCAGCCTCAAGTAGGCTCCTTGTTGACTAGAAGTTGTGGTGCATCTAACCAGAGCTTTGGTACGTCTTTAAATTGATTTTCCCGGGTAGCACTATCTGCTGGGTTGAGTTCATCAGGGTTGTGTTTCCTTTGTTCGGCTTTGCATAACGTAACTAGTTCATCAACTCTATTTACGCAGTAAGTTTTCAGTTTACGGGTGATGCGATCCAGGACAAAACAGTAGTTCTATCTGCCCAAAAGTGAATGGAGTGGGACTTCATTTGCTTTCCAGCAGTAGCAAACTTCCACAGCCGCGCGCCCATATGAGCGGCTTGTAATTCCAGTTACAGAATCCTCTCTTGGTTCAGTCGTGCTACCTTTGTTCTGCCAATAAAAAAAGAGTGTGTGCCAGAGCTACTTGCAGTTCGGAAGTAGAAACCGGTAGCCATTGCTTCTTTCGACGAGTCGCAGAAAATACGAAGCTGTTTATTAGTAGGTGATAGCCTCACAGCGGGGACTTGTTTGCTTTGGTCGACCCATTGCTCCATTATGGGAAAATGTCACTGGCTACAGGTTTCGTAGAAGAATTTTAATCTTCAAGACAAATGCGCTTATTGGACGAACCTAGTGGGTCGAAAATCCTTGCTACTGTAGAGAGGACTGCTCGGAGTGTAGACGTTGTAAAACTAATTACCTTGGTTATTGACTGCACGAATATCGTATCGACTTGAGGAGGTTTTCGGTTCAGTGGGCCTATCTTAAGGAGGATTTCAGTTGTGTATTAGATACTCTAGCCTCGTTTGTCGTGCTGAACGATTGAACAAAAATGTCCAAATAAAAACGTTTTTATAGAGCAGCTAAGCAATATTGGGCTTAGTTACGCAGTAATCGGCAGCTGTTTGTTGATGCGCAAAATGGCAAACGATGGCGAGCATTTTGCACCAAAGATAAGTCGCATGTATTGCTTTTGCTTGATACCGTTTTTAGTAGGCTTAAGGAAGCGTGCATTTTGATCTTCATTCTTGATATCTATTTGCATATACTTGCCTTCAATATACTCCGATACGGCCACAGGTTTTTCCCCGGAATCGTCGTAGAATGTCAAACATGTTGTTCAGGAGATCGAATCCATATTCAAAGCCAGAGTTCAACGAGGCGCCTTTGTACGTCAAGGCAGCGTTGGTTACTCTGCGTACCTTCCTAGGCTTGTTTTGATTACTCACCGGGTAATCTGGTAGGTACCAACAATTCTGGCTGCCGGCTTAGATTTCTGGTAGAGTGGGCCAGTGATCGTCCAACCTAGTAGATTTTTGACATTGTAGGGGGTGCCTGTATGACCTTTCCTGATATCGCGCTCGCAGTATTCCAGAAAACTTCTACGCACTGTGTTATTGTCTAGATCAGGGCATTTCGAAGCTGATTGTAGAGTGAGCACGTTCTGTTAAGGTTGTTTGCATCGATGGTGTTTAAACTCAGAGTTTCAACTGAGTAAGTTGACTGTAGAAAGTAGGTTTTGTAGCGTTATGTGGTCCGATACTTAGCCGGACCAGAGAGGAAGAAACGTTTTTTTACTGAAATCACCTCGTAGGACAAGTTGCAGTTGTTGGCTTGGTTTACACTGATTCATTTCAGCTGCTTTGTTGAGGATGTATGAGAAACTGCTGCAGTTGTCGAGTATGGCGTAGCAACTTAGTTTGATGTCATTAATAAAAGTGTAACCTGCTTAAGTTTTAACTGATTTCTGATGTTACTCAACTTTTCGATTGCATCCAAATCTTGTTTCAAGGACTCGGTTACTGTAGTGCCAAGCTGCATATTATTTGATATTTAGTCGTTCATTTGTCGAACGACTAAATATTCAGCTTTTCGTCGATGTTTAGAGTTGAATGGTTTATCCTCCGCAGTTGTTGATGAAACATCGTTTAGCCGATGTGCATTCACTAAATCTGTGTTGTCTTAAGCAGTTGAAGCACAGTTTATGTTGTTTCACCAGCTCTGCCCGTTAATCTACGGTCTACGGGAAGTTTCAAAAATTGCAGACCTTTTCTAATGTAGTGGGCTTGGTTATATATTGGGCGTGTTAAATTGGTTGGTCCTGTCGATACTGACACCTGAATATCTGTCGTAGTTTAGCCAGGACACGTAAGTAAATTTGGGGTCGGCTGTTGGAATTTTGTTGCTTCGTAGGTTGGCAATTTTGTCCCGCTTGGTTTGAAGTCGATGATTCTATGTTTAGGTTCTCGCATGCTCGCGAGTACGTATTCAGGTACTGCGTCAAGCTTTTGTGTGTAGCGTGTAGCGTAATCGAGTGTAGCGTAATCGAGGCCTTGCGCACGCAGTGTTCTTTCCACGTCATTAGTAGACTTACTGGGTGATTTGAGCGGACAAATGTAGCCGTTGAGAATTTAGACTAGCGGGTGTAGCCGTTGAGTTTGAGTTGTAGATTAGTTTTCGTAGGAAAGCAGTGTATCTGATAAAGCCTTTGTGTTTCGCTCAGTATCAATGTTTCGAGTTCCTTGATGAATGCTGACACCACATTTGTCGGGTTACCGTATCTACGCACTAATTCAAGTATTGCCTGTTCGTAGTGAGAAGAGTTGGCTCCGTAGCTCTTCATTAAGGGTTTGACATAAATAGTGCATAATGACTGCAAGTAAGTAAGTTTATCAACCGGGCTTAGACCTGGATTGGTGCCTATAGCAGTCTGAAAGAGTTCGAACCAGTTGTACCATTCCAGTGGGTTGCCGTCAAACTTCTACTTTCATATTTGTGATTTCAAGTTAGTCCTATGTGGTTGTTGAAGTGGTTGGCAACGAACTATTCAGATGTAGTAACAGAAACTGAACGCAATTGAAGATGTTAGCTGACCATATCGGTTATTACTAGTTGACATATGGGCTTTGTGTATTGAGTTTTAATTCTAAATGAAATTTTCATTGGAAACTGGTGGAGGCGAGGTCGTAGACGAGCGCGAAATTTGAAAGTACCCAGGTTTGCCGTAGGTGAGACTGCTCTGAAGTCAGTTGTAGATGTACCGGTGACACTCTTAACTGCCTGATCTATAGCTCTGTTGATTACTCGTAGAATTTGGAAACTGTAGCGTTGAGGAGCATCTAAGTCCAAAGTAATCAAACCGTAGGTGGGCGTGTAAATTGAAAAGTCGGCAGCCGTAGTACTGATCACGCTGTTGGCCAAGTTTTCAGTAGTATTTTAGCTTCTTACTTGTACATTGGCTGTTGCAGATGTACCTTGCACTCTGATTGGAATGTCTGACCTTGATGAAATTGAAACATCGTTTGTTAAGACCTTTTTGCCCCTTCTAACCTTGATTAGTAGGTCGCACTTTCGTTTTCGTAGCAATGAAGCAGTATCGAGGCAGTCTTGTGCTTCTTAAGTGAAAAACGAGGCCAAGTTATCTATATGTTTATCGAGCAGATTGAAACAAATGCTCACTTCCTCGCAACTAAGCCTAACGAACTCGATTTTGCATGAGTTGGCTATTTGCCTCGTTGCCTCTTCCTCAAGATCATCGAAAGTACTATAGAAGCGTCTCCATTGACTAAGTGGTTGTTGCAAGGTTGGCTTTGTTGGAGCCATTAAAAAAGGTAGTTTAAAAATTAGTTGTACACTAGACAATGTGCGTTAAGAATTTACGAGCTCGGATGGCAGTGATCGCTAAGCATTTCCATTAATGAAGTTTTGTGAGCTTTAGAGATTTACTAAAATTTACATTGGATCTTTTTTGTTCAGGTCAACCAACCGGAGGGTTAAGCCGGTGGTTAACGAAATAAAGTGAGCTACAGCTCACGCAGTTATGAGCGCCTTGAATTATGCTTAAAGACTCAGCGGTGAAACTTTGGTGAAGTTTTTTTTGCCTTCAAATCAGTTAAAAAATTGTGAGACTTTCAGAATTTTTCGTAAAGGCTTTCGTAGATGTGGTTGACAAAGCATTTTTTAGTTGTGAGTTAAGGAAAAGGTTTCGGAAAAATTGGGATTTTGAAATTTCAAAGCAGAAAAACTTGGGCTAGAAAATACTGGCTATGGCATATTGGCTATCAATATTTTTTTGTAAAAGTGGAAACCTTTTTTGTTAGGTACTATCTTAGTACCCCGAGGATTAACAAAAATTTGACCAAATGAACATTAATCTTTCACATCTGAGATTGTAGAATTCTTACATTTTTGTTTAAAAAAACTGCACAAAAAATTAAGCACAATTGCTTATTGCCGTTGATGCATTCGTGACCTGTGAGATTGACTGTTGAAGATTGGGACCCTTGAGTAGCTGAGAAGACTGGGACCCATGAGTAGTTAGCTGAAGCAAAATTGAGGCTGGTGGCTCTGAGGGTGCCCCGATGGTGCCCTTAAGTGGCCCTGATGATGACTTGAAATGGCGCTGATGGTGCCTTGAAGTTGCCCCACTGTTATGTTTGAGGTGGACTGGCTTGTCCTTGTTTCGGCGTTGACTTCGATTTTTTAATGGTGGTCGCCAGATAAACAAGTTGGCCCAGGTGGTTGATTCATAATCTTGAATTGTCCAAATTTCATTTAGAAGTCAAATCTTCTAATAGTTATTTCGCAACAATTCATGACATTATTAAATGAATTTCCCGCGTTTTGCGAGAATTAACGTGAGAAAATTCTTGTCATGAATAGGCAGTTTTTAAGGTCAAACTACTGACCAGTCAAAATGGATGTTAGCCAATGAAAATTTCAGTAACAATTTTTCAACAGTTTATGTAACACCACCAAAAGTTTTATAGAAAGCGGTAAGGCAAAAATTTGTCTAAAAAAATCTGATCGAAAATGACAATTGTTTTTTCTTAACATGACAATTTGCAGAGCGCGATTTTTTGCTCGATGGCAACACAACAATTAAAAAAGAACAATTTGATTAAAAAGGAAGTTAAATCAAATTTAAAAAAAAACAAATCAACTAACAATCAAATTTATAGAATAACCCCAAAATTGTATTCAAAATGAATTTTGTGAGTAATTTTTTAAAAAAAACAATGGATTGTAATAGATTTGTTGTGCTTGTAGTTTTTTTGTCTTCGCTCCCTTTTACATGGACTTGTGCAATTCTACTTTCAATCACGCTCTATTTTAATTGCATTTTAACCTTGTGAATCGTTAGTTGAGCATAATCCAAGCAAAATTAGAGCGTTGTATGCACATTTCCACTGTGTTCTTTGTTTTATGTTGGCAGCTCTTAGCGTTCTTAAACTTTTTAAATAAAGATTGAGATAATTTACAAATCAACGAGGCTACGTTCAAACGTTAATGACGTCATTGCATTGGTGTCTCTGAAAAACGTTTTCGCAAAAAACCAATTGATGATTCCGGTGCTGAACAACCGTAAATTACAACTATCTGAAACATCAAGTTCACTATCTGACGCATAGTTTCGAGAAAAAAACAGCACAAATTAAATGAACTAAGGTTTTGTTATAATGATTTTTCAACTGTTATCTCAAAGTTACATTACGAGGCCAAACTGTGCCCTGTATAAGCCCACAATTTTGTGCCTGTATGTTCCTGGATTCCAGAGACAAGTCTTCAAACATGCTAAATTTTTCTAGAAACGATCAAAGGAAATGGAAGAACAAAAGAAGAACAATGGGGGCGTTCTTGTTACGGTAACAATTGACAGTTTCCGCTTACAATTCACAAAAAACACAGTTTGGCCTCGTAATGTAAATCGTATGCATTTGCATATTAAGACAAAATGTTTTTTGCTTTGTTTGTCATCCTATGAGGAGTCTTGACGCTCTGAAAAACAAATATTTTTCTGAAATAAAATTAAACTTCTCTATTTTAAAATCAAGCTGAACAAAACTTGAAGTTGCCCCCAGCAAATGTTCCAATAAATAGAGAGTTTTTAAAGGCATTGAGTGGGTAGCCTCCAATAAAACATATACAAGTATCGCATGCGATAGTTTATTTTCGTAATCACTTGACTTAAGACAGATTTTACTATTCAGCATTCGGACTTTAATTTAAGATCAATCATTCAACAGTATACCCAAAATTTGTTTGAAAAACTGGCAGGGCAAAATAGTCGAAAACGGCATCTGATCAAAAGCAACAGTCGTTTAATTTGGCTCTTCAAAGTTTCTTTTAAACTACTGTCCAACGAATCAATTGAAGAGGTTCAACTCAATTTTGCAGCCAACTACAATTTGAAAGTGGGGGAAACTTGTATATACGAGTAGCTATAGATCGTTTTTCTGAATACCAATCAGTATTGATCAAGAACCCTAATCGTAACCCCAACCCGCGATCACCAACAAGGCCAAAAAAAATTTCAAAAAGGATACGGCCACGTTCATAGTATGCCACAACGCAATGAAGACACTAGTCTCTGAGAATGCAGCATTGATTCCAGTACTGAGGCCAACAGTAGTTGACAAGGCGATAAAAAGTGAAGAAACTGTCAAATTATCCAAAAAATTTCAAGTAAAATCACGTTTATCTACTCTTTGCTTATGTCGAATTCAAAAATTGGTTCATTTTGGAAAATTTCAAACAGTAGATCGGAAAATTATTGTTCGAAAGATTTATGCAAAAAATCATGAAGATTTTTTTGTCTACTTAAAAGGGGGAAAGTTAAAAAAGTTTTTAAAAGTTAAAAAAGATAATTGAAAGAACCAGGGGCGGATTTAGGGGGGGGGGCGGGGGGGGCGGACGCCTCCCCCTCAGGGATTCGACCCCCTGCCGACCCAAAGGGTCCCCCCTTTGATACTTTTTCAGAAATCCATTTTTGGCCGACCGACCCTAAAATTTTTCTAAAGGCGCCTTCGGCGCCAATATATACTAATTTTGAGGGGGAGCGCGCGCCAAAAAAACGCGATTTTTTTGTCAAAATTTTTCAAAAATTGCCCAAAAACGGCTTTTTTGACTGTTTTTTCAAAAATTTGCCTGCGGCGCAGAAAATTTTGCCAAAGTAGGGCCAAAACAGTGCTTTGGGAGAGCTCGAAAAATCAATTTGGTTGACCTAAAAAAAAAAAAAAGGTCGTCAAAATTTTGGAAAATTTTTTGAAAATCCGCCCCCCCCTCGAGAAAATCCTAGATCCGCCCCTGGAAAGAACACAGACGAACAACTGAAGAAAAGAGAGGCAATAACAAAACTAAATAAAGAAACAGTCGGACATCTAAAGGCTCTAGACAGGATCCAGAGTTGATGAGGGATCGATGAAAAGCAAAGAACAGAGCAAGCAGGAAAGAGTAACAATCATCAGACAGAAGGGAAGCAGTAAAAAGTACAGGCGTTGTTAGGATCTGACGAATGTTCATCCCCCAGGTTAATTGAGAGGTTCATGCAAATTGACACTTGAACAAGTCTTTAACTCAGAAACTGTACTAATAAAGGAAGCAGGGGCAGAGTGCATTAATTTGTTTAGAGAAGCTGATACTAAATTTAACGACTTAGCGAATTTAACGAATTTAACAAGTGCAATATCGAGTCCACAAGAAGGCAAGCCGGCACCAGAACAAGTCAAGATTGGTTCAATTCAGGCCGAGAAAGAGATCCATCTTTTCGTCGCCATCTCCGAGAGACTTCGTCTAAAGAAGCTAAAATCACAAGCGAAGTGCCAAAATCTAATCACAGCGAGCAACTGACGAATCAGAATGTCACACGAAATGCGTCTAAGACTTCCAATAGACTTCCAATGAATCTTTCGGTTTTTTGAAGCGAGATTCGAACGATTTCCTAGGTCGAAAACCCCCAAAATTGTTCGTTGACGTGAGCGGTAGGAGTAGTTTTTTCAATTAATTACACTTGAAGTCCTTCTTATAAATAAGCAATCTGAGCGGTTTTTCAAACAATTGAGATTTTCTTGAAAAATTCCGAGCTGTTTTTAATCTTATGTTTCAAGAAAACTATTCCATATTGACAGTTCTTTTTGGACCCATTAAGACTTATTGTTCTTGTTTGCGTTATGTTTTTCTATTGTGAAAGGTATAAAAAAATTCACCAAAACCGCTCAAATCTTGAGCAGTTTTCAAAGTAATCTCCGCCCAGTTTGCAAATGACATAAAACATTGATTTATTGTTGAATTAAATTTTTTTTTAAATACTTAAATTTTTAAACAAACTATTATTAAAGTTACTACAATAATTTATAAGTGTACTAGAATAATTTAGCATATCTGTATTAGCTTTTCAGTCAGTTATTGCAGCTAAGTTCGAAAGGATGATTAACTATTATTTCTAATATGATAGGGTTCAAACCGAAAATAATCCAGTCATTAATGGGACTAACAACATCACAATTGATAATACATGAGAACTTGTACTATTTTTTAAGTCTTCAATGTTTTGAGACAGGTACTCATCTAGGTCAGCTTTCTTTTTCTGTTTGTGTATTTTTATCAGCGGGAATTTGGCTGTTGGAATCTTAGCAACCGCAGATAACAACAAATCCTTGATTCCCCTCAGTATTTTGTAGTCTTTAGGTTGGCACAAAATCCCTTTCTTGGCCTTGATGTCAATCAAAGGGTAAGCCAAGGGCACCTTTCTGAGAGATTTGGGAGGCGATTTGACCAGAGACCAGTAGCATTTGTTTCTGTCACCCTTGAACTTTTGTTGCCCAGTGCAAATTTGGGGCACGTTGTCGTCAGTTCTATTTTCATTTTAGAAGCATCTACTGTTATAATATATTCATTTGCCTTAGGAAAGGATCTATATCATCAAAAATGCGAAAACCAACATGAATTACTAGCTGAATTACAATGATTAATTCATGTATACATTTGTTTCCACTACAAGCGTTTGGCGCCCGAACCACATATAATCGGCGGATTACACTGTTAAATTTCAGATTCCGTATTTGGCCTGAAAGTCAGAGTTTCATGTTTCCTTTTAATAGCAGTTTTGGTTAATCTGTTCAAGAGTGTAAGCACAGAAAAAATCATAGATTCCGAAAAAAGGCTCAAAATTTTGTTCTAATTTCGCAATTGATATTTTTTCCTAGTTATTGCTAGTTCACCTTGTTTTTCTTTGCAAAATCCATTTTAAATATATTTTTTGTTTGAATTAGTACATTAACGGTGAAATTTTAGAAAACAAAAGAGCATTTGAACGATATTTTACTGGAGTACAATGTAAAAACAAAAATTGTAAGTATACGTTCATAGACTCATTATTAATTGAAAGAAAAATGCAAAATGAAAAATTAGTTTGGTAAATGTAACATTGAGTAACTAAAATTAGGTAACTAAGCATTGGGTAACTAATATAATTAAAAACATACACTCGAACATTTTCATACATTCGTAAAAATGTTCACAAAAACAACAAATGAGCAAATAATTTCAATTTTCAGATAAAACTTGTAACTCTATTCGTATTCATTTAATTTTTACATGGTTTCATTTTTTTTTCGTATTTCATGAATGTTTCAATGCTTTTACTTAAACTTAGATAGAAAATCGTTCAAAAACTTTATAGCGTATTCACAATTGAAAAGCATTTTTATACTTTTAAAAAAGCTTTTAAAAAAAGCAACAAAAAGCAAGTTTGATATAAGGATAGCCGGTAACTGTGCCAATAGCACGGATTTTTCCGACCATAGTCGTAAAAAAATCAAAGTCAAAGACATATAGGGTATTGTAAAAATGTTTTTGTAGAAAAATGACTACGAAAACCAAAAAAAAACGGCTACAAAAACGAAACTATTTTTTTGTTTGAATTAGTAAAATAAAAGGAGAAAATAATGGTGAAAAAATAAAAAACAAGAGAGCATTTGAACAATATGTTATTGAGACTACAATTTACAAAAAAAAAATTTACAAATTATTTCCTAGACTAATTTTTGATTGAAAAAAAAATGCAAAATGAAAAAGAAGTTTTGTAAATGATAGAAGCATTGGGTAACTAGTATTATTAAAAAAAACTTATAGTCAAATATTTTCATACATTTGCAAAAATGTTCAGAAAAACAACAAATGACCACCTAATTTCAGTTTTTAAATAATTTGTATTAAAATTAAGTGTTGCAATAACATAAAATGCAATTTTTACGTTGTTTTATTTCCTTTTTGTATGAATACTTCAGTGTTTTTTACCTTTTTACCTAAACTTAGGTAGAGCATCGTTCAAATATTTTAAAAGATTCACCATTGTTATTAAATCATAAGAAAATAAAAACCAAAAGAAAGCAAGTTAGAAAAAATGATAGCCGATTATTGTGCAAATAGTCCAGAATTTTCCATAGTCATGAAAAAAAAACTATATTTTTTTTTCAAATAAGTGTATTTTTTTCTAACTAAAAAAATATGTAAGAAAAAGGAAGAAATTAGGTCATGGTAGTCAAATAGTGTAATTAGAAATCTGTTTTTGTAGAAAATCGACTACAAAAACAAAAAAAAAAAACATTTCAAAAATGTGTTCTAAATTTTATTGCAGTTTCTTTTTGAATTTTTCGATTCATAAAACGACGCTAGTAAAACTAAATTTTGACGGACCAAAAAACAGAAGAGTTTAAACCGATTTTTCACAAACCTGAGGAAAAGTTTCAAACTTTTTTAAGGTAGTTCGAATCGCAACTGAAAGGGCTTCAATCTGATAATTAACTTGAACCATTTCCATGCTTATTTGTGATACCTGGTTTAGCGTGGAAAAAACTAAAACACAACCGAATTTTAAATCCCCGGCATTTCGAGGGATTTTTTAAATCAATTTATTTGAAGGAAAACACTATTAAGCAATTGAATAATTGTAATTAAACACATTTAAAAATTGGGGTTTAAAAGTTAATGTCAAAAAATGCTACAATTTGGCTGTTTATAGTTCATAAAATTATTGGTAGTTAGCCCCTTTGTCACAGGCAAAAAACGGCATTTAAAAAAAATTAAAAACGTTTTTTTTTCTAATGTGGTCGGAAACGTCTGCGATACTCACACAGCTCTCAGATATATCTCTCTTTTTATAGATTTTTTTTGCAAAACATAGTGTAGTAAATACTTCTCTAATCCGTATTCGTGCATCATACAAAGTTTGCAGAGCTCCAAATTCAAATTCCAGCATTTCCCATCCAGCCAATTTGCTCTCGCAGATTCATCGATAAATGTCGTGTTACATACAACACCACGCATAATTCCCAAATTAGCGGCTGCTATTTGGTATCCGTTTGCTAAGGATCCGTACTCGATTCTTTCCAAATTCGACGGCAAACACAATCGGTTAATTTTACCCGCATACATCAAAGTTTCTTTCTCGAACAATTTGGCTTCAGGGTTGTCATTGAACTCAACGTTGACCGGTTTAGCCGATTCCCATGAAGACGAAAATATTCGTGGGTAGAATCTGTCTTCATTTGTCATGAATCCAGTTGACCAAGCAATGTTAAATTCTGAGACTTCGGCTGAATGGTTAATATAAAGGTTCAGCTCCGTATTTTTCAGTTCGTTTGATATGTCGAACTGAGTTCCCACCCATACTGTGTCGCTTAGCCGAAAAGATATTTTATTGTTTCGAAGACGAAGTTTTTCAAATTTGAAAGCTAAAATAAACATTATTTTATTAGATCAAAACGATGATAAGAAAATATTTGAACTCCTGCGTATTGAAGTCAATTTTTTTGTATATAATCGATTAGGAAAAAATTAGAAATATTCAATAAGAAAAAAAAGAGGTCAGGTCATTTTGTTACAAAGTACCATAGGGGGGAAATAGTTAACAAGATCCACTTGGTTCTAAGTTGGATTTTTTGAAAATTTGCAAATTTTTTCTTAACTTAATGCTGGGGTGCAAGATCTTAACTTGGTCTAAATAGGAGGATGTTAATTTGATCCAAACTTTTATAGATTGTCATCAGTTTTTTCGGTCTATTCGACAAACTTTGATAGCAAAACGCTCGCTAAAGAAGTTATAAAAACTGATTTTAAAGAGCGCTTTTAGAAAAATTAAGTTGATTGGAAAAAGGGAGTTCTAAAAACTTACAACGATGAAAAACCATTTGGGTGACGGATACCGCAGAATTGATGGGGTCTTAGACTTGATAGCGAGTGTGCAATTCGATATGGAACGTTTCGCAGGACTACAAAGAAATGAATCCCGATTAATTTCACTTGCGATGAACAGTCGCTTTTTTCTGTCTGCGATGAGTTTTGGTCGCTCCCAGAGCTTCCTTCTGAACTTTACTCTACCCTTATACACTGCATATTTTTCCTGCAACTTCTTAACTTTACCTGAAAGGTCAACTGTTTCACTGGGACAATTTTCAAATGAGAACTCCACTTCTAAACTCGAGAGTGATTTTGCCATTCTGTGTATTGTGCGATTGAACTTCTGAAGTTCCAGTTCATTCATGTATCTCAAACTCAAGTCTTCCACCTTGTAGCCTAAAAAAACATATCACAAAAACTAAAATATCAGCAATTGAAGGTTTGCTTTGATTTTTTACCAGAAAATAAAAATCAATGGTCGTTCAAATTTAACTTAATGCTCTCGGTCAATGATTGGCCTACCACATGTCATTAATTCCATTCCCCTCCCCTCATTGAACAAGTTAAAAATCTGCCCCCCCAAAGAAAAATAAAAACCGAAATAAAAAATAAGTCATAAATAGCAACCACGCAAACTTTCTCTTTCCTAAATTAACTTGTTAAAATAAATATATAACATTTTAATTATTTATATAACTGTAAAATGAAACTTAATTTGAAAAATCAATAGAACATAGAAGCAGTAACAAGACGGATGAAAGAGAAGCCAAAAACCAGAGTAAACTGAACATAGTGATACTTTTAAGGGCTTAATTTCTTCTGCAAATCACATAAGGGGTTCAAAGAATAATCCACTAAAAAGTACCCATGTAAAACTCTAGAGGTTGCGATCAACTTTAAAACTAGTATCGAAAAAGTATAATCAAAATAAAGTTACCAGAGGGCATTGATGCAAAATGAAAACTTCAAAAACTTGAAAAAACTGACTCCTTGATAGAAAAGTATAAAAAAAAACATTTTTGTTCCGACCAATATAAAATTGGAGAGGAACTTTGTATTCGGATTTGTTTTAGTTTTTTATTTTCTCCACGCAAAATCAAGTACAATAAATAATCATCGGAATGGGTCGAGTGATATACCAAATTTGAATACAATAAAATAAATTATTAAATTTTTTTTCTGTATCGAGAAAACTGGTATGAAGTTTTTGATTTTTATTTAAATTTCGAGCAAACAAAGAAGCAGGCTTACAACAGCTTATTTATGCTTAATTTGAACACTGAAAACTTAATTAAAGTTTTTTAGTGCAATTTTGGTAACCAAAAACTTCAAAAAAATTCAACAATTTTCTGCAAGAAAAATTGAGAAAAAAAATGGAATTAAATTTAAATGAGTACAATTTAAACAAAATTAAATTATACTTTTACAACAGATTCTCATATCACACCACACAGAAAAAATTGCACTAGTGTGAAAAAAATGTGGGTGTTTTTTAAGACATTCTGCCCTATTTTCACAGTAACTGGCTATTTTGTAGCAATTTGGCTTTTTAATTGAAACAATTTGCTGCAATGAAACGGGGGCTGTTCTCACGATGAAGCTATCGATTGATCGAAACTTTTCAACCAATCAAAGTAGTTAAGCGTTCCGATTAACTGAAATTTTTCTGCACAAAATTAATTTAAAATTAGCAGAACAAAAACTTCAGCAGAACAGCCAAGTATTACTGTAAATTTCGTGCAAGTATCAAAAAAAATTTCGTTTTGTTTTTCATTTTTTTAACTTCGGTATTTTTAAGCATTAAGTTTTTTACAATGCGTCGTAGATCTGACTATATTTCAAAATTCAATTTTCTGCGCATACTTTGTAATCAGTCAAGTTTACTTTTAATGGCCTGATTGGCTCACTGATATTAAAACTTTTTGAAACTTCTTTGAGATTGTTGAATACTTAATTCTTATTGGCTGAAAACAGTTTTGCGTCATTCAGTCTTTCCATCATAAGGAGTGCCACCCTATGATACGATTAAGAAGCTCAATCAGCATAACTTGACTTTTTGAGTAGTAAAAATGAAATTGCAACCCAAAAACAAACAAAAAACAATAAAAAAACAAGGGTTGCCGGTTACTGCGCTTGAAAAAATAAAAGCTTTTTTCAAATTATTGTCATTTTTTTTTCGTCGGCGTGGTGTAATAAAAGAGCTGAATAAAAAACTGGAGATAAGGTATATTCGACAATCATAGCAAAATAAGCAAATTGAAAAACAAGTTTTTATGGAAAATTACCTGAAAAAGAAAAAATGAAAAAAAATCAAATATAAAATTTTCGAAATTTGATAAATTTTTTGCAGTTACTTGAATTTTTGAAACTTTTGATACCAAAAAGGCGCTAAAATACTTATAATAAACTAACGATACTCAAGTAAAGCTAAACTTTTACGTTTTAAATTAAGCTGTTGTAAGCAACTAAGCAATTTAATTAAGACTGCTCGCTTTATTCGCTCGGAATAAAACGAAAAATCTTAAAGTTCAAACCGATTTTTCTCGACTTGTGGAAAAGTGTTTGAAATTTTTTATGTGGTTGGAATCATGACCGTAAGGGGTTTATTATGATATATCAATCAACCCATCATTATTTGAGGTACCTGATTTTGACTGGAATACAAAAAGAAAAAAACTAAAACAGACCCGAATACAAAGTTCTTCCACATTTTCAAAGGTCGGAACAACAACTCATGAAATTGTTGATTTATTTACATAGAAAATGAACCAAAAATTCACCCAAGCATCTCTCGCTTGATAGCACCAGCAAAACTATCAGAGTGATTTCTGAATGTTTATAATCCAGATTAAAAAAATTAAGAATGGTAAAATCCCACAAACTTTCAAAAGGAGAGAAAACATCATGACAAACAGTGTACGAAGTCTGTAAAGTATGCAACAGGCGGTAGATACAGATTACGTCTACAAGTGAAAGCGTACACTGATTACTGTCTCGAGATAAATCTTAGTTAACCATATTTTAGTCGTTTCTTTTATCACTAACTTACACCACCTCTTCTGAGAGCAAGAATCAAAGTTTATAATCAGAAAGAAACAGTAGGCACACTTGCAATAAATAAGTTTCATATATTAATATAAAAAAACAGCTGCTCAGAAAAATGTTTGGTTGGGTCAATGAAAAATTTACCTTGCTGGGTTATATTGTCAATTAACGGGTTCATATCTGTAAAGGGAACATCCCATATCACCAAGCGGATCAGAGAATATACTCTGTTACCATCAGAGAAGTTTTTTGAGGCTGTGAAGTTTTCTCTATCTTGAAAATTGATGCACTGAGAAAAACTCGAAACTGTTTTTCATATTTTCCTACTTTTGATATCTTTCACAAATTTTCAAAAGGTAGGCACAAAAATGGTGATATATAAACCAGCCTAAGTATAAACCAGACGAAAATACGTAAATAGTAGTTATTTAACAATTTTGTAACAATTATAAAAATTTTGGCAAATTCGTTCGTATGATGTATCTTTTTGGCTGGCTTATATACTCCGCGCAGTTTCGGTTGGCTAATACTTAAGCTGGTATCTGTACTACCAAAAACAAATGGCTCAGCAATTTTAACAGAAAAATTTAAAATTTAAATGAAATATCTTTCAACAAACGGATCAAGTCATCCACCTCAAATAGACCAATTTAAAAATCTCCCCAATCATTCAATTGAAATTAAAACTGCTAAGCGCTGCGTGTAGATTGCTCTGTTGTGATTGGCTGGAAATTCGAACTGAGAACAAAAGTAACATTTTCTCCGCTAAACGTTTCTCGGGGGAAGGATGTTAACCTCGTCCCAAAAACAGCAAATACCAAAAAAATTTTATATTAAAGTGAAAAGATGTGAAGTAACTTTAATAATTTTAAATCACTTGTGTGTTTGTTCCCCGCAAATCCAGATACTAAGAAAACTTAATTGGTGCTACGAAAACTCAATACTAGTGCACTTGATATATTGTACTAAGAATTTTGAGTCGTGATTTGATTTGTAATGAAAAAGCCGGAAAGTTCTTCAGATGAAAAAAAAAATGGTCTGGAATTTTTGGATTTTTCTTCGTCCTTCTGGATCAACCGTACAATTTTCCCCACCCCAAGTTGTTTAGGGGGGAGAAAAATGGATTTTGAGTAAAGTAATTTTGAGTACAGCCTAGAATCGTTCAAAATTATTACTAGAGAAAATTCGATTAAAACATTAATGTGTGTAATTAAAAGCGTGCAAATGCAATCCCGCATAAAAAATTTAAGAAACAATTTTAGTTGCGCGTTTGTATGAAACGCATAATTTATACAAAATTATTTTTCAGAATTATTTCATGCTTTGGGAGAAAACTCTACGGTAGGTCACTAAAAGGGGGGCGAGATTGTACGGTTGATCCATCTTTCTCTTCGCATTGCCGTTTTGCTTTTTCTTGATAATTTAAAAAAGAGGGAGAGATTGTTTTAAGCAATTCAAATTGGGGCTGTTCAACAGTGCAGAAGTACAGCAGTGTGTTTCAACAGTGCCAAAAATTGATGATATTTTAAAACTTTGAAAGCCGGAAAGTTCTTCAGATGAAAAAAAAATGGTCTGGAATTTTTGGATTTTTCTTCGTCCTTCTGGATCAACCGTACAATTTTCCCCACCCCAAGTTGTTTAGGGGGGGGGGAAATGGATTTTGAGCAAAGTAATTTTGAGTACAGCCTAGAATCGTTCAAAATTATTACTAGAGAAAATTCGAGTAAAACATTAATGTGTGTAATTAAAAGCGTGCAAATGCAATCCCGCATAAAAAATTTAAGAAACAATTTTAGTTGCGCGTTTGTATGAAACGCATAATTTATACAAAATTATTTTTCAGAATTATTTCATGCTTCGGGCGAAAACTCTACGGTAGGTCACTAAAAGGGGGGCGAGATTGTACGGTTGATCCATCTTTCTCTTCGCATTGCCGTTTTGCTTTTTCTTGGTAATTTAAAAAAGAGGGAGAGATTGTTTTAAGCAATTCAAATTGGGGCTGTTCAACAGTGCAGTAGTACAGCAATGTGTTTCAACAGTGCCAAAAATTGATGATATTTTAAAACTTTGAAAGCCGGAAAGTTCTTCAGATGAAAAAAAAATGGTCTGGAATTTTTGGATTTTTCTTCGTCCTTCTGGATCAACCGTACAATTTTCCCCACCCCAAGTTGTTTAGGGGGGAGAAAAATGGATTTTGAGTAAAGTAATATTGAGTACAGCCTAGAATCGTTCAAAATTATTACTAGAGAAAATTCGATTAAAACATTAATGTGTGTAATAAAAAGCGTGCAAATGCAATCCCGCATAAAAAATTTAAGAAACAATTTTAGTTGCGCGTTTGTATGAAACGCATAATTTATACAAAATTATTTTTCAGAATTATTTCATGCTTTGGGAGAAAACTCTACGGTAGGTCACTAAAAGGGGGGCGAGATTGTACGGTTGATCCATCTTTCTCTTCGCATTGCCGTTTTGCTTTTTCTTGATAATTTAAAAAAGAGGGAGAGATTGTTTTAAGCAATTCAAATTGGGGCTGTTCAACAGTGCAGAAGTACAGCAGTGTGTTTCAACAGTGCCAAAAATTGATGATATTTTAAAATTTTGAAAGCCGGAAAGTTCTTCAGATGAAAAAAAAAATGGTCTGGAATTTTTGGATTTTTCTTCGTCCTTCTGGATCAACCGTACAATTTTCCCCACCCCAAGTTGTTTAGGGGGGTGAAAAATGGATTTTGAGTAAAGTAATTTTGAGTACAACCTAGAATCGTTCAAAATTATTACTAGAGAAAATTCGATTAAAACATTAATGTGTGTAATTAAAAGCGTGCAAATGCAATGCCGCATAAAAAATTTAAGAAACAATTTTAGTTGCGCGTTTGTATGAAACGCATAATTTATACAAAATTATTTTTCAGAATTATTTCATGCTTTGGGAGAAAACTCTACGGTAGGTCACTAAAAAGGGGGCGAGATTGTACGGTTGATCCATCTTTCTCTTCGCATTGCCGTTTTGCTTTTTCTTGATATTTTAAAAAAGAGGGAGAGATTGTTTTAAGCAATTCAAATTGGTGCTGTTCAACAGTGCAGTAGTACAGCAATGTGTTTCAACAGTGCCAAAAATTGATGATATTTTAAAACTTTGAAAGCCGGAAAGTTCTTCAGATGAAAAAAAAAATGGTCTGGAATTTTTGGATTTTTCTTCGTCCTTCTGGATCAACCGTACAATTTTCCCCACCCCAAGTTGTTTAGGGGGGAGAAAAAGGGATTTTGAGTAAAGTAATATTGAGTACAGCCTAGAATCGTTCAAAATTATTAATAGAGAAAATTCGATTAAAACATTAATGTGTGTAATTAAAAGCGTGCAAATGCAATCCCGCATAAAAAATTTAAGAAACAATTTTAGTTGCGCGTTTGTATGAAACGCATAATTTATACAAAATTATTTTTCAGAATTATTTCATGCTTTGGGAGAAAACTCTACGGTAGGTCACTAAAAGGGGGGCGAGATTGTACGGTTGATCCATCTTTCTCTTCGCATTGCCGTTTTGCTTTTTCTTGATAATTTAAAAAAGAGGGAGAGATTGTTTTAAGCAATTCAAATTGGGGCTGTTCAACAGTGCAGAAGTACAGCAGTGTGTTTCAACAGTACCAAAAATTGATGATATTTTAAAACTTTGAGCACGGTTTGTGATTTGTTTTGAAGCGAAACCGATAAGAAACATTGACAATTTTCTGAGTTAATTGCTTGTTCAGAAAAACTTAGGAAAAATTTATTTTATTTATGAACAAGCAGCGACAGCAATCAAAATGGCCAGTTATGTCTTTTCAATTACCGTCCATTTGAAATGAATTACTTGCAGTGATTTGGGATGAATAACAACAGTATTTAAAATATTTTTCGGCACTGTTGTACCACTCCTTCAAAGCATTCAGCAGTAGATTAGTAAACTCACGATTAAAGCGTTACACCCACTTGCACAAAAAAACGAAAATTTTTAACCCAATTTTAAAAAAAACTCACTTTTTGGGTCTTTTCTGGCATACGGCCCAAAATTAAGAAAACTGTAGTTAAGTTTCTGTTTTTATTGGAATTCCATATTTTAATTCGCTTGAAGTAACTACAACAATCAGATTCGAAAATTATGATCCACTTTACAAAAAAAATGGAAAAGATCAGTTTTGGGCCATATAAAAGAAAAGACCCCTATTTTTATTTTTTCCAATTGTTAAAACTTTTATCCAAAAGTTGAATTGAAAAATCTGGGCATCACTTTGTATCTTGAAGTGGGACGATAAGTTGTCCGAGTCAATATAGCCAATCAGTAAGTGAGGTTGACTTTGGACCATGCTCAAATCACACTAAATTATCACAACCACAGTGGCATTGCTTTGGTCACGTCTCATTTAGTACACATGTCATACAGAATAATCCTACTTACATTTAATTTTTGGTAATTTAAACAACAAATAATCCCGAAAGTAATTGAAAACTACTTTAACTTAAATTATTTGAAGTTCAACCGGAACGAAAACTCAACCGGAACGACGAGCTCAACCGGAACGAAAAAAAATACGTAATGAAAAACGAAAAATATGTGTAATGATGTGTATACAGAATGTTACGTAACCCATGACTGTCTTCTCTACAGTAGCAGCTCTGAGAAGTCCAAACTGGACTTGTGCTCTGGCAGAGTGGATAACATTGGCTTATATCTAGTAAAGATAAAGTCATGAAAAGGAAACTTAATAAACATTTCGATCGTGACATTTCAATCGAAAATACAAAATAGATCTTGTTAAAAATTCTTCTGTGATAACTTGTGAAGAATTTCGGCTCGTTTCTATTATGCCCCCTCCAGCAAAATGTAGTCCCCACCCTAAAATAGAAAATTTACAATGTGGGGAAGTTATATTTTTTCGTTTCTAGGTTGAGGTTTTAATGGAAAAGAGACAGAAATTTCCAGCTCAATAAAAAATTAAAACTCAACGGTTAAGATACACAAATATTAAACCCTGTACCAAATTTCGGATCTACTCAACAATCTTCTCTCTTTCAAAAAAAAGGGGGGAATTGTTAAGAAGATTGAGTCAGTCGAATTTTCGACCAATCAGAGCTCAGCAAAATTAGCACTCTCAAAACAAAACTCTAGTGCAAATTTATTTATGGTTTTTGTTCATAGGGTGGAGGATCTTTAGTAAATATCATAGGGGAGGGGAGATTGTTAAGTAGATCCCAAATTTTTCCTCTTTAGTTGTGGGCGGCCGAATAGTTAACAAGATCGTACGAAGTATAAAGTATTATATATTTTTGATAGTACTGCTTTCTCTGAAATATTAAGAAAGAGTATTTGTAAGGACAAACGAAAAGTTATGATGAATGCACGTCATCACCTGTTAAATATAATTCAAAGATCTGTAAAATATTATTGCACGAGGAAATTGAAGCACGGTTGAGCACGTTAGATACAATAAAACTGAGCGAATATTTGTTGATGTTAAGTCAATTATCTGGAGCATTAAGCAGGGACTGTGTATGTTATTTTAAAAAAGCCAACAAAAAGCCCCTACGGTGCAAAAATGTTGAATACGAAGTAAAAACTTTAAAAAAATGGACTGCAATAATTTCTGGTTCACCGTTGTTAGTCAGAAAAGCTCCGAGCTTGCTGCAGAGAAATCTTTTCATTTAATGATGATTAACTTTTCCAAGTAAAATAAGAAAATGTCTAATCTTGTTCAAGTTGCACTTCGGTAAAGCATTAGAAGTGCAATTCAAGCCCTAATTCAACTATTGTATATCATTTAACAAATAGTTCATAATTAAATCTTGCAACTTTAGGCATAATTGATGTTGCAAGACATGATGAACAAAATTAAAAGTTTGTTGCCTTTTTACTGCAAAATTTTGAATAAGCGGTTTTTTTTCTAGAAATTAGCACAATTTTGATTATGTACCGAGAGATCCCTTGTCTGAAAATCCCATTCGAGAGGATCTTATTACAAAAAAAAATCCCTCATTCCAGACAAACCCGCATAAAAAATTTAAGAAACAATTTTAGTTGCGCGTTTGTATGAAACGCATAATTTATACAAAATTATTTTTCAGAATTATTTCATGCTTTGGGAGAAAACTCTACGGTAGGTCACTAAAAGGGGGGCGAGATTGTACGGTTGATCCATCTTTCTCTTCGCATTGCCGTTTTGCTTTTTCTTGATAATTTAAAAAAGAGGGAGAGATTGTTTTAAGCAATTCAAATTGGGGCTGTTCAACAGTGCAGAAGTACAGCAGTGTGTTTCAACAGTACCAAAAATTGATGATATTTTAAAACTTTGAGCTCGGTTTGTGATTTGTTTTGAAGCGAAACCGAGAAGAAACAATGACAATTTTCTGAGTTAATTGCTTGTTCAGAAAAACTTAGGAAAAATTTTATTTTATTTATGAACAAGCAGCGACAGCAATCAAAATGGCCAGTTATGTCTTTTCAATTACCGTCCATTTGAAATGAATTACTTGCAGTGATTTGGGATGAATAACAACAGTATTTAAAATATTTTTCGGCACTGTTGTACCACTCCTTCAAAGCATTCAGCAGTAGATTTGTAAACTCACGATTAAAGCGTTACACCCACTTGCACAAAAAAACGAAAATTTTTAACCCAATTTTAAAAAAACTCACTTTTTGGGTCTTTTCTGGCATACGGCCCAAAATTAAGAAAACTGTAGTTAAGTTTCTGTTTTTATTGGAATTCCATATTTTAATTCGCTTGAAGTAACTACAACAATCAGATTCGAAAATTATGATCCACTTTACAAAAAAAATGGAAAAGATCAGTTTTGGGCCATATAAAAGAAAAGACCCCTATTTTTATTTTTTCCAATTGTTAAAACTTTTATCCAAAAGTTGAATTGAAAAATCTGGGCATCACTTTGTATCTTGAAGTGGGACGATAAGTTGTCCGAGTCAATATAGCCAATCAGTAAGTGAGGTTGACTTTGGACCATGCTCAAATCACACTCCATTATCACAACCACAGTGTCATTGCTTTGGTCACGTCTCATTTAGTACACATGTCATACAGAATAATCCTACTTACATTTAATTTTTTGTAATTTAAACTACAAATAATCCCGAAAGTAATTGAAAACTACTTTAACTTAAATTATTTGGAGTTCAACCGGAACGAAAACTCAACCGGAACGACGAGCTCAACCGGAACGAAAAAAAATACGTAATGAAAAACGAAAAATATGCGTAATGATGTGTATACAGAATGTTACGTAACCCATTACTGTCTTCACTACAGTAACAGCTCTGAGAAGTCCAAACTGGACTTGTGCTCTGGCAGAGTGGATAACATTGGCTTGTATCTAGTAAAGATAAAGTCATGAAAAGGAAACTTAATAAACATTTCGATCGTGACATTTCAATCGAAAATACAAAATAGATCTTGTTAAAAATTCTTCTGTGATTACTTGTGAAGGATTTCGGCTCGTTTCCATTATGCCCCCTCCAGCAAAATGTAGTCTCCACCCTAAAATAGAAAATTTACAATGTGGGGAAGTTATATTTTTTCGTTTCTAGGTTGAGGCTTTAATGGAAAAGAGACAGAAATTTCCAGCTCAATAAAAAATTAAAACTCAACGGTTAAGATACACAAATATTAAATCCTGTACCAAATTTCGGATCAACTCAACAATCTCCCCTCTTTCAAAAAAAGGGGGGAATTGTTAAGAAGATTGAGTCAGTCGAAATTTCGACCAATAAGAGTTCGGCAAAATTAGAACTCTCAAAACAAAACACTAGTGCAAATTTATGTTTTTTGTTCATAGGGTGGAGGATCTTCAGTAAATATCATAGGGGAGGGGAGATTGTTAAATAGATCCCAAATATTCCCTCTTTAGTTGTGGGCGGCCGAATAGTTAACAAGATCGTACGAAGTATAAAGTATTATATATTTTTGATAGTAACACCTTCTCTGAAATATTAAGAAAGAGTATTTTATAAGGACAAACGAAAAGTTATGATGAATGCACGTCATCACCTGTTAAATATAATTCAAAGATCTGTATAATATTATTGCACGAGGAAATTGAAGCACGGTTGAGCACGTTAGATACAATAAAACTGAGCGAATATTTGTTGATGTTAAGTCAATTATCTGGAGCATTAGGCAGGGACGGTGTATGTTATTTTAAAAAGCCAACAAAAAGCCCCTACGGTGCAAAAATGTTGAATACGAAGTAAAAACTTTAAAAAAATGGACTGCAATAATTTCTGGTTCACCGTTGTTAGTCAGAAAAGCTCCGAGCTTACTGCTGAGAAATCGTTTCATTTAATGATGATTAACTTCTCCAAGTAAAATAAGAAAATGACTCATCATGTTCAAGTTGCACTTCTGTAAAACACTAGAAGTGCAATTCAAGCCCTTATTCAACTATTGTATATCATTTAACAAATAGTTCACATTTAAATCTTGCAACTTAGGCATAATTGATGTAAGTCTTGCAAGACATGTCGAGCAAAAAAAATTATTCCAAAAAATCCCTCGTTCCAGACAAACCCACGACATTAGATTCTATGATGATTAAAAGATTTTATTTATCGAAAACACTGCTCGTGTATAAGGTCACTATAATGACTGCCTTTGATTGATCTCGAATAATTTTTATTAGAGAACGTTTTGATGGACTACAAGTTTTGGACTGTCAATATAAAATATTAAGTACTCAAGGTTGATTCATATCTAAGAAATTGATCATTTAGCTCATTTTTAATTTGGACATTTTTGTGTGCGGTATAAAAACTTGCGTTCAAACAATTAAGCAAACAGTTTACAAAGATTAAAAGACAAGTTAGGATAGCGCAAGCTCGCCCGCTCGGTACACTAAGGTTACAGGATCGAATTCCACTCAAAAAGTAGTCTTCAAAAACCAGGAGAGCAACAAAAAAACCTTTCAAAAACCAAAATTACACCAGTAGTGAACCCGTTAGTGAAAATAAATCAAAACGATAGATCTGTTGGGTTTTTTTTACATAGAAAAGCGCATATGGAGAATTATTAAAAACCTTGCCAAACCTATTTTTGCAATCAGAAAAAAAATTCTTTTTGCAATCAGAAAGAAAATCAGAAAAAAAATGAAAATCAAAATGTTCAGAACTGATTTGCCAAAAATGACCAATCAGGATGTTTTTGAGAAATCAGGTCTCTAAATGCCTATATAAAACACTGGTTCATAAACTGGATACCAAAAAAATAACTTTGAGCAATCGCAATCAAACCATAAGTTGAGCAAATACAAATTAATAACTACAAAAATTAGAAGAAACTTACTATATTTCTGCATTCAAAAGAATTTAAAACCAATCATTGAAAATTTGCTCGTGGTGGAAACTACTAGTTAAACAAGTTAATAATTATACACATCATTTTTAACAGCGGGTTTTGTTTTCAATTTATTCAGTTTTGACCGAATAAAATGCATCTTTATCTGAATTCCAAACCAATTTTGTAAGAACAAAATTTCGAAAGAATAAGGTTTCGAAAGAACAAAATCTTTACTGTTTCTTAAGAGATCTCGAGTCGCTTAGGCTCCGTTTTCTGGGATGAAAGTTATTTTATAAAATCTAAATGGTACTTTGACCAGGATAATTTTTCGCGGTTGATGTGCTAGTGCAACAAAACGTTCCAACAACGCTAACTTCAAAAAAACAATCCAAAACAAAAAAAATGAAAGTTTTGAAATTCAATTTATTCAGTTTTGCCATGTGTTTTTTACTGAGCATCGCACCACTTGCGCTACAAAATAAGAATTTTGAACTAAATATATCGATTGGGCTCGGTTTGAAATAACAAGAGAAATGAAGGTAGCAACGAACCAAAAGTTATCACGCGGTAACAAAGTCGGAAATACTGTAGCACAAACTCTTTGAGCCGAAAATTTTTTTGAAAAAAATATCAAATCCCCCAACTTCAAACAAACAAATACACACACACACACACACACACACACACACACACACACACACAAACTTTATGAAACAATATGCGGCCACAATGTCGATATAACTTTGAGCAATCGCAATCAAACATTAAGTTGAGCAAATACAACTTAATAGCAAAAACAAGAAGACACTTACTATATTTCTGCATTAAAAAGAATTTAAGACCAATCATTGAAAATTTGCTTGTGGTGAAAATTACTAGTTAACCAAGTTAATAATTATACACATCATTTTTAACAGCGGGTTTTGTTTTCAATTTATTCAGTTTTGACCAAATAAAATGCATCTTTATCTGAATTCCAAAGAAATATCGTGGTCTGCAGCACTTTTATTCGGCTTTGTATCAATGTTTTTGGCAAAAAAACACATGAAAAGTCAAGATCATCTCCACAATGAAAAAACTGAAAGGTTTCGAAAGAACAAAATCTTTACTGTTTTTTAAGAAACCTCGAGTCGCTTAGGCTCCGTTTTCTGAGATGAAAGTTATTTTATAAAATCTAAATGGTACTTTGACCAGGATAATTTTTCGCGGTTGATGTGCTAGTGCAACAAAACGTTCCAACAACGCTAACTTCAAAAAAAAACAATCCAAAACAAAAAAAATTGAAAGTTTTGAAATTCAATTTATTCAGTTTTGCCATGTGTTTTTTACACAGAGGCAAAACTGAGCATCGCAACAATTGCGATACAAATTAAGAAATGTGAACTATATATATATCGATAGGGCTCTGTTTGAAGTAGCACGAACTCTTTAGGCCGCAAAATGTTTTGAAAAAAATATCAAGTCCCCCAACTTCAAACAAACAAATACACACACACACACACACACATACACACACACACAATTTTATTCACGAGTCGAATGAAACAATATGCGGCCACAATGTCGATATAAATTTGGCCCAGACCTAATAAGCCGAAAAAAAGAGTCGGAAAAAAAAAGATAGCCGGTTACTGTGCAGGTAGCACAAAAAGTTCCGACCAGGGTCTTTAAAAAACTACGGTTTAAAAAATTTTCTTCCAAATTAGTTTAGTTGTTTTTGCTTGGTGTGATAACAGGATCTGACGTAAAAATATAATTTGGGCAGTCATATTAACATGGGCGAATTGCAAAAAATTTTTGTAGAAAAATGACTAGAAAAACTTTTTAAAATTTTTAGGCAAAATTTAAGTTTAAATTAGGCAAGGTTCAGCTATTGTAAGCTTGCCCGTTTGCTTTATTTGTTAGAAGTAAAACGAAAAATTAGAAATTTCAAACGAGTTTTTCACGACATTGGGATTTTTTTTTAATCTGGTTCCAATCTCAACTGAAAATGCTTTAATATGATATATCACTCAACCCGGTCCGATGATTATTTTGCGTGGAGAAAAAGAAAAAAAAAACGAAAACAACCGAATACAAAGTTCCTCCCTATTTTTCAAATTTTCGGAACAAAATTAGGAAAAATTTAAGACTACTTAGAAGTTTTTAAGTCCCCCTCACCCTCAAAACTCAAACACAGCTCGCGAAATGCCAGAATATGTGGCGACAAAGCCGATGTAAAATAGGCCAAAAATTATCCAACCGAAAAAAAAAGAAGAAAAAACAACCAAACTTTTTTTTGACACAAATAAGATGTTATTAAGTCCCCCTGGCCCTCACAACACAGACACGCACACACAAACTTTGTTCGCCCATTGTGCGCAATATGTGGCCATTAAACCGATATAATATAGGCGGAAACTAATCAAACCGGAAAAAAATACGAAAAAACAAAAAAGGCAAAAAAAATTGTTGTCATGAAAGACTTGAACTTTAATTTCTATTAGGATTTTCAGCATAAAAAAGACAAAAAAATAAAAATCGATTTGGAAAAATCAAACTCAACCATGCTTAATATTTTAACCAAAAAGAGTAGGATTGGCGAAGAGGACGAAGAAAAGAGGATTTGCAAAGAGGGTTTTTGAAGGATTTTAGAAGTGAGTCATGGGGATAAAGTTATTTACGAGAAAAAAAAGTCTAGTGCCCGATTGCAATACCTTTGCTATCGAAAGGGTAATAAAAAAGCGCCTGGTGAAAAGTTGCAAAAGGGTCAGGTAAAGGAGGAACAAGTATGTCCAGTCGAAGTCCGTTCCTTTCTCAATTTAGACCCTCAGTTTCGACCCTCTGACTACCAGAAGACTTCACGTAAGATAGTATCACCTATATCGATCCTAAAAATGCACTAACGGCGCCTTTGGCGCCAATATATTCTAATTTTAAGGATGACTGTGCCCTAAAAAATGCTATTTTTTTTTTGGTTATAACTTTAGGTGGATTTTAATTTGGTACACCTAAACAATTGACAAATTTTTCAAATTTATTTGAAAATCCTAGACCGCCCCTGACCAAAGGGACTCTTTGGGTTGCAGGGGGCCAAATCCCCGCACATCTAAGTCCACCCTAGTCTAACCTAAAAGCCAACAAAATTTTTCCAAAAACATCAACTTCGTCTAAAAACTCTTACTTAAGTCACCGGAACAGATGCAATTTTCGTTTTAATTATTTGCTGATGTATTTTGACCTCTTAATTATTCATAAATGCTGGATATTTAATTCAGATAATTGTTACATTGGTAATATCAAAGCGTTCTTTGACCGGAGTTTGAACCAGATTCAGATAAGCCCTTCAGAACCTGGTTTCAACTCTGGTTTAAATATTCTTTTCATTGCAAGTTTTAGATAAAATACATCCGGATAGCTCATGTCAACAATTAATTCATGTTTGATTGCGCAAGGTTTTCAATTGATTTCAAAACGTTGAGTTTGAAACGCACTTGACTTGAGGCGATTTCATTCACGACTTCAAAGACATCTTCAAGTCATTTCGAGTTGTTGCGTTGTTTATTCTTCAAAAATTGGTGAACTCGATATAATGGTCTAAATCTGCCTCAAAAAACCTTCAATTTATTAATAACTTTAGTAATTATTCTTCCAAATTTTACTCTCTTTTCAAATCTTTGTTAAAAAAACATCTAAATGGAAGAAACAAGCAATAACAATGGAGATGGTGCCCAAAGCTCATTGAAAGAGTCTCAAAATCAAATAGATGGGATCATTTTGGTAGAAAAACAAAATCAAGAAACCAAAGAAAACAATAATGATAATTTTGAATCATCGGCCTTAATTGAACAAGAAACTGGTGTTCAAATTGACACAAAATATTGTGATTCTTCAGCCCAGAGCAACAATTATGATTCAAATTACAATGCTCATTTTACTGAGTCAGCCAATTTGATTGAAAGTGACGACCAAAAAGGTCCGAATTACTTGTTTACTGGCCAAACCGAAATAAACAATTCGGATCAAAGTGAATCAATTGGCAGTGGTGCTGTTTGCGAGAACATAATATGCGAAGGCAGTGAAAATCAGCTCCAACTAGATTATAATCAGAACCAAGAAAACGAGAAACATTTAGATGATCAAAATTTAGAATCTGAATTTCAGCAGAATCATTGCCAAGAAACCAACGAGGTAGCTCAAAACATGTCGGTTAGTTGCAAAATTTGTCCAAATTTTAACTTGTGAGTCCAGTAGTTTTGGGGTAGTCACGGGATATGGGGTTTAGGTCACTGAAAATTTGCAGAATGGACATGTGGAGAACGGGATTCCAAACGGAGAAACAAACGGAGTCAACGAGGATCATCTTGCCAATGAACATATTTCTCAAGGTTGGATCTCGTGTAGATTTAAAGGTGGTTTTGATTAAACAAATAAATTCTTAAATTTGGTGCACTACTTGATATTTTTGTTGACAACTTTAGTCGACACACCCGTTGAAGTAACAAAAGCTACAATGAGTGCAACTGGCGAAGTCAAACCCGAAGAGAAACCGATATCGGGTGACAACGTCGGTAGTCCAAAAAACGAAACAGTTGCCGATAAGAATGAATCCGAAGCAAACCGACCAGCGACGCCATCATCTAAAAGAGGTTCTGTAAGCAGTACTTCGTCGAACCGAGCGTCTATTACCCAAGTGGAAGAAAATCACGTTGCACCTAGTGAATCGAACCGACCAGCGACACCGTCTTCCAAAAGAGGTTCCGTAACCAGCACTTCGTCGAACCGAGTGTCGGTCCAGGTTGAAGAAAATCACGCTGTACCCAGCGAACCGAACCGACCAGCGACACCGTCTTCCAAAAGAGGTTCCGTAACCAGCACTTCGTCGAACCGAGTGTCGGTCCAGGTGGAAGAAAATCACGTTGCACCAAGCGAACCGAACCGACCAGCGACACCGTCTTCCAAAAGAGGTTCCGTAACCAGTACTTCGTCGAACCGAGCGTCTGTTACTCAAGTGGAAGAAAATCATATTACGCCAAACGAAGATGTGAGCCAAAAACCCGAAGAGCCGAGTTCAACTGAAGAGAAGCGAGAGACATTCGGAAGCGACGAGGGCGAGCCGATATCCCAAGCGGATCACGTGACCAACGAAAAGACTCCTTCGAGATCTAGCAGTGCAAATAACGAACCGAAACCAGAAACCGGGAAGGAGGTACCTCAAACGAACGGAGTCGCGGATAACACCGACGAAACAGACACCGCCGAATCATCAACGAGCGGGCAAATTGATATCCGAGAAAACAGAGGTGAGTCGTCAAAAAGTGCGGACAAAGCCGACTCTTCGGAGCCGAACGGGGTTGCAGATCCGAACGAAGAGGTAGTGAATCGGCCATCGTCGGCACTGGCACCCGACTTGTCGGTTATCAGCGAGACAGATGAAAAAACTAGCCACAGTTACGAAAAGTGCGACAAAGAAACTGTACCAACGAATATTAATGAAAAAGGTGAGTTTTTACCATTTTTGTTATTTTCTAAATCTAAATAAACCCCAGTATTCAATTTTAAATAAGTTTTATACAATATAGTCGATATCGCTACGGCGGTTGTGGCCAAATCTTTGGCGTAAAAATTTTTGGATTTACTGAACAACCCCCCCCCCCCCCCTCCTATGGTATCTACTAACGAATCTTCACCCCCAATAAATAAATACAGTAAGTTAGCGCTAGAGCTCTGCATTGATAATTCTAATTTTGCTGCATTGTAATTGGTCGAAAATTTGATTACTTTAATCAACTTAGCAAACCCCCCCCCCCCCTTTCTTGAAAGGGGCATTGTTCAGTAGAACCAATTTTTTTGCCGCTTATCAGAAACTAACACCGATTAAGTACAAAGAGTACCAAAAGCTATAGTAGACCTTAATTTGATCACATATTTTTAAAAGTCATAAATTTTCCGAGGATTTTGCAGCTAACAGTGTTACATAATTTTGCAAAAGACACAATAAGATGTTTGTCATTGTTGTTTGAACTAAATAATCGTGTTGATGATGATTTTGAACTTTGAAACCTTTGGGAGTAGAAACAGTACTTGAAGAGTTTAAGGACATTGTAGTCGGAAGTCTGCGATGAACTCATTTGTCGAATGAAAGTTTGAACCTTTTCAACACATAATCGCAGCGCATGTTTTTAATCGTTAGAGGTTTTATGAGAAGACCTTTTGAGTGATTTTTTTGCTATATCCTGTTTTTTGTTTCAATCTGACGAAAGTGTTTTGCGCATTTTACTTCCATATATATACTGTCAGGAGTAGCAGAATAATGTGCAAGTTGTTCAGAAAGTTCCGACAGTTTTCCTTAGAAAAACTTTTAAAAAAACCCACTTTGTGTAGCTTTTTGAGCCTGGTTGGATAAAAGATACTAGACGAAAACTTTCAATGTAACACTAAATTTGTCTTCAAAGATGAATAAAAACAAAGAAACCTTAGAAAAAATCAAAAGACATTTCGAACTTTTCCAAATTTTTCGGATTTATTTTGCATTTTTTTATGAAGCCCTGATTGTTCCGAGAAGATTTCGGATGATGATTAACTCCTTCAAAAATTCAAATATAGTCCATTATAATAAACTTTTGGCTCATTCAACACAGTTTCCATTAATTCTCGAAAAATTTGTCTGCCCTTTTTACTCTGATCTGTTATGTTGGGAAAATCGTTACTATAAATAAGAAAAGGCGAGAATTCCAAAACAGATTTCTGGGGGTACATTTCTATGAGAACATTCAATTTTGTACACGTTGTTGAATGAATAACAAACTGGTTACCCTTAGTCGTACATTTATTATTGGGTGTCACAATCAATTGTATTTCAATTATTCGATAAATTTGAAGGCATGCAATGTGCCAACTTTATCTGTATTTTTGATTTCGAGAAGAACTTTCAAAGTTTGTTTTGTGACATCAACTGTAGACCGTTTATGCAAAATCTAATTTAATTGTTGCTTAAAATGTTCTATTTATTCAAAAAACTGATTATTGTTTCAGTTGAATTTTTGGCTTTCAATTAGTTGGAAGTGATTTGTCTGCTTCTTTGTCAGGATGGTGTTTTTTTTTTATTTTGAAACAACAGGGATAAAATGCTTAGCTATATCTCTTGGTTATACATAGTAATGGACAAATTAGTTTTAATTTTTGAGTTCCTTGTTTTAGCCAAACAATTTGACAAGCACAACTATTTTCTAGGTTTTTCCTGGGCAATTCATTAAATGTAAACTCCCTTTATTCGACTCATGGTTCAACCGGAACGATCGAACAATGTCCGTTTTCAACTCTTTGAGTCAAACGGTGTCCGTTTGAGATTTTCTGAATCAGACTTTGTCCTTTTTCGAATTAATTCGACGTTACCGGACCTTGTTCAACTTGGTTCAATTTTTCTCGACTGTGCTTGACTTTACCGGACATTGTTTGCGTTGCTCGTAATTTCGATCCTTGATTCAATCCCGTTGGACCCTTGAATTGACCCTGTTTGACCTATGATTCGCCCTATCGACTCATGATTGGACTCTTACTGACCTATGGGTCGACCCTATCGAACATATTTGACCCTTTTGGACTTATGATTTGACCGTATCGACCCTCTTCAATTCATTATTTGGCCCTGTTTGACCCTTGATTCGACCCTGTTCGACCAACGATTCGACGTAAACCGGCTATAGACTTCGTTCGACCGTCTTACTTTGCAGCAAATTTTGACATTGTTCGACCGTTTTGGTCGAATCATGAGTCGAACACCTCAGCCCGGGAATTGTTGAATGAATCCACTCGAATCCGTTCTCTCCAGTCAAATTATTCAAGGATACTAGCAATTTGAAAGTTGAATTTGATTTCGGCATAAGCGGAGAGAGTTCTCCCTACTAGTATTAATTAGAAAGATATTACAAATATTTTGTTTATAACAAATGCACCCAAAATCAGGAACCACAAATAATCATCGGACGGGGTAGAATGCGAAATCATACTAAAGCCCTTTCAGTCGTGATTTGAACCTTTCAGTCGTGATTTTTGATTTTTCGTTTAATTTCGAGCCAGTGAGCAGGCTTGCATTATTATTAGCTTATTTATGCTTAATTTAAGCGTTGAAAATTTAAATTTGTTCAAATAAAGTTAGTTTTTGGAGTTTTTAGCGCCCTATTAGGTATCATGAATACCAAAAACTTCAGAAACAAAATTTGAAAAAAAAACTTTTAAGCAATTTTTTTTCGTTTTTTCAGTAATTTTTCTTCCAAAACTGTTTTTTAAATTTGACTGTTTTACTATGACTGTGGAATTTGCCTAAGTTCTAGTTTTTCGTTCAGATCCTTTTACCACATCATACAGAAAAACGACAGTAATTTGAAAAACTTTTAATTTGTATTTTTAAGACTATGGTCGGAACATTCTGTGCTACTTGCACAGTAACCGGCTATACTTGTTGTTTTATGTCACTTGTCTCGCGTTTAATCAAATGTAACAAGGAATAGTCGAACTTGTTAATTAACGGAATAACTTATAAGGACGCTCATTTAGGGAAAATTCTATTTCAAAGTCTGGACATGAGTATGGGACTCGACCCGGGTCGCAACAAGCTACTTAAAGCTAAACGCGACTAAAACTCATAATTTTTTTTTGCTTTTTCATCGCAGGCGTGGAGAATTTGGCGGTTCCCGACGACGCAGCATTGCCATCTTCTGAAGTGAAGCGTTCGGAACAAGTGGTGACGTTAACTGTCGACCAAGAGGATCCTGGAAACGACGAAAGAAACACGTCTCAAGGTAAGAACTTGTTGACAAATTTATGAAAGTACAAACAAGTAGAAAAAGGCTAGCGGCTCCGTTTTTCAGTGCGTCAGTCCATCATGATTGATGATCGAATATTGACGCCAAATTTAACCTTTGGAAAACATTATTGCTTGCATTGGCGGAAGTTAATAAGATCCCATTAAAGAGCAGAGATGGGTTGCGTTGGCTAGCGCAATTGGTTCTCAATCCAGAGGTTGGTGCTTCGAAGCCAACCATGGTCTTGGTTGGCAGCTGAATGATATTGCTGAACAGCGATAGTTGAATAAAAGGCATTGAGCGTTTAAAAGGAGTCAGTAGTAAAGTTGTATCAGTATCTATCAGACCAGACCATCTTCTGTTTCATAACAACTTCTGGGATTGAGGTACTCGGCTTATCTTTCGACCGTCCCGAACAAATATGGATGGCTTCTGGGAAATGACGCACGATAAAATAATCAACAAAGCGGGCAAGCAAACGACTGATGGTCCGCAAAAAATTCAAATAAAGCCGGGAAAAATTCAAAAAAACTAAGCCGGCCAGCTGTCAAACCTGTCAGAAAATGCCAATCACAAAAGTCAGTTGAGTTCAAGCAGTTTGCCAGCATGCGGTGGAAATATGAAACAAATTTCCAAGTTTAGGAATAAAATTGCTGCCGGCAAAACATAGATTTTCGAATACTTACACTCTTAGCAAAACTGCCTTGTTCGCCAAGATTTTCATGGAAAAAATTGAGAAAGAATTGGAAAACATCCCTATTTATTCCAAATAGCAATTTTAAAAACCAAAAGTGGTACTAGTTTACATTTTTGGCTCCTAAAAATGCTGTGGTCCCTAATAAAAACAGAGGCACACTTTGAGTTAATTTTCAAGGTAAATATCTTAATTTCTCTATGTTGGTTGGTGCTACAACGGGTCCAGTTTTTCTAGCGGGTTCGAATCAGGATACCAAACCCTAGGCGTAGGTTCAAATCCGTGCTGGCTTTTGTTTTTAGGAAATAGGCGGGACCAGTCATCTCAACTAATTTTCTCACGTGACCAACCGAGTAAACATGTATCCCAAAAATATCCGTGCTGTCTCTTTGCTCTGTATATCTTTCAAGATGAGCTGATCTTTTTCGAATTTCACTGAACTTTGGAAGACCGAACTTCAATGAATCTGACTTTCTCTCTCTATTGTCTAACTCATGTACCTCAGAAAAACAATAACAGATTTTTTTTGGAATGATGTGGTCGGAACAATATGTGCAACTTGTGAACAAATTAAAAAAACGTCTTTTCCAGATTGAAAAAAATGCCAAACACGTTTTTCCTGAAGTTGAAAAAGAATCAAAGATCGAGGCACCCCGTAATAATAGTCATACCACTGCGCTGAAATCAACGAAGCATCTAGAACTACAGAAAGGTGCTTTCAGACTAACCAAAAGCAGTAACTGCAGATCAATTGACAAGGACTCAAAAAACCAGACACCCTTAAAATATTCATACTGCTTTGCTAAAATCAAACAAGCAGATAGACTCAAAAAAGTGCTTTTCAGATCAACCAGATTCATAAACTACAGATAAATTGAGAAAGACTCAAAAATCGAGACATCCCCTAATAATATTCATACTGCTTTGCTGAAATTGATGAAGCATCTAGAATCAGAAAGGTTCTTTTCGGTCAAACTAAAAACAGCAACTACAGATAGTTTAAGTAAGACTCAAAAATCAGTTAAGAGCAGCAACCACAGATCAACTGAGAAATACTCAAAAATCGAGACAACTCTTAATATAGTCATACTGCTTTGCTGACAGCAATGAAGCAGATAGAATCAGAAAGGTGCTTCTCAGACTAACCAAAAGCAGCAACTAAAGTTAATTTGAGAAAGACTCAAAAATTGAGACACCCTTTAATAATAGTCATTCTGATTTGCTGAAATCAAAGAAGCAGGCAGAATCAGAAAAATGCTTTTCAGATCAACCAAAATCATCAACTACAGATAAATTGAAAAATTTTCATAAATCGAGACACTCGATATTAGTATTCATATCGCTCTGCTGAAATCAAAGAAACATCTAGAATAAGAGAAGTGCTTTTCAGACAAAGCAAAAACAGCAACCACAGATATGTTGAAGACAGCATTATATCATCGACGACCACAGGGAAATAGGACTGTTCGTAGACTGCATGATCCAAATCCTTAGAAACAGACGTGCAGTAATGAAGATTGACCCTTGTTACAGTCCTTACCACCCGGGTTGACCTGATTAAACCAAAAATGCTAATCGTACACTTCCATAATTTTACTTCTACGAAAAAATCATAATCATACAAATTGCATACCTTTTGCAAAAATGGTGTCATCTTTTTTCAAAGATTTTTTTTAGTTTTGGCATAAAATCTGTGTATCATACTAAATAAAAAAGAAGCACTTTTTTTCTAGCAAATACTAATCATACAGTTTCCATATATGGAAATTGTATGACTAGCATTTTTTTATGACAACAAATTAAATTTGAAATTGGCTTCAAAAACTTTTTTAATGTTTTTTTTTCAACTGCAAATCGAATTTTGTACTCTAACAAATATTTTTCAAAAAAATTTTGTACATGTAAAATTTTTTTGTGTGTGTATAACGTAGTCCTGGATACAATTATATTGGATTTTTTTTCTCTTCGCTAAATAACTTTTTCAAAAAAGCTAAAAACTCTTTTTTTTATGACAAGTTTATGTATGCCTTGATCAATGTCTGATAATTTAAAAATTTAAATTTTAAAAATAATTATCGTTGAAAATGTATGCCAAATTTTAAAAGCTTGATACTTTCGCTATATTATTTTTGTAAGACAGTTAAGACATTTCAGGCCGCTTCCAATGCATTTTTAATGCAAAACCGTCAAACCGTTTGTTACTGTACGTTTGAGTAGCCAAGATTTTAGTCACTGTGTTCGGTTACAAACACAACCGAGAAGTTTTGAGAAATTAAATTGTAAAAAAAAATCAAAATTTTTGATTTATGGAAAAATGCTAGTCATACAATTTCCATATATGAAAACCACTAATCATAGACCTTTCATGCAGTTTTCTGTACTTATGGATTTGCATGAAAAGTATATGATTAGCATTTTTCCATATATGAAAATTGTTTAAAAAACGATTATCATTTTTGGTCAACCCGGGGAGCCATCAGAGGAAACTTATAATATTTCTTTAAACTTTTGATGGAACGAACAAGGACAACTCAGAACAAGGCATTGCGCACAAAAGACAATGTACATAAATGTTTGGTCAACGCACTTCTAATGTAGTGCAACCGGAGCATCCGAGGCAACCACGGTTCAAAGAGAAAACTCCGGAAAACTTGGCACTGGTGACAGAGACGACAGAAGCTAAAGAAGCAGCAAGACACAAACGAGAAAGAATAAGCGGCAGAGCGAACAAACTCAACTAGTGAAAACTATCCTTGAGGCTTCTGGGACAACAGCAAAAACCAGACACCGGGTAAGAGGGCTTTATAAGAAACACGGAGCAAAACAACGGGCACACAAACAAGTTGTGACTATAACAGCTTGCAAGTGGTGGCAATAACAGCTAGCATCAAAAAAGAGGATTAAAGATTCCAAAAGCTCAGAATGCAGAGCTTCTACTAAGCCAAGAGAATCACAGCCCTCAGAAAAAATGGCAATAGACCAAAGCACAAAGTACGGCCAGGCTGTCACCTAGAAGCAGTGATTGTCACCACTCGCATCAACGTATGTGAAAAAAAATTATTTCAATAACATCAACAAATACATTGCCACCATCAATAGTGAACTAGGAAATTAGACGACAAGCAAATTAGACGACAGCAAAGAAACGGAATTTACGGACAACCAGTATTTACTCATCCAAATTTTAATTTAAGTCTGTAAACAAAATTCACGCAATTTGCACGCAAGTTATTGACGAAATTTAGTTATTTTCGGATCGCCTAATTTCCCGTCGTCTAAGTTCCTAAATCCCATAGTGGACATAGTAAGGTCAGTTGATAAGTACGCGAAGAAAATTATTGAGTACCCCACAGTATTCAAAGAGTAAAGAATGTTCCGCGTGGATAGAATTCCGTCCGAAAGACGCTCGAAGAAGACAAGAGGAAAACAAGAAGGCGAGGCAGAAGAGACGGTCGGTCTAGTTACGCCCGACTGATCACCGGCCGCAAGCATGGCGGAGTCCATCTTCCTCTTTGGGGAGCGGTGGTGAAGTGGTTACGTCTCCGCCTCTCAATCGAAAGGTCGGATGTTCGAGGCCCACCATGATCCGTGCTCGTTGCTTGAGGGTGAAGCAACATTACCCAGCCCAGAAAATTACCAAAAAAAATTGCATATAGTTCTTAAACAGGGGCACAACAGCGGTTTGCCGTGATGAGCAGTACAGCTCGTGTGTTGGTCCTGTTATACCCTCAGCCGTTAGGTGAGGTATAAACGGTATAATCTCGATGTTCAAAGTCTATGCTTATTCGCTAACTAAGAATTGGAATATGAAGAGATAGAGAGCAACTTAAATTCAGTTTGGAAAGTTAAGTCTGGTCGACGCTGACCTCGAAGCATTTGAGATACAGCGTTTCATAATAACTAATACATATGTTGTTAGGTATAGATAGATACTTATTTAATACGCAGACTTCTATATGTATTATGTAATCAGTTAGGTTTATAATATGTAAACATTACCAACTGGTAGTTTTAGCACCTAATTGTACATTGTTTATAAAGGGATGTTTTACTACAATATCCGTATGGATAACAGGTCCTTTCCTTCGTGGATCAATGGTCTTAAGAAGACGAAGAGGGCACTGCAGGTGGTCAAGACGGAAAAAATGAAAAAGAGAAAAGCGAGAGAACAGAATTCAAAACTGAAATAAAAACTCATTTTTGGAGATAAAACTCATTTGAAAATCTTAATTTTAACCAGGGGGAATGAGAAACCCTTAAAAGTATACGGGTATTACTGAAAAAAAAACAATCTATACAACCAGAAGCCCAACCAGTTTGATGTACTATTAGCAAGTTGCAGTAAACTTGCACTCGATATTAATAACGATCTTGATTGTCTCTCAATTATGAAGCTATGTAACTGCCGAATTGTCAATCCAGGTTAACGGATTGCATTACTTGCAACGAATATCAATATCACGGGCTACCCTGGTACTGTTGAGTCACACGACATCCCTTTTTTAATCATACCTGCCTGACCCAAATGAGAAAGAGGCGAAAGATTTATGCTAAACTTAACAATGCGCTTTTTATTTTGCTAATGGTTTTTTTTTGTTTTCAGGCCGATCTCCGGAGCATAAGGACCAAGACCCCTACAACAACCCGGCATCGGACAAGTTCCAAGAGAGCATGAGAAACGAAGCCAGAAATCAGCGCAGATGGTGGCATGCGAACAAGAAACACAAAACTGGGGGAGGGGACGCGGGCACCGTCGACCCCTCTTGCTGCTCCATCGTATGAGCAGATATCAAGTGGGTGTCACGTGATTCTAGTAACTAAACCAAGAAGCATGTTCGGACATTCGAGTTGAGAAAAGACATCGAAGCTGCATCATTTTGACATGTCTGAAATTCTATTTTGCTGCAACACTTCATCTTTAATTCAACTTCGAAATTTTTAATTGTTTTCTGAGCTTGATGATATAGTTGATGAAGGCTCCTCCTCCACCCCCCCCCCCCCTCCCTCACACACACACACACACACACACACACCTTGCATGAGCTTCGATTTTATAGTTATGGGGTACAGAGTGGTTGGTTTTACAAGGTTATATACGAAAACCAGTTATAATTGTCATATCTTAAAATGTCCGAATGTCAGTTTTGATAGTATCGAATAATACAAACGGACCTACTTAACAATGCCCCCCCCCCCCCTACGGTAGCTACTTAAGAATCTCCACCTCTATTAATAATTACAGTAAAATAGAACTGAGCTTTCTAATAAGAATTTCAATTTTGCTGGATCCTGATTGGTCGAAAAATCGACCGTTTTGATCTACTTAACAATCTCCCCCCCCCCTTTCTTGAAAGGGGCGGAGATTGTTAAGTAGATCCATACAAACAATGAACGGATCAAGTAAGCAATCCGCCATTCACGCTTGGAGGGAGATAACGTAACAGATTCCATACTTGAGATATTTTTATAAACACTTGAAAAAAGTTTAAGTGATAAGAAACCATAAACCTAGTCTCCAATGAATGTGGAACACCAAACATCACTATATAAAATAACAAAAATATTTACCGAAAAAAATACCACAAACTGATACATACAAAGCAGACTTTTTCCGTTCTCCAATGAAAAAACGCTATTGAGCACAAAATTAAGGTGCTGCGGACAACAATTCTATGTATCTGCAGATGAGAAGGCAGAGGGTGCTCATAATTCATTGAGGCGATAAACGCAAAGTCAAAAACTGCGGAAAATCAAGTTACTATTGATTCTTTATTTCAGTGACATGCAAATGCTCGACTTTTACCTTTTTACTCTTGATTAAATAAATAGAAAGTCTGTTCAAACGTATAGAGGAAACCCGTTCGGTTAACTCTTAAAAAATGAAAAAAGATTGATATCCAGTCGAGTTTTATTACTCAATTTACTGCTTGATACTCAAAAAAGCTGTACAAAAACATTTAGGAATAATGGGCTCGTAGTTTGATAACATAGGAGGCTACTAGGGTATCAAGTACGCCTGCACAACAGTTGAATTATTTTAGAGCAGTCGTAACATTTCTAGTAGGAATTAATGTCGAGATGGGCTGCACACGTTATGCGGATACAAAGGAAGAGCATCAACAATAGTAACTTGCTTTCCTCAACGCAATGGCCGCCCAAACCAAAGTTTACAAAAAAAAATTTTTAAATCGATTTTTTTTTCAAAACTTTTTCTCGACACACAGAAAGTTCAATCGGTCAATTGATTGCGTTTTTTGAACTAATTAATAATCTGCTTACGTTTGGTTACGTTTTCTGTAGCGTGCGTTCTACCGTTTTTGCATAAGAGATATAGCCTAATTGGTCATTCGGGGGGGGGGGGGGGGAGATTGCTCAATTGATCTCAATAATAAAATTATGCAGGATAGGGCAGGAAAAAGAGCCTTAGTGAGCCTGTTCTTAGATGAGAAAGTTACCTCCAGGAAATCGACAAAGGAACTTGCTTCAGCAAAATATTTTGAAAATTTTTAAGAATTGTGTCAGGACGCTACGTATTGAAGATTTTCTCCCGGCATTTTCTGCGCTGTCTTCCCTCAAAAACCGTATATTTTGGAGTCAAATTCCTCCCTGAATTTTTGTTACTATGGTTCGGCTATGGTTCGGAAAAAATGAGTGGGTTGTTTATGAGTGAGCAGTTCATAAGTGAGCAGTTAATGAGTGAGCAGCTCATGAGTGAGCAGTTAATGAGTGAGCAATTAATGAGTGAGCAGTTAATGAGTGAGCAGTAAATGAGTGAGCAGTTAATGAATGAGCAGTTAATGAGTGAGCAGTTAATGAGTGAGCAGTTAATGAGTGAGCAGTTAATAAGTGAGCAGTTAATGAGTGAGCAGTTAATGAGTGAGCAGTTAATGAGTGAGCAGTTAATGAGTGAGCAGTTAATGAGTGAGCAGTTAATGAGTGAGCAGTTAATGAGTGAGCAGTTAATGAGTGAGCAGTTAATGAGTGAGCAGTTTATGAGTGAGCAGTTAATGAGTGAGCAGTTAATGAGTGAGCAGTTAATGAGTGAGCAGTTAATGAGTGAGCAGTTACTGCGTGAGCAGTTTATGAGTGAGCAGTTCATGAGTGAGCAGTTAATGAGTGAGCAGTAAATGAGTGAGCAGTTAATGAGTGAGCAGTTACTGAGTGAGCAGTTAATGATTGAGCAGTTAATGAGTGAGCAGTTAATGAGTCAGCAGTTAATGAGTGAGCAGTTTATGAGTGAGCAGTTAATGAGTGGGCAGTTAATGAGTGAGCAGTTAATGAGTGAGCAGTTAAAGAGTGAGCAGTAAATGAGTGAGCAGTTAATGAGTGAGCAGTAAATGAGTGAGCAGTTAATGAGTGAGCAGTTAATGAGTGAGCAGTTAATGAGTGAGCAGTTAATGAGTGAGCAGTTAATGAGTGAGCAGTTAATGAGTGAGCAGTTAATGAGTGAGCAGTTAATGAGTGAGCAGTTAATGAGTGAGCAGTTAATGAGTGAGATGTTAATGAGTGAGCAGTTAATGAGTGAGCAGTTAAAGAGTGAGCTGTGAGCAGTTAATGAATGAGCAGTTAATGAGTGAGCAGTTAATGAGTGAGCAGTTAATGAGTGAGCAGTTAATGAGTGAGCAGTAAATGAGTGAGCAGTTAATGAGTGAGCAGTTACTGAGTGAGCAGTTAATGATTGAGCAGTTAATGAGTGAGCAGTTAATGAGTCAGCAGTTAATGAGTGAGCAGTTTATGAGTGAGCAGTTAATGAGTGAGCAGTTAATGAGTGAGCAGTTAATGAGTGAGCAGTTAAAGAGTGAGCAGTAAATGAGTGAGCAGTTAATGAGTGAGCAGTAAATGAGTGAGCAGTTAATGAGTGAGCAGTTAATGAGTGAGCAGTTAATGAGTGAGCAGTTAATGAGTGAGCAGTTAATGAGTGAGCAGTTAATGAGTGAGCAGTTAATGAGTGAGCAGTTAATGAGTGAGCAGTTAATGAGTGAGCAGTTTATGAGTGAGCAGTTAATGAGTGAGCAGTTAATGAGTGAGCAGTTAATGAGTGAGCAGTTACTGCGTGAGCAGTTTATGAGTGAGCAGTTCATGAGTGAGCAGTTAATGAGTGAGCAGTAAATGAGTGAGCAGTTAATGAGTGAGCAGTTACTGAGTGAGCAGTTAATGATTGAGCAGTTAATGAGTGAGCAGTTAATGAGTCAGCAGTTAATGAGTGAGCAGTTTATGAGTGAGCAGTTAATGAGTGAGCAGTTAATGAGTGAGCAGTTAATGAGTGAGCAGTTAAAGAGTGAGCAGTAAATGAGTGAGCAGTTAATGAGTGAGCAGTAAATGAGTGAGCAGTTAATGAGTGAGCAGTTAATGAGTGAGCAGTTAATGAGTGAGCAGTTAATGAGTGAGCAGTTAATGAGTGAGCAGTTAATGAGTGAGCAGTTAATGAGTGAGCAGTTAATGAGTGAGATGTTAATGAGTGAGCAGTTAATGAGTGAGCAGTTAAAGAGTGAGCTGTGAGCAGTTAATGAATGAGCAGTTAATGAGTGAGCAGTTAATGAGTGAGCAGTTAATGAGTGAGCAGTTAATGAGTGAGCAGTTAAAGAGTGAGCTGTGAGCAGTTAATGAATGAGCAGTTAATGAGTGAGAAGTTAATGAGTGAGCAGTAAATGAGTGAGAAGTTAATGAGTGAGCAGTTAATGAGTGAGCAGTTTATGAGTGAGCAGTTAATGAGTGAGCAGTTAATGAGTGAGCAGTTAATGAGTGAGCAGTTAAAGAGTGAGCAGTAAATGAGTGAGCAGTTAATGAGTGAGCAGTAAATGAGTGAGCAGTTAATGAGTGAGCAGTTAATGAGTGAGCAGTTAATGAGTGAGCAGTTAATGAGTGAGCAGTTAATGAGTGAGCAGTTAATGAGTGAGCAGTTAATGAGTGAGCAGTTAATGAGTGAGCAGTTAATGAGTGAGCAGTTTATGAGTGAGCAGTTAATGAGTGAGCAGTTAATGAGTGAGCAGTTAATGAGTGAGCAGTTACTGCGTGAGCAGTTTATGAGTGAGCAGTTCATGAGTGAGCAGTTAATGAGTGAGCAGTAAATGAGTGAGCAGTTAATGAGTGAGCAGTTACTGAGTGAGCAGTTAATGATTGAGCAGTTAATGAGTGAGCAGTTAATGAGTCAGCAGTTAATGAGTGAGCAGTTTATGAGTCAGCAGTTAATGAGTGAGCAGTTAATGAGTGAGCAGTTAATGAGTGAGCAGTTAAAGAGTGAGCAGTAAATGAGTGAGCAGTTAATGAGTGAGCAGTAAATGAGTGAGCAGTTAATGAGTGAGCAGTTAATGAGTGAGCAGTTAATGAGTGAGCAGTTAATGAGTGAGCAGTTAATGAGTGAGCAGTTAATGAGTGAGCAGTTAATGAGTGAGCAGTTAATGAGTGAGCAGTTAATGAGTGAGATGTTAATGAGTGAGCAGTTAATGAGTGAGCAGTTAAAGAGTGAGCTGTGAGCAGTTAATGAATGAGCAGTTAATGAGTGAGCAGTTAATGAGTGAGCAGTTAATGAGTGAGCAGTTAATGAGTGAGCAGTTAATGAGTGAGCAGTTAATGAGTGAGCAGTTAAAGAGTGAGCTGTGAGCAGTTAATGAATGAGCAGTTAATGAGTGAGAAGTTAATGAGTGAGCAGTAAATGAGTGAGAAGTTAATGAGTGAGCAGTTAATGAGTGAGCAGTTAATGAGTGAGCAGTTAATGAGTGAGCAGTTAATGAGTGAACAGTTAATGAGTGAGCAGTTAATGAGTAAGCAGTTAATGAATGAGCAGTTAATGAGTGAGCAGTTAATGAGTGAGCAGTTAATGAGTGAGCAGTTAATGATTGAGCAGTTAATGAGTGAGCAGTTAATGAGTGAGCAGTTAATGAGTGAGCAGTTAATGAGTGAGCAGTTTATGAGTGAGCAGTTAATGAGTGAGCATTTAATGAGTGAGCAGTTAAAGAGTGAGCAGTAAATGAGTGAGCAGTTAATGAGTGAGCAGTAAATGAGTGAGCAGTTAATGAGTGAGCAGTTAATGAGTGAGCAGTTAATGAGTGAGCAGTTAATGAGTGAGCAGTTAATGAGTGAGCAGTTAATGAGTGAGCAGTTAAAGAGTGAGCTGTGAGCAGTTAATGAATGAGCAGTTAATGAGTGAGCAGTTAACGAGTGAGCAGTAAATGAGTGAGCAGTTAATGAGTGAGCCTTTAATGAGTGAGCAGTTAATGAGTGAGCAGTTAATGAGTGAGCAGTTAATGAGTGAGCAGTTAATGAGTGAGCAGTTAATGAGTGAGCAAATAATGAGGAAGCAGTTAATGAATGAGCAATTAATGAGTGAGCAGTTAATGAGTGAGCATTCAATGAGTGAGCAGTAAATGAGTGAGCAGTTAATGAGTGAGCAGTTAATGAGTGAGCAGTTAATGAGTGAGCAGTTAATGAATGAGCAGTTAATGACTGAGAAGTTAGTGAATGAGCAGTTAATGAGTGAGCAGTTAATGAGTGAGCAGTTAATGAGTGAGCAGTTATTGAGTGAGCAGTTAATGAGTGAGCAGTTTATGAGTGAGCAGCTCATGAGTGAGCAGTTAATGAGTGAGCAGTTAATGAGTGAGCAGTTAATGAGTGAGCAGTAAATGAGTGAGCAGTTAATGAGTGAGCAGTAAATGAGTGAGCAGTTAATGAGTGAGCAGTTAATGAGTGAGCAGTTAATGAGTGAGCAGTTAATGAGTGAGCAGTTAATGAGTGAGCAGTTAAAGAGTGAGCAGTTAATGAGTGAGCAGTGAGCAGTTAATGAATGAGTAGTTAAAGAGTGAGCAGTGAGCAGTTAATGAGTGAGCAGTTAATGAGTGAGCAGTTATTGAGTGAGCAGTTTATGAGTGAGCAGCTCATGAGTGAGTAGTTAATGAATGAGCAATTAATGAGTGAGCAGTTAATGAGTGAGCATTTAATGAGTGAGCAGTAAATGAGTGAGCAGTTAATGAGTGAGCAGTTAATGAGTGAGCAGTTAATGAGTGAGCAGTTAATGAATGAGCAGTTAATGAGTGAGCAGTTAATGAGTGAGCAGTTAATGAGTGAGCAGTTAATGAGTGAGCAGTTAAAGTGTGAGCAGTTAATGGGTGAGCAGTTAATGAGTGAGCAGTTAATGAGTGAGCAGTTAATGAGTGAGCAGTTAATGAGTGAGCAGTTAATGAGTGAGCAATTAATGAGTGAGCAGTTAATGAGTGAGCATTTAATGAGTGAGCAGTAAATGAGTGAGCAGTTAATGAGTGAGCAGTTAATGAGTGAGCAGTTCATGAGCAGCTCATGAGTGAGCAGTTAATGAGTGAGCAGTTAATGAGTGAGCAGTTAATGAGTGAGCAGTTAATGAGTGAGCAGTTAATGAGTGAGCAGTAAATGAGTGAGCAGTTAATGAGTGAGCAGTAAATGAGTGAGCAGTTAATGAGTGAGCAGTTAATGAGTGAGCAGTGAGCAGTTAATGAATGAGCAGTTAAAGAGTGAGCAGTGAGCAGTTAATGAGTGAGCAGTTAATGAGTGAGCAGTTATTGAGTGAGCAGTTTATGAGTGAGCAGCTCATGAGTGAGTAGTTAATGAATGAGCAATTAATGAGTGAGCAGTTAATGAGTGAGCATTCAATGAGTGAGCAGTAAATGAGTGAGCAGTTAATGAGTGAGCAGTTAATGAGTGAGCAGTTAATGAGTGAGCAGTTAATGAATGAGCAGTTAATGACTGAGTAGTTAGTGAATGAGCAGTTAATGAGTGAGCAGTTAATGAGTGAGCAGTTAATGAGTGAGCAGTTATTGAGTGAGCAGTTAATGAGTGAGCAGTTTATGAGTGAGCAGCTCATGAGTGAGCAGTTAATGAGTGAGCAGTTAATGAGTGAGCAGTTAATGAGTGAGCAGTTAATGACTGAGTAGTTAGTGAATGAGCAGTTAATGACTGAGTAGTTAGTGAATGAGCAGTTAATGAGTGAGCAGTTAATGAGTGAGCAGTTAATGAGTGAGCAGTTATTGAGTGAGCAGTTAATGAGTGAGCAGTTTATGAGTGAGCAGCTCATGAGTGAGCAGTTAATGAGTGAGCAGTTAATGAGTGAGCAGTTAATGAGTGAGCAGTAAATGAGTGAGCAGTTAATGAGTGAGCAGTAAATGAGTGAGCAGTTAATGAGTGAGCAGTTAATGAGTGAGCAGTTAATGAGTGAGCAGTTAATGAGTGAGCAGTTAATGAGTGAGCAGTTAAAGAGTGAGCAGTTAATGAGTGAGCAGTGAGCAGTTAATGAATGAGTAGTTAAAGAGTGAGCAGTGAGCAGTTAATGAGTGAGCAGTTAATGAGTGAGCAGTTATTGAGTGAGCAGTTTATGAGTGAGCAGCTCATGAGTGAGTAGTTAATGAATGAGCAATTAATGAGTGAGCAGTTAATGAGTGAGCATTTAATGAGTGAGCAGTAAATGAGTGAGCAGTTAATGAGTGAGCAGTTAATGAGTGAGCAGTTAATGAGTGAGCAGTTAATGAATGAGCAGTTAATGAGTGAGCAGTTAATGAGTGAGCAGTTATTGAGTGAGCAGTTTATGAGTGAGCAGCTCATGAGTGAGTAGTTAATGAATGAGCAATTAATGAGTGAGCAGTTAATGAGTGAGCATTTAATGAGTGAGCAGTAAATGAGTGAGCAGTTAATGAGTGAGCAGTTAATGAGTGAGCAGTTAATGAGTGAGCAGTTAATGAGTGAGCAGTTAATGAAAGAGCAGTTAATGAGTGAGCAGTTAATGAGTGAGCAGTTATTGAGTGAGCAGTTTATGAGTGAGCAGCTCATGAGTGAGTAGTTAATGAATGAGCAATTAATGAGTGAGCAGTTAATGAGTGAGCATTTAATGAGTGAGCAGTAAATGAGTGAGCAGTTAATGAGTGAGCAGTTAATGAGTGAGCAGTTAATGAGTGAGCAGTTAATGAGTGAGCAGTTAATGAAAGAGCAGTTAATGAGTGAGCAGTTAATGAGTGAGCAGTTAATGAGTGAGCAGTTAATGAGTGAGCAGTTAAAGAGTGAGCAGTTAATGAGTGAGCAGTTAATGAGTGAGCAGCTAATGAGTGAGCAGTTAATGAGTGAGCAGTGAATGAATGAGCTGTAAATGAGTCAGCAGTTAATGAGTGAGCAGTTAATGAGTGAGTAGTTAATGAGTGAGCAGTTAATGAGTGAGCAGTTAATGAGTGAGCAGTTAATGAGTGAGCAGTTGATGAGTGAGCAGTTATTGAGTGAGCAGTTAATGAGTGAGCAGTTAATGAGTGAGCAGTTAATGAGTGAGCAGTTAATGAGTGAGCAGTAAATGTGTGAGCAGTTAATTAGTGAGCAGTAAATGAGTGAGCAGTTAATGAAAGAGCAGTTAATGAGTGAGCAGTTAATGAGTGAGCAGTTAATGAGTGAGCAGTTAATGAGTGAGCAGTTAAAGAGTGAGCAGTTAATGAGTGAGCAGTTAATGAGTGAGCAGTTAAAGTGTGAGCAGTTAATGGGTGAGCAGTTAATGAGTGAGCAGTTAATGAGTGAGCAGTTAATGAGTGAGCAGTTATTGAGTGAGCAGTTAATGAGTGAGCAGTTAATGAAAGAGCAGTTAATGAGTGAGCAGTTAATGGGTGAGCAGTTAATGAGTGAGCAGTTAATGAGTGAGCAGTTAAAGAGTGAGCAGTTAATGAGTGAGCAGTTAATGAGTGAGCAGCTAATGAGTGAGCAGTTAATGAGTGAGCAGTGAATGAATGAGCTGTAAATGAGTGAGCAGTTAATGAGTGAGCAGTTAATGAGTGAGTAGTTAATGAGTGAGCAGTTAATGAGTGAGCAGTTAATGAGTGAGCAGTTAATGAGTGAGCAGTTGATGAGTGAGCAGTTATTGAGTGAGCAGTTAATGAGTGAGCAGTTAATGAGTGAGCAGTTAATGAGTGAGCAGTTAATGAGTGAGCAGTAAATGTGTGAGCAGTTAATTAGTGAGCAGTAAATGAGTGAGCAGTTAATGAAAGAGCAGTTAATGAGTGAGCAGTTAATGAGTGAGCAGTTAATGAGTGAGCAGTTAATGAGTGAGCAGTTAAAGAGTGAGCAGTTAATGAGTGAGCAGTTAATGAGTGAGCAGTTAATGAGTGAGCAGTTAATGAGTGAGCAGTTAATGAGTGAGCAGCTAATGAGTGAGCAGTTAATGAGTGAGCAGTTAATGAGTGAGCAGTTAATGAAAGAGCAGTTAATGAGTGAGCAGTTAATGAGTGAGCAGTTAATGAGTGAGCAGTTAATGAGTGAGCAGTTAAAGAGTGAGCAGTTAATGAGTGAGCAGTTAATGAGTGAGCAGCTAATGAGTGAGCAGTTAATGAGTGAGCAGTGAATGAATGAGCTGTAAATGAGTGAGCAGTTAATGAGTGAGCAGTTAATGAGTGAGTAGTTAATGAGTGAGCAGTTAATGAGTGAGCAGTTAATGAGTGAGCAGTTAATGAGTGAGCAGTTGATGAGTGAGCAGTTATTGAGTGAGCAGTTAATGAGTGAGCAGTTAATGAGTGAGCAGTTAATGAGTGAGCAGTTAATGAGTGAGCAGTAAATGTGTGAGCAGTTAATTAGTGAGCAGTAAATGAGTGAGCAGTTAATGAGTGAGCAGTTAATGAGTGAGCAGTTAATGAGTGAGCAGTTAATGAGTGAGCAGTTAATGAGTGAGCAGCTAATGAGTGAGCAGTTAATGAGTGAGCAGTTAATGAGTGAGCAGTTAATGAGAGAGCAGTTAATGAGTGAGCAGTTAATGAGTGAGCAGTTAATGAGTGAGCAGTTAATGAGTGAGCAGTTAATGAGTGAGCAGTTAATGAGTGAGCAGTTAATGAGTGAGCAGTTAATGAGTGAGCAGTAAATGAGTGAGCAGTAAATGAGTGAGCAGTTAATGAGTGAGCAGTTAATGAGTGAGCAGTTAATGAGTGAGCAGTTAATGAGTGAGCAGTTAATGAGTGAGCAGTTAAAGAGTGAGCAGTTAATGAGTGAGCAGTTAAGGAGTGAGCAGTTAAAGAGTGAGCAGTTAATGAGTGAGCAGTTAATGAGTGAGCAGTTAATGAGTGAGCAGTTAATGAGTGAGCAGTTAATGAGTGAGTAGTTAATGAGTGAGCAGTTAATGAGTGAGCAGTTAATGAGTGAGTAGTTAATGAGTGAGCAGTTAATGAGTGAGCAGTTAATGAGTGAGCAGTTAATGAGTGAGCAGTTGATGAGTGAGCAGTTATTGAGTGAGCAGTTAATGAGTGAGCAGTTAATGAGTGAGCAGTTAATTAGTGAGCAGTAAATGAGTGAGCAGTTAATGAAAGAGCAGTTAATGAGTGAGCAGTTAATGAGTGAGCAGTTAATGAGTGAGCAGTTAATGAGTGAGCAGTTAAAGAGTGAGCAGTTAATGAGTGAGCAGTTAATGAGTGAGCAGTTAATGAGTGAGCAGTTAATGAGTGAGCAGTTAATGAGTGAGCAGCTAATGAGTGAGCAGTTAATGAGTGAGCAGTTAATGAGTGAGCAGTTAATGAGTGAGCAGTTAATGAGTGAGCAGTTAATGAGTGAGCAGTTAATGAGTGAGCAGTTAATGAGTGAGCAGTTAATGAGTGAGCAGTTAATGAGTGAGCAGTTAATGAGTGAGCAGTTAATGAGTGAGCAGTAAATGAGTGAGCAGTAAATGAGTGAGCAGTTAATGAGTGAGCAGTTAATGAAAGAGCATTTAATGAGTGAGCAGTTAATGGGTGAGCAGTTAATGAGTGAGCAGTTAATGAGTGAGCAGTTAAAGAGTGAGCAGTTAATGAGTGAGCAGTTAAGGAGTGAGCAGTTAAAGAGTGAGCAGTTAATGAGTGAGCAGTTAATGAGTGAGCAGTTAACGAGTGAGCAGTTAATGAGTGAGCAGTTAATGAGTGAACAGTTAATGAGTGAGCAGTTAATGAGTGAGCAGTTAATGAGTGAGCAGTTAATGAGTGAGCAGTTAATGAGTGAGCAGTTAAGGAGTGAGCAGTAAATGAGTGAGCAGTTAATGAGTGAGCAGTAAACGAGTGAGCAGTTAATGAGTGGGCAGTTAATGAGTGAGCAGTTAATGAGTGAGCAGTTAATGAGAGAGCAGTTAATGAGTGAGCAGTTAATGAGTGGGCAGTTAATGAGTGAGCAGTTAATGAGTGATGAGTTAATGAGTGAGCAGTTAAAGAGTGAGCAGTAAATGAGTGAGCAGTTAATAAGTGAGCAGTAAATGAGTGAGCAGTTAATGAGTGAGCAGTTAATGAGTGAGCAGTTAATGAGTGAGCAGGTAATGAGTGAGCAGTTAATGAGTGAGCAGTTAATGAGTGAGCAGTTAATGAGTGAGCAGTTAATGAGTGAGCAGTTAATGAGTGAGCAGTTAATGAGTGAGCAGTTAATGAGTGAGCAGTTATTGAGTGAGCAGTTAATGAGTGAGCAGTTAATGAGTGAGCAGTTAATGAGTGAGCAGTTGACGAGTGAGCAGTTATTGAGTGAGCAGTTAATGAGTGAGCAGTTAAGGAGTGAGCAGTTAAAGAGTGAGCAGTTAATGAGTGAGCAGTTAATGAGTGAGCAGTTAATGAGTGAGCAGTTAATGAGTGAGCAGTTAATGAGTGAACAGTTAATGAGTGAGCAGTTAATGAGTGAGCAGTTAATGAGTGAGCAGTTAATGAGTGAGCAGTTAAGGAGTGAGCAGTAAATGAGTGAGCAGTTAATGAGTGAGCAGTAAACGAGTGAGCAGTTAATGAGTGGGCAGTTAATGAGTGAGCAGTTAATGAGTGAGCAGTTAATGAGTGAGCAGTTAATGAGTGAGCAGTTAATGAGTGGGCAGTTAATGAGTGAGCAGTTAATGAGTGATGATTTAATGAGTGAGCAGTTAAAGAGTGAGCAGTAAATGAGTGAGCAGTTAATAAGTGAGCAGTAAATGAGTGAGCAGTTAATGAGTGAGCAGTTAATGAGTGAGCAGTTAATGAGTGAGCAGGTAATGAGTGAGCAGTTAATGAGTGAGCAGTTAATGAGTGAGCAGTTAATGAGTGAGCAGTTAATGAGTGAGCAGTTAATGAGTGAGCAGTTAATGAGTGAGCAGTTAATGAGTGAGCAGTTAATGAGTGAGCAGTTATTGAGTGAGCAGTTAATGAGTGAGCAGTTAATGAGTGAGCAGTTAATGAGTGAGCAGTTAATGAGTGAGCAGGTAATGAGTGAGCAGTTAATGAGTGAGCAGTTAATGAGTGAGCAGTTAATGAGTGAGCAGTTAATGAGTGAGCAGTTAATGAGTGAGCAGTTAATGAGTGAGCAGTTAATGAGTGAGCAGTTAATGAGTGAGCAGTTAATGAGTGAGCAGTTAATGAGTGAGCAGTTAATGAGTGAGCAGTTAATGAGTGAGCAGTTAATGAGTGAGCAGTTAATGAGTGAGCAGTTATTGAGTGAGCAGTTAATGAGTGATCAGTTAATGAGTGAGCAATTAATGAGTGAGCAGCTAATGAGTGAGCAGTACCAATGCAACTCTCCCGAAATTACAATATTTTACACCACTGGTGAAATTTTTTCGCAGAATTTATGAGAGATCATTTCTGGTTGGCTTAGTCAACTTGTTTCTAACTAAAAACCAGAGCTATCATTTGGTGTGTCGAGTTTGCCTGAAATCAAGATAGAAACAAGATTTCAAATTTTATTCTCTAAAGTTGCAGTTTATTTAGTATCTTTGAACCAGCAATTACCGAACAAAAAAGTATTTTTTAGCGGTTTCTGAAAAACCGCGGAAAAAAAAATCCCTCAATCCTTTTTAGTTTCCCAATTAATGCAAAATATCCACGTTTGGTGTAAATATGAAAAAAAAACTATAAAAAAGTAGTTTGTAACTAGTTAACTCATATGAAAGTTTTAAATGAAAAGATGTTAACCTTTCCTTAATTAATTGGATCTTGGATCTGTTGAACACTTTATTGTCACAATCTATCGCACTAATTTTTCCACTCTTACCCTCCCTCAAGAATTTGAAACCGTTTATTATGATTTTTTTTATGTTTAAAAAGATCAAAAATTAAACTGAACTATTCAGATTGGTGTTTTGGTGTTTCCAGCCTTTGCACAAAGTTTCCGCGACTGTTGCGACTGTTGTCCGGTGAGACAAAACGCAAATTCAACCATGACCGCGCAGGCGCGGATCTAGAAATTAATTTTCTGAGCTCTCCCCAACCACTATAAAGACACTAATTTGACCAATTTTTCAATTAGTGAATGAGCAGTTAATGAGTGAGCAGTTAATGAGTGAGCAGTTAATGAGTGAGCAGTTATTGAGTGAGCAGTTAATGAGTGAGCAGTTTATGAGTGAGCAGCTCATGAGTGAGCAGTTAATGAGTGAGCAGTTAATGAGTGAGCAGTTAATGAGTGAGCAGTGAGCAGTTACTGAATGAGCAGTTAAAGAGTGAGCAGTGAGCAGTTAATGAGTGAGCAGTTAATGAGTGAGCAGTTATTGAGTGAGCAGTTTATGAGTGAGCAGCTCATGAGTGAGTAGTTAATGAATGAGCAATTAATGAGTGAGCTGTTAATGAGTGAGCATTCAATGAGTGAGCAGTAAATGAGTGAGCAGTTAATGAGTGAGCAGTTAATGAGTGAGCAGTTAATGAGTGAGCAGTTAATGAATGAGCAGTTAATGACTGAGTAGTTAGTGAATGAGCAGTTAATGAGTGAGCAGTTAATGAGTGAGCAGTTAATGAGTGAGCAGTTATTGAGTGAGCAGTTAATGAGTGAGCAGTTAATGAGTGAGCAGTTAATGAGTGGGCAGTTAATGAGTGAGCAGTTAATGAGTGATGAGTTAATGAGTGAGCAGTTAAAGAGTGAGCAGTAAATGAGTGAGCAGTTAATAAGTGAGCAGTAAATGAGTGAGCAGTTAATGAGTGAGCAGTTAATGAGTGAGCAGTTAATGAGTGAGCAGGTAATGAGTGAGCAGTTAATGAGTGAGCAGTTAATGAGTGAGCAGTTAATGAGTGAGCAGTTAATGAGTGAGCAGTTAATGAGTGAGCAGTTAATGAGTGAGCAGTTAATGAGTGAGCAGTTATTGAGTGAGCAGTTAATGAGTGAGCAGTTAATGAGTGAGCAGTTAATGAGTGAGCAGTTGATGAGTGAGCAGTTATTGAGTGAGCAGTTAATGAGTGAGCAGTTAAGGAGTGAGCAGTTAAAGAGTGAGCAGTTAATGAGTGAGCAGTTAATGAGTGAGCAGTTAATGAGTGAGCAGTTAATGAGTGAGCAGTTAATGAGTGAACAGTTAATGAGTGAGCAGTTAATGAGTGAGCAGTTAATGAGTGAGCAGTTAATGAGTGAGCAGTTAAGGAGTGAGCAGTAAATGAGTGAGCAGTTAATGAGTGAGCAGTAAACGAGTGAGCAGTTAATGAGTGGGCAGTTAATGAGTGAGCAGTTAATGAGTGAGCAGTTAATGAGTGAGCAGTTAATGAGTGAGCAGTTAATGAGTGGGCAGTTAATGAGTGAGCAGTTAATGAGTGATGATTTAATGAGTGAGCAGTTAAAGAGTGAGCAGTAAATGAGTGAGCAGTTAATAAGTGAGCAGTAAATGAGTGAGCAGTTAATGAGTGAGCAGTTAATGAGTGAGCAGTTAATGAGTGAGCAGGTAATGAGTGAGCAGTTAATGAGTGAGCAGTTAATGAGTGAGCAGTTAATGAGTGAGCAGTTAATGAGTGAGCAGTTAATGAGTGAGCAGTTAATGAGTGAGCAGTTAATGAGTGAGCAGTTAATGAGTGAGCAGTTATTGAGTGAGCAGTTAATGAGTGAGCAGTTAATGAGTGAGCAGTTAATGAGTGAGCAGTTAATGAGTGAGCAGGTAATGAGTGAGCAGTTAATGAGTGAGCAGTTAATGAGTGAGCAGTTAATGAGTGAGCAGTTAATGAGTGAGCAGTTAATGAGTGAGCAGTTAATGAGTGAGCAGTTAATGAGTGAGCAGTTAATGAGTGAGCAGTTAATGAGTGAGCAGTTAATGAGTGAGCAGTTAATGAGTGAGCAGTTAATGAGTGAGCAGTTAATGAGTGAGCAGTTATTGAGTGAGCAGTTAATGAGTGATCAGTTAATGAGTGAGCAATTAATGAGTGAGCAGCTAATGAGTGAGCAGTACCAATGCAACTCTCCCGAAATTACAATATTTTACACCACTGGTGAAATTTTTTCGCAGAATTTATGAGAGATCATTTCTGGTTGGCTTAGTCAACTTGTTTCTAACTAAAAACCAGAGCTATCATTTGGTGTGTCGAGTTTGCCTGAAATCAAGATAGAAACAAGATTTCAAATTTTATTCTCTAAAGTTGCAGTTTATTTAGTATCTTTGAACCAGCAATTACCGAACAAAAAAGTATTTTTTAGCGGTTTCTGAAAAACCGCGGAAAAAAAAATCCCTCAATCCTTTTTAGTTTCCCAATTAATGCAAAATATCCACGTTTGGTGTAAATATGAAAAAAAAACTATAAAAAAGTAGTTTGTAACTAGTTAACTCATATGAAAGTTTTAAATGAAAAGATGTTAACCTTTCCTTAATTAATTGGATCTTGGATCTGTTGAACACTTTATTGTCACAATCTATCGCACTAATTTTTCCACTCTTACCCTCCCTCAAGAATTTGAAACCGTTTATTATGATTTTTTTTATGTTTAAAAAGATCAAAAATTAAACTGAACTATTCAGATTGGTGTTTTGGTGTTTCCAGCCTTTGCACAAAGTTTCCGCGACTGTTGCGACTGTTGTCCGGTGAGACAAAACGCAAATTCAACCATGACCGCGCAGGCGCGGATCTAGAAATTAATTTTCTGAGCTCTCCCCAACCACTATAAAGACACTAATTTGACCAATTTTTCAATTAGTGAATGAGCAGTTAATGAGTGAGCAGTTAATGAGTGAGCAGTTAATGAGTGAGCAGTTATTGAGTGAGCAGTTAATGAGTGAGCAGTTTATGAGTGAGCAGCTCATGAGTGAGCAGTTAATGAGTGAGCAGTTAATGAGTGAGCAGTTAATGAGTGAGCAGTGAGCAGTTACTGAATGAGCAGTTAAAGAGTGAGCAGTGAGCAGTTAATGAGTGAGCAGTTAATGAGTGAGCAGTTATTGAGTGAGCAGTTTATGAGTGAGCAGCTCATGAGTGAGTAGTTAATGAATGAGCAATTAATGAGTGAGCTGTTAATGAGTGAGCATTCAATGAGTGAGCAGTAAATGAGTGAGCAGTTAATGAGTGAGCAGTTAATGAGTGAGCAGTTAATGAGTGAGCAGTTAATGAATGAGCAGTTAATGACTGAGTAGTTAGTGAATGAGCAGTTAATGAGTGAGCAGTTAATGAGTGAGCAGTTAATGAGTGAGCAGTTATTGAGTGAGCAGTTAATGAGTGAGCAGTTTATGAGTGAGCAGCTCATGAGTGAGCAGTTAATGAGTGAGCAGTTAATGAGTGAGCAGTTAATGAGTGAGCAGTTAATGACTGAGTAGTTAGTGAATGAGCAGTTAATGACTGAGTAGTTAGTGAATGAGCAGTTAATGAGTGAGCAGTTAATGAGTGAGCAGTTAATGAGTGAGCAGTTATTGAGTGAGCAGTTAATGAGTGAGCAGTTTATGAGTGAGCAGCTCATGAGTGAGCAGTTAATGAGTGAGCAGTTAATGAGTGAGCAGTTAATGAGTGAGCAGTAAATGAGTGAGCAGTTAATGAGTGAGCAGTAAATGAGTGAGCAGTTAATGAGTGAGCAGTTAATGAGTGAGCAGTTAATGAGTGAGCAGTTAATGAGTGAGCAGTTAATGAGTGAGCAGTTAAAGAGTGAGCAGTTAATGAGTGAGCAGTGAGCAGTTAATGAATGAGTAGTTAAAGAGTGAGCAGTGAGCAGTTAATGAGTGAGCAGTTAATGAGTGAGCAGTTATTGAGTGAGCAGTTTATGAGTGAGCAGCTCATGAGTGAGTAGTTAATGAATGAGCAATTAATGAGTGAGCAGTTAATGAGTGAGCATTTAATGAGTGAGCAGTAAATGAGTGAGCAGTTAATGAGTGAGCAGTTAATGAGTGAGCAGTTAATGAGTGAGCAGTTAATGAATGAGCAGTTAATGAGTGAGCAGTTAATGAGTGAGCAGTTATTGAGTGAGCAGTTTATGAGTGAGCAGCTCATGAGTGAGTAGTTAATGAATGAGCAATTAATGAGTGAGCAGTTAATGAGTGAGCATTTAATGAGTGAGCAGTAAATGAGTGAGCAGTTAATGAGTGAGCAGTTAATGAGTGAGCAGTTAATGAGTGAGCAGTTAATGAGTGAGCAGTTAATGAAAGAGCAGTTAATGAGTGAGCAGTTAATGAGTGAGCAGTTAATGAGTGAGCAGTTAATGAGTGAGCAGTTAAAGAGTGAGCAGTTAATGAGTGAGCAGTTAATGAGTGAGCAGCTAATGAGTGAGCAGTTAATGAGTGAGCAGTGAATGAATGAGCTGTAAATGAGTCAGCAGTTAATGAGTGAGCAGTTAATGAGTGAGTAGTTAATGAGTGAGCAGTTAATGAGTGAGCAGTTAATGAGTGAGCAGTTAATGAGTGAGCAGTTGATGAGTGAGCAGTTAATGAGTGAGCAGTTAATGAGTGAGCAGTTAATGAGTGAGCAGTTAATGAGTGAGCAGTAAATGTGTGAGCAGTTAATTAGTGAGCAGTAAATGAGTGAGCAGTTAATGAAAGAGCAGTTAATGAGTGAGCAGTTAATGAGTGAGCAGTTAATGAGTGAGCAGTTAATGAAAGAGCAGTTAATGAGTGAGCAGTTAATGAGTGAGCAGTTAATGAGTGAGCAGTTAATGAGTGAGCAGTTAAAGAGTGAGCAGTTAATGAGTGAGCAGTTAATGAGTGAGCAGCTAATGAGTGAGCAGTTAATGAGTGAGCAGTGAATGAATGAGCTGTAAATGAGTGAGCAGTTAATGAGTGAGCAGTTAATGAGTGAGTAGTTAATGAGTGAGCAGTTAATGAGTGAGCAGTTAATGAGTGAGCAGTTAATGAGTGAGCAGTTGATGAGTGAGCAGTTATTGAGTGAGCAGTTAATGAGTGAGCAGTTAATGAGTGAGCAGTTAATGAGTGAGCAGTTAATGAGTGAGCAGTAAATGTGTGAGCAGTTAATTAGTGAGCAGTAAATGAGTGAGCAGTTAATGAAAGAGCAGTTAATGAGTGAGCAGTTAATGAGTGAGCAGTTAATGAGTGAGCAGTTAATGAGTGAGCAGTTAAAGAGTGAGCAGTTAATGAGTGAGCAGTTAATGAGTGAGCAGTTAATGAGTGAGCAGTTAATGAGTGAGCAGTTAATGAGTGAGCAGCTAATGAGTGAGCAGTTAATGAGTGAGCAGTTAATGAGTGAGCAGTTAATGAGAGAGCAGTTAATGAGTGAGCAGTTAATGAGTGAGCAGTTAATGAGTGAGCAGTTAATGAGTGAGCAGTTAATGAGTGAGCAGTTAATGAGTGAGCAGTTAATGAGTGAGCAGTTAATGAGTGAGCAGTAAATGAGTGAGCAGTAAATGAGTGAGCAGTTAATGAGTGAGCAGTTAATGAGTGAGCAGTTAATGAGTGAGCAGTTAATGAGTGAGCAGTTAATGAGTGAGCAGTTAAAGAGTGAGCAGTTAATGAGTGAGCAGTTAAGGAGTGAGCAGTTAAAGAGTGAGCAGTTAATGAGTGAGCAGTTAATGAGTGAGCAGTTAATGAGTGAGCAGTTAATGAGTGAGCAGTTAATGAGTGAACAGTTAATGAGTGAGCAGTTAATGAGTGAGCAGTTAATGAGTGAGCAGTTAATGAGTGAGCAGTTAAGGAGTGAGCAGTAAATGAGTGAGCAGTTAATGAGTGAGCAGTAAACGAGTGAGCAGTTAATGAGTGAGCAGTGAATGAATGAGCTGTAAATGAGTGAGCAGTTAATGAGTGAGCAGTTAATGAGTGAGTAGTTAATGAGTGAGCAGTTAATGAGTGAGCAGTTAATGAGTGAGCAGTTAATGAGTGAGCAGTTAATGAGTGAGCAGTTGATGAGTGAGCAGTTATTGAGTGAGCAGTTAATGAGTGAGCAGTTAATGAGTGAGCAGTTAATGAGTGAGCAGTTAATGAGTGAGCAGTAAATGTGTGAGCAGTTAATTAGTGAGCAGTAAATGAGTGAGCAGTTAATGAGTGAGCAGTTAATGAGTGAGCAGTTCATGAGCAGCTCATGAGTGAGCAGTTAATGAGTGAGCAGTTAATGAGTGAGCAGTTCATGAGCAGCTCATGAGTGAGCAGTTAATGAGTGAGCAGTTAATGAGTGAGCAGTTAATGAGTGAGCAGTTAATGAGTGAGCAGTTAATGAGTGAGCAGTAAATGAGTGAGCAGTTAATGAGTGAGCAGTAAATGAGTGAGCAGTTAATGAGTGAGCAGTTAATGAGTGAGCAGTGAGCAGTTAATGAATGAGCAGTTAAAGAGTGAGCAGTGAGCAGTTAATGAGTGAGCAGTTAATGAGTGAGCAGTTATTGAGTGAGCAGTTTATGAGTGAGCAGCTCATGAGTGAGTAGTTAATGAATGAGCAATTAATGAGTGAGCAGTTAATGAGTGAGCATTCAATGAGTGAGCAGTAAATGAGTGAGCAGTTAATGAGTGAGCAGTTAATGAGTGAGCAGTTAATGAGTGAGCAGTTAATGAATGAGCAGTTAATGACTGAGTAGTTAGTGAATGAGCAGTTAATGAGTGAGCAGTTAATGAGTGAGCAGTTAATGAGTGAGCAGTTATTGAGTGAGCAGTTAATGAGTGAGCAGTTTATGAGTGAGCAGCTCATGAGTGAGCAGTTAATGAGTGAGCAGTTAATGAGTGAGCAGTTAATGAGTGAGCAGTTAATGACTGAGTAGTTAGTGAATGAGCAGTTAATGACTGAGTAGTTAGTGAATGAGCAGTTAATGAGTGAGCAGTTAATGAGTGAGCAGTTAATGAGTGAGCAGTTATTGAGTGAGCAGTTAATGAGTGAGCAGTTTATGAGTGAGCAGCTCATGAGTGAGCAGTTAATGAGTGAGCAGTTAATGAGTGAGCAGTTAATGAGTGAGCAGTAAATGAGTGAGCAGTTAATGAGTGAGCAGTAAATGAGTGAGCAGTTAATGAGTGAGCAGTTAATGAGTGAGCAGTTAATGAGTGAGCAGTTAATGAGTGAGCAGTTAATGAGTGAGCAGTTAAAGAGTGAGCAGTTAATGAGTGAGCAGTGAGCAGTTAATGAATGAGTAGTTAAAGAGTGAGCAGTGAGCAGTTAATGAGTGAGCAGTTAATGAGTGAGCAGTTATTGAGTGAGCAGTTTATGAGTGAGCAGCTCATGAGTGAGTAGTTAATGAATGAGCAATTAATGAGTGAGCAGTTAATGAGTGAGCATTTAATGAGTGAGCAGTAAATGAGTGAGCAGTTAATGAGTGAGCAGTTAATGAGTGAGCAGTTAATGAGTGAGCAGTTAATGAATGAGCAGTTAATGAGTGAGCAGTTAATGAGTGAGCAGTTATTGAGTGAGCAGTTTATGAGTGAGCAGCTCATGAGTGAGTAGTTAATGAATGAGCAATTAATGAGTGAGCAGTTAATGAGTGAGCATTTAATGAGTGAGCAGTAAATGAGTGAGCAGTTAATGAGTGAGCAGTTAATGAGTGAGCAGTTAATGAGTGAGCAGTTAACGAGTGAGCAGTTAATGAAAGAGCAGTTAATGAGTGAGCAGTTAATGAGTGAGCAGTTAATGAGTGAGCAGTTAATGAGTGAGCAGTTAAAGAGTGAGCAGTTAATGAGTGAGCAGTTAATGAGTGAGCAGCTAATGAGTGAGCAGTTAATGAGTGAGCAGTGAATGAATGAGCTGTAAATGAGTCAGCAGTTAATGAGTGAGCAGGTAATGAGTGAGTAGTTAATGAGTGAGCAGTTAATGAGTGAGCAGTTAATGAGTGAGCAGTTAATGAGTGAGCAGTTGATGAGTGAGCAGTTAATGAGTGAGCAGTTAATGAGTGAGCAGTTAATGAGTGAGCAGTTAATGAGTGAGCAGTAAATGTGTGAGCAGTTAATTAGTGAGCAGTAAATGAGTGAGCAGTTAATGAAAGAGCAGTTAATGAGTGAGCAGTTAATGAGTGAGCAGTTAATGAGTGAGCAGTTAATGAGTGAGCAGTTGATGAGTGAGCAGTTATTGAGTGAGCAGTTAATGAGTGAGCAGTTAATGAGTGAGCAGTTAATGAGTGAGCAGTTAATGAGTGAGCAGTAAATGAGTGAGCAGTTAATGAAAGAGCAGTTAATGAGTGAGCAGTTAATGAGTGAGCAGTTAATGAGTGAGCAGTTAATGAGTGAGCAGTTAATGAGTGAGCAGTTAAAGAGTGAGCAGTTAATGAGTGAGCAGTTAATGAGTGAGCAGTTAATGAGTGAGCAGTTAATGAGTGAGCAGTAAATGAGTGAGCAGTAAATGAGTGAGCAGTTAATGAGTGAGCAGTTAATGAGTGAGCAGTTAATGAGTGAGCAGTTAATGAGTGAGCAGTTAATGAGTGAGCAGTTAAAGAGTGAGCAGTTAATGAGTGAGCAGTTAAGGAGTGAGCAGTTAAAGAGTGAGCAGTTAATGAGTGAGCAGTTAATGAGTGAGCAGTTAATGAGTGAGCAGTTAATGAGTGAGCAGTTAATGAGTGAACAGTTAATGAGTGAGCAGTTAATGAGTGAGCAGTTAATGAGTGAGCAGTTAATGAGTGAGCAGTTAAGGAGTGAGCAGTAAATGAGTGAGCAGTTAATGAGTGAGCAGTAAACGAGTGAGCAGTTAATGAGTGAGCAGTGAATGAATGAGCTGTAAATGAGTGAGCAGTTAATGAGTGAGCAGTTAATGAGTGAGTAGTTAATGAGTGAGCAGTTAATGAGTGAGCAGTTAATGAGTGAGCAGTTAATGAGTGAGCAGTTGATGAGTGAGCAGTTATTGAGTGAGCAGTTAATGAGTGAGCAGTTAATGAGTGAGCAGTTAATGAGTGAGCAGTTAATGAGTGAGCAGTAAATGTGTGAGCAGTTAATTAGTGAGCAGTAAATGAGTGAGCAGTTAATGAAAGAGCAGTTAATGAGTGAGCAGTTAATGAGTGAGCAGTTAATGAGTGAGCAGTTAATGAGTGAGCAGTTAAAGAGTGAGCAGTTAATGAGTGAGCAGTTAATGAGTGAGCAGTTAATGAGTGAGCAGTTAATGAGTGAGCAGTTAATGAGTGAGCAGCTAATGAGTGAGCAGTTAATGAGTGAGCAGTTAATGAGTGAGCAGTTAATGAGTGAGCAGTTAATGAGTGAGCAGTTAATGAGTGAGCAGTTAATGAGTGAGCAGTTAATGAGTGAGCAGTTAATGAGTGAGCAGTTAATGAGTGAGCAGTTAATGAGTGAGCAGTTAATGAGTGAGCAGTAAATGAGTGAGCAGTAAATGAGTGAGCAGTTAATGAGTGAGCAGTTAATGAAAGAGCATTTAATGAGTGAGCAGTTAATGAGTGAGCAGTTAATGAGTGAGCAGTTAATGAGTGAGCAGTTAAAGAGTGAGCAGTTAATGAGTGAGCAGTTAAGGAGTGAGCAGTTAAAGAGTGAGCAGTTAATGAGTGAGCAGTTAATGAGTGAGCAGTTAATGAGTGAGCAGTTAATGAGTGAGCAGTTAATGAGTGAACAGTTAATGAGTGAGCAGTTAATGAGTGAGCAGTTAATGAGTGAGCAGTTAATGAGTGAGCAGTTAAGGAGTGAGCAGTAAATGAGTGAGCAGTTAATGAGTGAGCAGTAAACGAGTGAGCAGTTAATGAGTGGGCAGTTAATGAGTGAGCAGTTAATGAGTGAGCAGTTAATGAGTGAGCAGTTAATGAGTGAGCAGTTAATGAGTGGGCAGTTAATGAGTGAGCAGTTAATGAGTGATGAGTTAATGAGTGAGCAGTTAAAGAGTGAGCAGTAAATGAGTGAGCAGTTAATAAGTGAGCAGTAAATGAGTGAGCAGTTAATGAGTGAGCAGTTAATGAGTGAGCAGTTAATGAGTGAGCAGGTAATGAGTGAGCAGTTAATGAGTGAGCAGTTAATGAGTGAGCAGTTAATGAGTGAGCAGTTAATGAGTGAGCAGTTAATGAGTGAGCAGTTAATGAGTGAGCAGTTAATGAGTGAGCAGTTATTGAGTGAGCAGTTAATGAGTGAGCAGTTAATGAGTGAGCAGTTAATGAGTGAGCAGTTGATGAGTGAGCAGTTATTGAGTGAGCAGTTAATGAGTGAGCAGTTAAGGAGTGAGCAGTTAAAGAGTGAGCAGTTAATGAGTGAGCAGTTAATGAGTGAGCAGTTAATGAGTGAGCAGTTAATGAGTGAACAGTTAATGAGTGAGCAGTTAATGAGTGAGCAGTTAATGAGTGAGCAGTTAATGAGTGAGCAGTTAAGGAGTGAGCAGTAAATGAGTGAGCAGTTAATGAGTGAGCAGTAAACGAGTGAGCAGTTAATGAGTGGGCAGTTAATGAGTGAGCAGTTAATGAGTGAGCAGTTAATGAGTGAGCAGTTAATGAGTGAGCAGTTAATGAGTGGGCAGTTAATGAGTGAGCAGTTAATGAGTGATGAGTTAATGAGTGAGCAGTTAAAGAGTGAGCAGTAAATGAGTGAGCAGTTAATAAGTGAGCAGTAAATGAGTGAGCAGTTAATGAGTGAGCAGTTAATGAGTGAGCAGTTAATGAGTGAGCAGGTAATGAGTGAGCAGTTAATGAGTGAGCAGTTAATGAGTGAGCAGTTAATGAGTGAGCAGTTAATGAGTGAGCAGTTAATGAGTGAGCAGTTAATGAGTGAGCAGTTAATGAGTGAGCAGTTAATGAGTGAGCAGTTATTGAGTGAGCAGTTAATGAGTGAGCAGTTAATGAGTGAGCAGTTAATGAGTGAGCAGTTAATGAGTGAGCAGTTAATGAGTGAGCAGGTAATGAGTGAGCAGTTAATGAGTGAGCAGTTAATGAGTGAGCAGTTAATGAGTGAGCAGTTAATGAGTGAGCAGTTAATGAGTGAGCAGTTAATGAGTGAGCAGTTAATGAGTGAGCAGTTAATGAGTGAGCAGTTAATGAGTGAGCAGTTAATGAGTGAGCAGTTAATGAGTGAGCAGTTAATGAGTGAGCAGTTAATGAGTGAGCAGTTAATGAGTGAGCAGTTATTGAGTGAGCAGTTAATGAGTGATCAGTTAATGAGTGAGCAATTAATGAGTGAGCAGCTAATGAGTGAGCAGTACCAATGCAACTCTCCCAAAATTACAATATTTTACACCACTGGTGAAATTTTTTCGCAGAATTTATGAGAGATCATTTCTGGTTGGCTTAGTCAACTTGTTTCTAACTAAAAACCAGAGCTATCATTTGGTGTGTCGAGTTTGCCTGAAATCAAGATAGAAACAAGATTTCAAATTTTATTCTCTAAAGTTGCAGTTTATTTAGTATCTTTGAACCAGCAATTACCGAACAAAAAAGTATTTTTTTAGCGGTTTCTGAAAAACCGCGGAAAAAAAAATCCCTCAATCCTTTTTAGTTTCCCAATTAATGCAAAATATCCACGTTTGGTGTAAATATGAAAAAAAAACTATAAAAAAGTAGTTTGTAACTAGTTAACTCATATGAAAGTTTTAAATGAAAAGATGTTAACCTTTCCTTAATTAATTGGATCTTGGATCTGTTGAACACTTTATTGTCACAATCTATCGCACTAATTTTTCCACTCTTACCCTCCCTCAAGAATTTGAAACCGTTTATTATGATTTTTTTTATGTTTAAAAAGATCAAAAATTAAACTGAACTATTCAGATTGCCGCGACCAAATTTTGGTGTTTCCAGCCTTTGCACAAAGTTTCCGCGACTGTTGCGACTGTTGTCCGGTGAGACAAAACGCAAATTCAACCATGACCGCGCAGGCGCGGATCTAGAAATTAATTTTCTGAGCTCTCCCCAACCACTATAAAGACACTAATTTGACCAATTTTTCTGCGCCGCAGGCAAGTATTTGAAAAAAGGCGAAATCCGCTACTGTGCTCCCCCCTAAATCCGTGCCCCCCCCCCCCCCTAAATCCGTGCCCCTCCCCCTAAATCCGTGCCCCCCCCCCCCGCCCCCTAAATCTGCTACTGTGACCGGGGCTACGTGTGGGGGTGGATGTAGGTGGGGGGTTTGTTCGCCTTTCCTTTCCTTCTCCCTCTCTCCGTCAGGGATTTGAAACCGTTTAATTTTTTTCCTTTTTTGACTTTTTGAATAAAATTAAAACGTTAAACTGCCACGAATTCTGTGTCCTGTTATGTTAAATCATTCTGACATCATCAAACGTTTGGTTTTATTTTGGCTCTAGAGAAAATCCCGATGTAGTTTTTTTCGTTATTTTGAAATTTCTAAAAACTAACAACTTCCATGTATCTGGTTTCAGAGTTTGATCTGACTAAGGCAAAGGTTTAAAACCAGCATGCCAGTATAATTCTTTTTAAGATTGATTTAAAAACAATTTCTGTTTATCCAGACAAAAGTTTTTGAGCTAATTGTGTAACCTATACTTCTAACATAATCTACTGAACTAAGAAGTGTCTTGTTCAAAAAAATGAAGGTAAATTATTTGTTTAATTTCGACTCAAGGAGTTTCTTTTCTCAATAGGGTCCAACTTCTTTTGATAAAAACAATAAATTATAGAAAAAAAATAAAATGATTAATTCGCGCCAGAGTAAAACTATTCCATACTTTCTTCGAAACGAAGCAACAAGACCGAGACTGCTTTTATCAGGTCAAATCCTTGAGTTTTCTGACTTTCTCTTTTTGTCTATCGAACAGGTTTTGATATAAAATAATATAACCTTAAAAAAAACTAAAAACTAAAAAAAAAATTAAGAAGTGATTTTTTTCTTTAAAATTTCTCTCCCAAATGCTATGAAAAAAATAAGTTAGGATAAAACTGCCTAGCAATATTTAAATAGTTTACCTCATTTCAATTTGCAAACGATTCATGAGACAGAATAAATTGCAGCTTACGCGTTAATCGCATGAAATATATCGCGCGTCAAGTCAAAATGTCTCAATTAGGCTATAATTAAACACCCAAAAATTCAATAATAATTGACTTGAGATGAAATGATTTTTAAAAGCCCAGCTCAAAAAGTGAAATATTTCGGACGATTTAAAAAACTGCGTTCAAAATACGCTATTCAAAAAAATTTAAATCTGACTAACAAGGATAGCCGAATGATGCACAAATAGCACAGAAGTTTCTAACCAAATTATTAAAAAAGTAAGAAACAATAGCTTGTCGTTTCAGTCTTTGTTGTTTTTTGTTCGAGCAGTGAACTGAATGAAAGTCTAGACGGCTTAGGCAAAAACTTATTGCCTGATTATGAGCCGCTTCGCTATCCATATTTGCTCGAAATTAGAACTGTTTCCAACGATTTTAAGCCGGGTTCTCTCAACACTGTGTTGTTTGAACCACGTTTGGCAAGGTTTCTTCAACAGATATATCGATCCACCCACTCCAATGATCATTAGTAGCTAATCATCAGTGGTATGTATAGGAGGGATGAGAAAAAGCCAATAGCTTTTTTTTCAACAAAGCTATTTAGTTACCTTACTACCAGGTCGAGGTGGTGACTTTATAAACAACTGATTGCGACCAAATTGTAGTATGTCCCAATTTCCGCGACCAAAACTTGGTATTTCCAGACTTTGCAGACCGGAGCAATGTGTCCGCGACTGTCGCAACCAAAGAAAAGTAAACCGCAACCGGCACGACCAAACAAAACCCAACCGCGACGGCGCGATTGAAGGTAAGTTAACGGCCGAAGCGGATGTAGGCGGGGGGTTTGTTCTCACCCCTCCCTCAGAGACTCTACCGCCACAATAACCAAAGCGTCGCTTCTTTGTTATTTTTTCATGACATTGCTTTTGGCTGACCGACCCTTTAAAATGTCCTAGAAGAGCTTCCGGCGCTAATATAAACTACCTTAACGCAATTTGTTGGACAAATTTTTCCAAAAAGTGCCAAAAATGGAAGTTTGTAGTTCTTTTTTCAAATTTTGCCAGCGGAATATAAAATTTTGATAAATTACGGACTCTCTAGTGTTCTGGGAGCACTCGGAAAATCAATTCAGTCGACTTTATAAAAAAATTGCACCCTAGAACTGAATATTTTTTAGACTGGCCGAGGAAAGAATTCAATTGTTCGAAGGGAAAAATTGTCGAACGAGACGTCGACTGAAATTTTTTTTAAAATTATTCATACATTCAAACAGGTTATATCAACCCTAACTCATTAAACGCTTCATTTTAATTTTTGCGTTTTGCGGTTTCTGGGTGTTATCTGACAAAAGCAAAATTATGCCAGTTTAAACCCTGGAAAATAGTGTGCTATCGTACATAAAAAACTTGAATATCCATTTTCAACCAATTATATTTTGCATCTTGAGTTTTTAATTTGCCAATTAAAATTGCTGAACAGTTTTTTTTTAAAATTTGTATTCTTTTTAATCTCATCAGTCTGTCCTGCCATTTTAAACATTTTTGGTCCCATTTATAATTTTAAACTATATTTTTATTTTTTTATCAGTTTTGAGAAAAATTGATTTGAATCTTCTGCTAATCTTAAAATTAGTAATCGTAACAATAAGTTGAAAAACATAAATGGTTTGCTTGATAACAATGTTTAAAAAAAAATTGATCCGGGCACTTTTTGGTTGTCGTATCATCGATTTTGAATTAAGTTCTAAAACTTTTTGAAAGCGTTTGGATAAATAAATTGAAACATATGATTTTTTCTATTTTTTTCCGATTTTCGAAGATTTGCAGAATTCTTATGCTTAGTGTTGTTTTTTTTACTCGGCTATTTTGGCGATCAAACTAAAAATCATAAATGAAAAGTTTGTAAGCCTCATTGTTAATATTGACTCCCTTATTCAAATTTCAGCAAATTATTCACCTTCGATTACTTTTTGTAGGTTTCCGGGGGTTTGAAAATTGCCAATTTGGCAATGCTCTGGAGTAATTGAAGATTTTATTTATGATTCCGAAAGTGTAAAGGGGTTGAGTTTTGCGTCGCGAATTATCCCGCAATACAAATTCGTTACAAACTGAATTGAAGCAAGCTATTTAAGTTCGTACTATTTAAATTAACAAACTGTATAAACAGGCACAATAAATGATACAGATAGGCAAAATTTAAAAGACACTCATTTTACCTCAAACTGACCGCTTTTACAAAAATTTAGTTGGAATGAAGTTTGATCATCGTAATCAAGTGAACGAAAATTCCTTTGAAACACTGTAGCTAAGCAGTGTTCCAGAAAAATTGACAACAAATTTTTTTTGTCCTTGAAAATCAAAACCATATTGCGAAAACCTAAGCAATGCAAGTATTTTTCACAAATTCACACAAATTGAATTTTTATTTCCCGTTTTTTGTTTCAGAAAATCAATTTTTTTAAACTAAATTAATCAAAAAATTCCACATTTTGACTAACTTGATGTATTTTAGTATGACTGAAAAGTCGTCTTTTATAATTTATATCAGTTTCTCAACTGATAGAAATAGGTTCTACTGGTCCGTTTCTTATAAAAAAAATTGTTGCTGATTCATAAGCAACTGAAGGCTTTTTGGCAGAAACTCCTTGTACATTTTTGTGTTCTGCTTTCAGAAAACTTTTCTATGCTAAGAGGCTCTTGTGTTTCCTAATTAAAAATTTTTTCAATATTTGAATCCGAGCCGCCGTTTCTTTCAAACCGGTTTGTTTTGAACAAAAACTGTATTTTAACTTTACATAAACCCGTGAAAAAAATAAACACAAAATTTCATTGAAATTGGCCATGTACATGATTTTAACCAATCAGGTGCGAACATTCCAACTTCATTTTTTATTTGACTTTATTTTAAAAGCTCGGGACGATCAGTAAAAAAACACTCCTTCCCTAACTATGCCAAAGATTTCCTCCCTAAAAGTGAACAACTAGTGTTTGTTTGTCATAAGGCACAACCCTAAATGTATTTCGTAAACACATCCGATATGTCAAACATCCACAAAACCCAAAAAAAGGATAGCAAACATCCCCTTTTTTAGTTTTTTTTACAAGATTCGACAATTTTCAAAAATTAGGACAAAAATCTAATTTATACCGATCACTTAAATAAAAAAATGTTTGATTTATCAGATGTTTTCCCTACTCCCACCATGAATGTGGAATGTGCCTTTTATTTGGTCTTTGATTTCGGATCAAGTTAACATCCCCCCCAAGTTAAATCTACATAGCGCTGCATGTAAAATGCTTTATTCTGATTGGCTAAAAATTGGAACTCAGAACCAAGTTAACATCCTGCCCCCTAAACAGATTTAGGGGGAGGGGGAGGAGGATGTTAATTTGGTCCTCGATTTCATTTGTAACAAAAAATTTGAAAAAAAATAAAATTTGGACCGTTGAAATTGAACATTATGTGCTAAATTTTCAAATTAAAGTGGTTTACATTTCTGAGAAATACAATTGGGGGGATTTGCGTCTTAATTGTCGGACAGGGGCAGTACAACAGTCCCGAAAAAATTTAGTTCAACCGTGCCGAAATTGAAAATTTTGTTCAACAGTGACGAAAATTTGAACCAACCAAAATTTCTAACAACCGTTTCTATTGGCTGAAAGCCTTTTTCACAAAAGCGAAGTCAATATTAACAGAAAATGTATTAAATCAGTGGAAATTAACCAAAAACAATACAAATTGCGGGTTACAACCGCATTACTACTCAGATAATCATCAAATTAATGAGTTCAAAATCATAAAAATTTTTTAGTCTTGAAAACTCATCTGCTTATTATCTAATCGGTCAATATTAACACTAATGGTCTGGATTCATTTTTTTACTTTGAGGTTTTCTCGATATACTTTGAGATTTTGAATACTCAATTCTGAATGGCTGAAAATAAGCTAAAATTAATTTGAAGCATTCGTTCCCTCAAGCATCAGGGACGCCACCAAGTCCGGCAATCAAAAACAAAACGGCGATCAGTTACTATCTTAACTGACACTTTAATATTTTGAGCGAGAAAATTTGCAACTAAGACGTTTTGGCGCCAAAATAATTGTTTAATCTGAGGGCGGCTATTTAAGGCGAAAACTATTTTAAGCGAAAAAAGATTAGCAGAAAAAATTTTGATTGGAAAAGTGTACATTTTAGCAGCAACTGTATGCGATTACTTACGCAGGTGATATTTTAAAAGAGGCGGTAGGTTCAATTAGAATCGCTCGATCGCTTTTTATTATACTTCGCACATGTTTATTTATAATTATTTCGCAGAAGAAGTTTAAATCTTAATTTTTGAATAGCATTTATTCTGCCAGAATAATTTAAGGCCTATGGAGCAGTAATAACATGAAATTAAAAAAATGTAATAATTAAATTTAAATGATAAATTTAAAAAAAAACACTAAAAGTAATAAATTTTGCTTCTTGTAACAAATCAATTATGGCAAATAAGTTAACCTCAAAATAAGTTACCCCCTATGGAACGATTTCAAAGACGAACAAGACAGCTCGTCTATCAGGGCAAAGCCTTGAATGTTCCGACTGTCACTTAATTCATGTCGAATAATTTTTGTGAAAAGAAAATATTGAAAACCTATACATTTTGAAATATATGAGAGTGTAAAATTTCGAGTCATAAAAACATAATACGACCACCAATTAGCTAGCTTCATTTCATTTTGGAACAGTTTTGTTGTGTTGGATAAATTGCCACGCATAAATAATTTTCGTTACTATCTCACCATTATTAATAAATTTATCAAAGCGTGCATAATTTGGTCCAGAACATGGGACATTTGCCAATTTTCAAACCCACAGAACTTTACAAAAAAACTTGGAGGTGAATTATCTTTTTACATTTGAACTCAGGAAGTGAGTTATAGGAAGTGAGTTAAGTGAGTTATCTTTATAGGGGTTGAAAAATTTTTGTTGAAAACTAAAATTTCAATCGGAGAATATTGACTGAATAAAAAAAAGAACATCGAGCATAAATATTCCGTTTTCTCCGAAATTCGGAACAATTAAATCTATCACGCGTTAATTGTCTCAAATTGGCCCAAATGGAAATCTTTAAATACCGACATTTTTACGAAAAATGATCTCAGGTGAAATATCTTTTCTAATTTAAGCTCAAAACACCGATACCTTCTGAATGATATTTAAAAAATTTCCGTCAAAAATGACAAGTTAAAAAGTCGAAATTAGTCTGAAGAGAAAAAAAACCCCCGAGCAAAATTATTCCGTTATTTTCGTTACCAAAGTTGGAACAATAAATCATCAATATTTCAATACGGATCTTGTAATTAATCCCTCCTATGGTAAATTGTAACGAATAACCCCCCCCCATAAAGAAAGAAATGAACAGTTAATATATACGAATTTTGTACCTTGTTAACTATCCCCCCCTATTGCAATAAACAAGATCCTTCAATACTACCAAAAAAAGGCATGGATTATACTTTATTTGGATCAACCGTACAACAATCCCCCCCCCCCAAGTGACCTACCGTACAATGCCCTCCCCAGGCTTGTATTACTTTTAAAATATAAGTCTGTACAAAATATGCATTTCATACAAAACCACAAATAAGACTGTTTTTAAGCATTTTTATGCGGGATTGCATTTACATGCTCTTAAATACCTATATTAACGTTTTAATACAATTTTTCTATCGTTGCGGCAAGTTGTGAACAAATCAGGGGCAGATTTAGGGGGGTGCGGAAGCCCCTCCCCCTCAGAGATTCGACCCACTGACGACCCAAAGGGTCCCCCTTTGTACTAATTTGAGATATCCATTTTTGATGATGGACCCAAAAATTTTTCTAAAGGCGCCTTGGGCGCCAATGTATACTAATTTTGACTGGGAGCGGCGCACAAAATTTCTCCAAAACAGGGACAAAACAGTGCTTTGGGGAGAGCTCGAAAAATCAATTTGGTCGACCAAGTTAACATCCTCAAGTTCGGATCAAGTTAACATCCTCCCCCCCCTTCCCAAGTTAAATCTACATAGCGCTGCATGTAAAATGCTTTATTCTGATTGGCTAAAAATTGGAACTCAGAACCAAGTTAACATCCTGCCCCCTAAACAGATTTAGGGGGAGGGGAGGAGGATGTTAATTTGGTCCTCGATTTCATTTGTAACAAAAAATTTGATAAATTATAAAATTTGGACCGTTGAAATCAAATATTATGTGCTAAATTATTAAATTAAAGTGGTTTAAATTTCTGAGAAATACAATTGGGGGGATTTGCGTCTTAATTGTCGGACAGAGGCAGTTTAACAGTCCCAAAAAAATTAGTTCAACAGTGCCAAAAATGAAAACTTTGTTCAACAGTGACGAAAATTTGAACCAACCAAAATCGCTAATAAGCGTTTCTATTGTCTAAATGCTTTTTTCACAAAAGCGAAGTCAATATTAACAGAAAATGTATTAAATCAGTGGAAATTAACCAAAAATAATACAAATTGCGGGTTACAACCGCATTACTACTCAGATAATCATCAAATTAATGAGTTCAAAATCATAAAAAATGTTTAGTCTTGAAAACTCATCTGCTTATTATCTAATCGGTCAATATTAACACTAATGGTCTGGGTTCATTTTTTTACTTTGAGGTTTTCTCGATATACTTTGAGATTTTGAATACTCAATTCTGAATGGCTGAAAATAAGCTAAAATTAATTTGAAGCATTCGTTCCCTCAAGCATCAGGGACGCCACCAAGTCCGGCAATCAAAAACAAAACGGCGATCAATTACTATCTTAACTGACACTTTAATATTTTGAGCGAGAAAATTTGCAACTAAGACGTATTGGCGCCAAAATAATTGTTTAATCTGAGGGCGGCTATTTAAGGCGAAAAATATATAAAGCGAAAAAAGATTAGCAGAAAAAATTTTGATTGGAAAAGTGTACATTTTAGCAGCAACTGTATGCGATTACTTACGCAGGTGATATTTTAAAAGAGGCGGTAGGTTCAATTAGAATCGCTCGATCGCTTTTTATTATACTTCGCACATGTTTATTTATAATTATTTCGCAGAAGAAGTTTAAATCTTAATTTTTGAATAGCATTTATTCTGCCAGAATAATTTAAGGCCTATGGAGCAGTAAAAACAGGAAATTAAAAAAATGTAATAATTAAATTTAAATGATAAATTTAAAAAAAACACTAAAAGTAATAAATTTTGCTTCTTGTAACAAATCAATTATGGCAAATAAGTTACCCTCAAAATAAGTTACCCCCTATGGAACAATTTCAAAGACGAACAAGACAGCTCGTCTATCAGGGCAAAGCCTTGAATGTTCCGACTGTCACTTAATTCATGTTGAATAATTTTTGTGAAAAGAAAATATTGAAAACCTATACGTTTTGAAATATATGAAAGTGTAAAATTTCGAGTCATAAAAACATAATACGACCACCAATTAGCTAGCTTCATTTCATTTTGGAATAGTTTTGTTGTGTTGGATAAATTGCCACGCATAAATAATTTTTGTTACTATCTCACCATTATTAATAAAGTTATCAAAGCGCGCATAATTTGGTCCAGAACATGGGACATTTGCCAATTTTCAAACCCACAGAACTTTACAAAAAAACATGGAGGTGAATTATCTTTTTACATTTGAACTAAGGAAGTGAATGTCTTCATAGTGGTTTTAAAAATTTTTGTTGAAAATTAATATTTCAATTGGAGAAAATTGACTGAATAAAAAAAAGAACATCGAGCATAAATATTCCGTTTTCTCCGAAATTCGGAACAATTAAATCTATCACGCGTTAATTGTCTCAAATTGGCCCAAATGGAAATCTTTAAACACCGACATTTTTTTAACGAAAAATGATCTCAGGTGAAATATCTTTTCTAATTTAAGCTCAAAAGACCAATACCTTCTGAATGATATTTAAAAAATTTCCGTCAAAAATGACAAGTTAAAAAGTCGAAATTAGTCTGAAGAGAAAAAAAACCCCCGAGCAAAATTATTCCGTTATTTTCGTTACCAAAGTTGGAACAATAAATCATCAATATTTCAATACGGATCTTGTAATTAATCCCCCCTATGGTAAATTGAACGAATAACCCCCCCCCCCCATAAAGAAAGAAATGAACAGTTAATATATACGAATTTTGTACCTTGTTAACTATCCCCCCCCCCTATTGCAATAAACAAGATCCTTCAATACTACCAAAGAAAAGCATGTATTATACTTTAATTGGATCAACCGTACAATCCCCCCCCCCTCCCCAAGTGACCTACCGTACAATGCCCTCCCCAGGCATGTATTACTTTTAAAATATAAGTCTGTACAAAATATGCATTTCATACAAAACCACAAATAAGACTGTTTTTAAGCATTTTTATGCGGGATTGCATTTACATGCTCTTAAATACCTATATTAACGTTTTAATACAATTTTTTTTTATTAATGCGGCAAGTTGTGAACAAATCAGGGGCGGATTTAGGGGGGGGGGAAGCTCCTCCCCCTCAGGGATTCGACCCACTGCCGACCCAAAGGGTCCCCCTTCGTACTATTTTGAGATATCCATTTTTGATGATGGACCCTAAAATGTTTCTAAAGGCGCCTTGGGCGCCAATGTATACTAATTTTGAGGGGGGAGCGCGCGCCGAAAAAACGCAATTTTTTGGTCAAAAATTTTCCAAAAAGTGCTTAAAAACGCCGTTTTTGGCCTGTTTTTTCAAAATTTTGCCTGCGGCGCAGAAAATTTCTCCAAAATAGGGACAAAACAGTGCTTTGGGGAGAGCTCGAAAAATCAATTTGGTCGACCTAAAAAAAAGTCGACAAAATTTTCGAAAATTTTTCAAAAATCGAATCGAGAAAATCCTAGATCCGCCCCTGGAACAAATCTAGACTATACTCGAAGTTAGCTTGTGAAAAATCCATTTTTTCTCCCCCCTAAATTGATTTGGCGGGTGGGGAACTTTTCGGTTGATCCCTTTAATTGAGTAATCTGTAATTTCATCAAAATTTTGTTTTTGAATTGAAGAAAAATTCTCAATCAAATTACTATTTTATGCATAATTGAATATATATATTTTTTTGATAATATTGATGTTTTGACCGATTAGCATATAAAGTTAATATTTTTCTGTTTCTCTGCTCTGGGACCCTTTTCTGCTCTTTGACAATTCTGCTTCTCGCTCCGCATATATCGGACTCAAAATTTATGTGACTTTTTTTCTGTTATGTTAAGCGTAATTGTTTTTGTAATAAACGCATAATTACTGAAATTTTTCTCAGGGCAGAAAAAAAAGAATTTTTTGGGGCAGCTGAAAATGCTTTATATAGCTGCTGAATTCGTTGGGGCCGGGCCTGCTTCGGATCTTTTCAACTATTTTACCCCTTTGGTACCTAGTTACGAATTGCCACCCCTGTGAAATAGTGGGTGCGAGACATCAAGCCGACGGGATTTCCAAGCGGAATCGTAAAATTAAGGATTTCAAGCCGAACATTTTGTCAAAAAGTCAAAAAATATGATTAATATGAAAGCTTTTATGAAGAATTTCTCAAATTCATGAGCTTTCTTTACAAGTTATTGTTTTTTTAAAAATAATTTTTAAGCCTCTAATTGATCTTTAGAAATACTAAGATTTAAAACATTGTTGCCCTGCTTCAGTGTTGAAAGTTTTTCAGTTTTTATCTTCTCAGCTTTAGCTGCATTTTGTTATTATCACGTGATTTCGTGTTCAATGCAAAACAAATTCAGTTGTGCTCTAAACATTTCATTGTTTCAACTGCACGCATAAAGTCTACATGTGTGAATTTGCATACACAATAATTAGCAAAAATTACTTTCACAAAGCATGAAAATTTTCACTAAACGTCAAATTTATCGTTCGTTTATTTTTAACATTTCTCGAAGTTTATTTAGTTTATGATCGATCAGAAAAAGTTCAGTTCAGGGAGCTAGTTCTTGCTTGAACTTTCTTGAATCATAAAAAAACTAGTAAAAAAACGCTGCGTGCTGTCTTCTTTGATAGCTAATTACAAACCTGATTGCATTACAAGTATGCCATAATCAAACGACGCGCCAAATTTAGACGCGATTGTTCCGCATTAATTAACTTTCAATTTTTCGTTGTTTTACAGAAAAGTATTTAAAATACAAGTGCTGTCCCGTCGATTTTTCGAATTACTGAACCGTGAACCTTAACTAATCACGCCGAAGCGATCATTTATATTTTGTACACTTAGCTACTTGGTTTTATACTTTTTGCATATTATTCTACTTAATTTCTTTCCTCGCCGATTTTAAAATTGCGATAAAAATTATTTGATCTACAACTACAAATCAAACTTGCCAGCAAACCAGCAAACGTGTAAGTTTTATAGAGTTAAATTTTACGTAACTTTTTTTTCAAATTCGAGTATATTTCTAGGATCTACTTAACTATCTCCCATTTTTGGGACCTATGGATGCGCAACCTCTGTGGAAAAAAAAACTTTACCTTTGTTGATTTTTGAAACTTCAAAAAAACCGCTAAATATTTTTCTTTTCATCTTAGGGAGTTATTTGAGTTAAAAAAAGTGGGTGCCGGACATCAAGCCGGCGGGACTTCAAGCCGAATCGTAAAATTAGGGACTTCAAGCCGAATAGTTCTTTATAAACTCGTGAAGTATGATTAATTTGAAAACTTTTTTGAAGAATTTCTGAATTTCATGATTCGCCCAATCGTTTTCGCCCAATCGGTCCTTCGCGCATGAGAATAGACCCCCTATGGATGCGCACCTCTGTGGAAAAAAACCTTTACCTTTGTTGATTTTTGAAACTTCAAAAAAATGCACTTTTTTCTTCTACTTAGGCAATTATTTGAGTAAAAAAATTGTCGTTTCAAGCATAAAAATTGATTACAATGTTTGTTATTATTTCGATTTTTTGTTCACTCTTTTTTTTTCGACTAATTAAGACTAACTTTTGGTTTCCGTTCAGCAATTCGACCTCGCAGCCGAATGATCCCGCAGCCGATAAAGTTGTGAATGTCGCAATTTTATCGACTGCAATTGCGCAAGGGGGCTTATTCGTTAGAAGGTACCATAGGGGGGAGATAGTTCATTTGATTTACAAATTTTCCTTTCTTTGGAATCTGGATACTAGAATACAATCAGAAAGTGCAAACCCACAGAATCGCATTCCCGTATAGCCGAAAAAACTGACAATTTCATGCTATGGGAATTAGGAACAAAACAGCATGACTAAATTAGCAAATTCGGAAGCTTTTTACATATTCCGCCCTAAATCGATATTTCATATTCTTAAAATGAAATTATTGTGCTCGAATTGGATGATGGCTGAAAATAGCCAATCAGATAATAATATATCAATTCGAAATTAAAAAAAACTTTTAGCAGACCCATATAAATCAGGCGAATTGCTCGAAAGTATAGATTGTTCTTGTAAAATATTCGAATTACTCTCAGCTGATCAAGTTAACATCCTCCCCCCCCCCCCCCCCAAAAAAAACCCAAATACCACGTAAAATGTTCGATGATTCTGATTGGCTGAAAAACAGAAAATAGTTTCAAGAGAAAAAAAAATATTTTGACCACCCTCACATTCACCCAAATAGGCACGCCATTTCAGCCTTGTTGGCAATCGTCTAAATAAAAAATTAGCGAACTAATTGTACTTAACTACCATAATTACTTTCATTGTTACGACTTTCGAAGAAAACCGAATGTTTATGCTCGGTTTGATTTTTTTTATTCAATCAGTTTTTCGCCGATCGAAATAATAAGTTCGACAAAATTTTTTGGTTGGGTAAGACAGTGCCGAAGTAAGAGAGTGCCGAAAACAAAAATTTGTTAAAGAGTGCCGAAAATTTGTTAAAGAGTGCAGAAACTGACTTATTTGTCGTGAACTAATTGAGAAAAGAAAAGAAAGTTTTGTTTGCTCATCGATTTTGGCGCCAAAATTGAGTCTGAACAAGTTTATTTGTCGTGAACTAATTGAGAAAATAAAAGAAAGTTTTGTTTGCTCATCGATTTTGGCGCCAAAATTGAGTCTGAACAAGTTTCAAGTGTCATTATTAATTTTCCCGCCAAAAGCTAGCCTCTTAAATTGCGTTCCAATATTTCCCGCCTTTTTCGGCACTCTCTAACTTCGGCACTGTCTAACGCCCCCAATTTTTTATGCCCGACTTCTTGAGTTCAAATGTAACAAGACTGCTCGTATCAGGGTGAAGCCTTGAATGTTCCGACTGACTTTTAAGGTCTATGGAGGAGCAGTGATAACATTGATAGCAGCGAAATTAAATGTAATAAATTAAAACGATTTTTTTTAAATTTGAGATTTTTTGGGAAATCATCCCTCACACGCCATATAAAAGAAAAAGTTATAGATTTCGCTCCTTATAACAAATCAGTTATGGCGAGTAATCTTCCTTCAACCAATTTGGATTGATTTCTAAGATGGATTAAATTTCCGCCTTAGCGTTAATAGCGCGAAATATATCGCGCGTTAATTGTCCCAAATTGGCCAAAATGGCAACATTTAAACCCCCATAACTGTACGAAAAATGATCGCAGGTGAAATATCTTTTCAAATTTAAGCTTAAGCTCAGGACAACCATAGCTTTTGAATGATTTAAAAAAATTCCGTCAAAAATGGCTTGTTAAAAAGTCGAAATTTGTCTGAAGAAAAAAAACCCACCCGAGCACAAATATTCCGTTACTTTTGTTACGAAAGTGGGACCGAAAAGATATTTTACCTCCGATTATATTTTGTAAAGTTCCGGAGTTTAAAAATTGCCAAATTGGCTATGTTCTGGACTAAATTATGCGCGCTTTGAAGAATTTATTCATATTGCTGAGAGCATAACGCGAATACTTTATGCGTGGCGAGTTATACCGCACAACAAAATTGTTCCAAATTGATATCTGGCTAGCTAATCAGATTGGTCGTATTTATTTCGTACGACTCAAAATTTCACACTTAGATATTGTCCAAAATTATACGTTATCAATTTTTTCCTCAAAAAATATTCGATATGAATTAAGGGACAGTCGGAACATTCAGGGCTTTGCCCTAATATACGAGCAGTCTTGTTACGACTAGTGCTTTGTTCTTCGCTTTAATAATTTGACTTCACAAATTACAAAATTTGGGCGGAATAAGTAAAAAGAGTAAAAGACCCCAAATTGGTTTCAAAATTGCAATTACTTTATCCGAGAAATTGAAGCACCGCTTTATTATAATCAAAACTATAAAGTAATCAATAAGCGGGCCATGTACTTTGCCAGACCAATTTATACTAAGCCGACTTTCACCAGACAGACGTTTTATCAGACCAGAAGTTTAACTTATCAGAGCTCTTTTTTTATTCGAATAAATAAGAACGCAAAACACAGTAATTTTTTTTCGAAATATTACAACACAAACAAACCCGCACCAATTTTGCTTGGATAAAATAGATTATGTTGAAAACATCTTGCCCAAAATTTGGTCATTATAACCACTTTTGTTTAAACAATTTAGGCAACATTGGCTATTATAATAGCTAGAAAATTTATTATCTCCACAACGATTATATTGCACTATATTTCCATCAAAACCTTTTTATCCATATAATGTCAAGATAATCTATTTTATTTGCCATATCAATTTAATTTCGCCGCCTAAAGAATATTATCCTCCCCAATCCATTTAGGGGGGAGGATGTTAACTTGGTCTGAGTTCGAATTTTCAGCCAATCAGAATAGAGAATTTTACATGCAGCGCTAAGCAGATTTGAATTAAAATGAACGCTGGGTTGGAGGATCTTAATTTGGTCTATTTGGGGAGGGGGGATTTTAACTTGATGCTTTTTGTCATATAATTGCAACAAAATCAATTCTCCAGAAAATCTATTTAAACACATGTCACACTTTAAGCATAAATGTTTAGTTTTAATTTTTTTAGTTTAAAATTGAAAACCAGAGCAACCAACATGGATCACTGCGACCTCAAAATAACTAAAAATTATCTGTATTAGTTATTAATTTTTTTGCTAGAATTTTTAAAAAGTTTTTGATAATTTTCAGTTCCGAAACATTCTAAGGCAAAAAATTTAGGCTTAAAAAAACAATTACTTAAAAACCACAAACAACAAAAATAGTGCATCAGTAAAAACGTCAATTTTGGCTGGCTAGAGTTTTTTTAAAGTTCCTGATTAGTTTGAGAAACCATCTAAGGCAATAAAGAGAGACATAAACGTGCAATTTAGTTTTAAAAAAAATAAGCAAAAAAATGGAGCATTTCGACGATGAATTCATTAAAAATTGTTAGTAGAAAATTCAGCTTTAGTTCCAAAACAATCTAAGGCAATAAATTGAAGAATGGATAATCTATCGTTTTTTCTTTTGATAAGCCCAATAAAATATATCTTTTTTGTACAACATAATGACATAAAATCTATTGTCCCCATAAATTTGCAATACAAAGATGACGCATTGTTTACATGATTTTCTATTTTAAAACCAAAATAAAAATCATTGCTTTTATAAAATGCGCTAATAAACTGAAAATCAAGATTGATAAAAAAAGTTAGTGCATAAATTGAATTCACTAGTGTTAAGATTCTATAAAAGCAATGTTTTTTATTTTGCTTTTGAAGTAGAAAATAATGATTAGACCTAGTCAATTTTGTATTGAAAATTTATGATGAAAATAGATTTTTTATTGTCATTATGTGGTACAAAAAATACATTTTATTGGGCTTATATGAAGAAAAAACGATGGATTATGTTGCAGTTCTATGGAGACGAAAAATACTTTTCCTTGGTATTATATAGATAGAAAAACAGATTCTAATTCCAATATATATGGCAAAAAAAAATTCTTAATTGTTTTGGCTATATGAGCTTTCACTTTCCTATAATTGATTATTAACTAACAGAGAAAGTTCGGTGCGGGAAGGGTTAGCCCTGAATAGCGTAGTTTCGAAGAAGTTGACATTAAATTAGCGCTATTTCATCCCAATAATCGTACTCAGATATATTTCCCACGAGGTTCAAGAATTTCAGGTTCAACAATTTTTCGATCCAGTTACCGAGTTTAAGTTATACAATCAGAATTTTGGGGCTTTTCTCAAAACGCACTGAGAAAAATGGAACACGCAACCGCACAGTTTTGACGCAAAAAAAGTTCTGGAATCGCAGGCAAGTCAGTCTCATAGTCAGGAGTTATGTTGTCTGTCATAAACAAAATTCCAATACTTTCTTGGATTGTTTATCGTAAAAATCCAATATTTGACAGATTTCCTGCCTTCTTTTGCCTGAGGAAACCCATACGACAGGAATTATCCTCTTATCCTTTCTCAAGAAGACCCAAGTATAAATTAAAACTGGAAAAAGGGTGGAAGTGCTGTCTTAAAAGTTCCATCTGCCAATACTTTTTTTGATAAAGCCATAAATTCAAGGCCGTTGCTCGAAAAAATTACAGTTTTGGTTTCTTGATGCAGGAGAAAGCGTTTCATGTTCACATTCAGGGTCCATGGGGGCTCTATTTGAGCTCAGTCAGAAGTGTAGAAAAAATGGCAAAAGTTTGGATCTCTTTTGACTCATAATTTGGCGGAACTGTTCATGTCAGTATTTATTTTTTTTAAAGAAATTTTGAAAGAAATTTTTTAAGTTGGCAGTCGGATCGTTTTCAAGATTTTTAACTTTTGATCGAAACTTTTGGTACGCTATCTTTTCAAATTGCTGTAAATGGGTGTGACTAACTACACGGCGGGTCTTTAAAAACATTTCCTTAAGACAAAGGAAAGTCTCGACCCAGCTTTTTAAATATAATTATATTTGAGATAGAATCTACCTTTTTTTTGTCTTTTCATAAGAAGTCCTCGCAAATTAGATTTTTTCCACATTTTTTGCCCTTACTTTTGCAGAAAAAATCATTTCAAAAGTGTTATCAAAATAACCACTCTTATTTTTGAAGTCTTGTGATATCATATGAATAATCTTTTCGATAAACTGGTTTTCAAAAGATGTGGTTGTTTTTTTTAACTTTTGTGCCACTCTGTTTTTTTAACCTAAATCAATTCACATATTTGACGAGCATTGGGTGGTTTTTTGAATTTGACTACTGCAATTATAGTTTTTAGTTCATTTTGTTACACAGGCAATTTCAAACTATCTGATTATTCGGCCGAATTTTCCACAATAAGTGCTGGCAAATTCTCTAAAAACGAGAACTTTTGAGTATGAGTTGTTTGAAACCCGATAAGTGCAAAAATAGTACATCACTCATTTTTTGAAAGTTTTAGATCCATTCTTTGGCCAACACAAAATTTTTATCGGATTTTTACAGCCAATTTGATTCTGTGTCCGAATTCCGTGCTTTCAACTTCGAAAACTGGACAATCTGTTGCGGAAAGTTTTCATGCATTTTTCCATTTAAAAGTTGAAAGGAAGGCAAACTGCACAATCGAATAGCAAGTGTTTAAAAAGCACGCAAAACGTGATCGATTTCTAGTTTCGAAAGTGGAAATTAATTTACAGATTTCCCAACGGAACAGAAATGTTATCAAATAATCTAGTTTTTTTTCAAGTTGAGTTATTTTTATCAAAAAAAGTTTCAATCACAATTATTTTTTGAAAATCAAAGAGCCTTAAGGCCATATACATATTTTTTGATTTTCGAAATTTGAAGTTTTTTCAAAAAACAAGTCATTGTTTTTTCTATTTCTTTGTGTGCATGGCCTTTTTCGGACTGTCTGTTGGCTATGTTGTTTTATCAACTTGAGTTATTTGTTTTGTTTTTATGCACTTCAAATTAATACTACGACTTTCGATGAAAGTGAAGGAAAGTTTGTACTTGGTGTATTTTTTTTCGTCAGACAAATTTCAACTTGTTGTTGTTATGTTTTTTAAGTTACCCCACTAAATGGCAAATTAGATTTTCTGAAGAATAAACAAATGTTATTGGCTAAAATAAATTTGCAGTTAAACTTTTGTAACGCAGTAGTTTTCGTTAAAGTCGAAATCATTTTAATGGACAATATATTGAAAGACCTTATTGTTTATGGAAAGTAACATTGTTTTTTAAATTTTTAATACATTTTGAAGCCAGCAGTTTGGTTTTATTAATATCGTTTTGTTTTTTACATAGAGTGTAGGCAGATGAAACAAGATATAAAAAAGTCAAAAGTCAGTTTTTCAAAAATTTTAAAAAAATTTGTTTCAACTAAAAAAAAAATTTTATTGACGTTTGCGGAGAGTCGTGACATTCAGGGCTTCACCCTAATATGAGCAGTCTTGTTATGATTGATGAATAATTTTTTTTGAAAAACTATGAGTTGAAGTTGTTGGCGTTTTTTGGCTGATATGAATTGTGGCAATTGTATTTCGATCCCCTGCTATGGCAATGATAGTGTGTGAGGAGAGCTCTCACTTGACCTCTAGCTTCAGGTCTTACAGCGTGACCAAGTTCGGCTGCAATAGTGGTACCACGTGAAGTTCTAGACGCGTGACCAAGTTCGGCTGCAATAGTGGTACCACGTGAAGTTCTAGACGCGTGACCAAGTTCGGCTGCAATAGTGGTACCACGTGAAAGTTCTAGACGCAAAAAAAACGACTTTGAGTCGCAAAAAAAGCTACGCTCATCAAAATAACTCAGTCTGGAATGTAGGGAAATAAGAGAAACGGACCATGCGTAGACAAGCTAGATAGCTTTTCATTGATCCTCTGCCAATCGCAGAAACCACAATTATTTAGTTGCTCTTGAACTGAGTTTGTGTTACCTGATCTTGCGGGGAGAAAAGAGCCTGAATTTAAAATCGTTTCCAGCAAAAGAACGGAACAATAAGTCGGTTAGACTAAAAATGCTTTCGGCGAGAAGAGCTAAGTGTGAAAGCGTGTCGTTTTGCCATCCAAATTATTGGTTTATAAATTTTTTCAAACAATATTATTAGGAAACTAAGGATATAATAAGCACCAGATAAGAAAAAAAAATTGAATTGAAATCTCTCAATTAAGTAATTTTCAAAAAGACCGTTTATTCATGCCAACTGAAGATCAGACCAATTAGCATTTATTCAAGGTAAATTAAATTTTAACTAGTCACAGTTTTTCATCTAGATTGTTAGTTTTAAATAGTCCTCGGGTTTTTCTTGACTTAAAGCTAACAAAAAATAGGGAAGCTTTCAAAATTTTCATAATTATTTAAAGGCACCTAGATCTCTTTTCTTTGTAATTTTATTAACAAATTGCGATGTGATGCTATCAGGTCTTAAAAAAGATAACCGTTACAGAATATGTTTTCATACCCTTCGGAATTTCAAATTTGATATCTTACGCGCCATTGAAACATCGTCATTTCAATCGCAGTTTCATTTTTTGACCCGAGGCGAGAAAAGCAGCTGAAAAGATAGTGGAAAAATGTCAACTGGTTTTTGAATCAAGATTTGGTCAACGTATTCATCATCCTTGTAAGTTGATCTTCTCCAAATTTAAGTTTCATCTTGCTAGCCTGGAGAAACGAGTGAATTCCTGCATTTCTGAATACTCTCGATATCAAAGACAAACAAATTTTTATAAACTTATTTTATTTTTTGTTTCAAAGGGTTGTAATTCTTTTTCAGTATTTTTGCTCCCCTTTGAATTAAACATTTATAAAATTAATCATTTTAAAGCAGGCGCGATTTTAGGGGGGGGGGCACGTGCCCCCCCCCCCCCCTTTTGAAGGGAACCAAAAAAAGAACCAGTTTTTTCATACATATTTGAGTACATAATTTTCCGAAAAGCGCCTTCGGCGCACCATTTAATGACTATTTTTTCCTTGAAAAATCAGTTAAAGCGAAATATTTCATATTTCAGAGAGTTTATAACCAAACGGAATGTAAAATGGAATGAGTTCAAAAAATGGAATGAGTTTATCGTTGGAACTCTAGTCGTCGGTTCTTCTGGCTGAAACGGTTGATAATGTCGTCCAGGTCAATCTTGAGGTCTGAATGTACGTACATCATTGCAAGTCCCGTCAGACGCTCTTCTCCCATTCTGGACCTCAGATACGTCTTAAGGAGACGCAAAACAGAAAAGGAGCGCTCTGCTGAGCAAGTTGTCACTGGAAGGGTCGCAAGCACCGTAAGAAGAACACTGACATTCGAGAAGAAAGCTGGATCACAGTGCTCAAGAGCTTCCACGGCGGTTGATGGGGCATTTTCATCGTGAACCCACTTCTGTTGCCACAGCTCGATCTCGGCTGCGACACCAGAGGAACTGGGAAGAAGGGGGCCGTAAAACTCGAGGCAATCGCAAATGTCATCAGGATCAAGTGAGCAGTCGTGTATGCTGGAAGGCAGAAGACGAGCGAGTCCTGATATCTTCTCGGAGTGTTGCAGGAACCGATCGTTGAAGTCTTGTAGCAAATAATCTAAGAAAGGCAAATAAACTGTATGCAAATAGTGCGTTTTCGGGTCTGATGCTGTTGGTTGAGTAGTCGTTCTACGTCGTCGGCTGGCAGAAGGAAGGGCATCTATCCGAAGTTCGCCAACCATCTCTTCAGCATCTTTGTACTCATTGTCAAAAGAACCGCTCCCAGATCCGTCTCGCCATGTCTGTAGAAGGTTGCACACAGTCCGGATGTGTTTGAGACATCCCACCAGCTCGAGATCCACAGCTTGCAATTTGATGCTGACGGGCTTTGTCAGGATGAGCACATGTTTCAAGCACTGCAGAGAAATGACAAACTCATGACGGGAAATGGCTGCAAGAAGACATATTGCCTCGGAGGCAGCTTCTCTGTCGTTCCACTGGCTGATCTGCTCCAAAGTCATCGCAATTGAGTCGTAGAGCTCTGCGAAGACCAGGACTGCATCATGTCGCTCGACCCATCTGGTATCCGACAGACGAGGTAGCACTGTGTGGGACGTTTCGGGGTGGACAGCCTCTACTGCTGCTTTGAAAACTTCTGATCGTTTTGCAGATCTCCTCAGATGGTTGGCTACCTTGTTGATGAGGCCGTCAGCCGCTGTAATAGCTGGAACGTTGCTACTTGATGAGATTACCAAGTTGAGGCAATGGGAGGCACAGTGCATCCAGATTGCACGTGGAAACAACTCACGAACTCGCGATTGCACACCGCTGTGAACTCCCGACATCGCCGATGCCCCATCGTAACTCTGTCCGACAAGGTCTTGTGGGTCCAGTCCAAGATGGCGGATTGTTGAGAGTATTTTTTCTGCTAGCCCTGAACCAGTCAAGTCTTTGACTTCCACAAAAGCCAGAAACTCCTCGTTGATTCGCCCATCAGTGACGAAACGAGCACAGAGTGACATTTGCTCTTTGCGCGACACATCAGTTGTTTCGTCTGCGATCACTGTGAAAAACCTCGCTTTCTTGATCTTCTTGACGATTGTCTGTTGTATCTGGTCTCCGATGTCCCCAATGATCTCGTTCTGAGACTGCATGCCGAGGTAGGTAGCGTTTTTCTTGCAGGATATCAGGTGCTCTTTGAGGTCTTCGTCCCCACTGACCGCTCTGAATTGTAGAAGTGCTCTCAGGTTGCCACACTCGGCGTCAATGTCTTCCACCGTCTCTGGAACCGTCAGCGACCCAGAGTCTCGATGACCGCGGAGAGGAAGTCCCATCCGACCAGCAAAAACAATTGTGCTGACGATGGGCTTGAGGCGTTTCCGGTTTTCTGCAACTCTCTGATGAACCTGTTTGTCCAGTTGTTGATCTATTGACTTGGCGGGATGCTCGAATGCGTAGATAAAATCTAGTGCGACCAGGGAGGCGTCCTTGTGGTAGTTTGTGTTGCAGTGGGCGTCGAAGTATCCCTCACTGCCTGTGAGCCTGCTGTATCGGGTGCATCCTTTGTTGATGAAGGTCACGGGCGCTGTGCTGCCATTTCGTCGTCTGACCGCGTCCCGATCTGCGAAGAACAGGCAGACTTTGCAGAACAGTCCAGCTGGTTCATGTGAGTAACACAGCCACGATCCATGAATCTCGAAATGCCGTGCATTGAGGTGTCTCTTTTTTCCCGATCTTGTCTCATGCGGCCAGTTGTTTCCGGGGAAAACGGGTATTTGTCGAGTCTTCAGAAGAGCATATTTCTGTCCATCAGTTGCTGACGAAGGATCGCCCACAAAAACACCAATGTCAGCAGGGGTGTCCGTTGAAGCCTCATGGACTGCAGGTTGGGTACCAGAAGTGCTAGGCTGATTCTCGGTCACGACATCTGATTCTGTCACGGGAGACTGGGATAGGTCGCCTGAAACAAAACGTAGAGTTCCACAAACGATCAAAACGCTAACCAATAAAACAAAATTTTGATTGAAAAAATAATGAAAATAAAAATTGAAACTCACTGGATTGTGATGCTTGTGGAGTTGAAAAACCAAAGAAGGACGTAATCTTTGAGGATGACCTCGGTGACGGATTTGTTGTCGAACTGCGTTTAGACATTACTCTGAAAGTGAATTTGAGTGGAATGATTTTGTAAATTTAGCGTTCAAATATATACTGAATTTTGCGGCCAAAAAAACAAGTGTTAATAACATGTGTGAATTTCAAAGGACTCAAGTTTTCGCATCATTGTATTTCAAAAGTATTCATCCAGAACCGCTAATCACACATATTTCTGAAAAAGGCGACAAAATGAGGCGTGAATTTAACAGCTGTGACTCATTTTCGGAAAATCGCATTATGTTAGAAAGTGCCCCCCCGTTGAGAAAATCCTAGAATCGCGCCTGTTTTAAAGGTATTTGAAGTTCAAGTATTGAGGCGAATTGCTCTATTGGCGCGACCAATGCATTTTCCACTTGATCACAAGTGATTAACTTTTTACTTAACACCAGTTTTGAATCTAGGGTTTTTTCTTTTCTCTCCCAAAACACTATAAGCATCGTATTTTACCATTTGGGTGGGCAGGGGGCTGAAATTCCCCATATTGTAGCCAGGGGCGGATCTAGGATTTTCTTTGGGGGGGGGGGGCGGATTTTCAAATTTTTTTCAGGTCGACCAAATTGGTTTTCCGAGCTCTCTTAAAGCACTAAAAAGAAAGACGCTGTTTTGGCCAAATTTTCTGCGCCGCAGTAAAATTTTTGAAAAAACACGTCAAAAAAGCCGTTTTTGGGCACTTTTTGGAAAATTTTGACAAAAAAATCGCGTTTTTTTGGCGCGCGCTTCTCAAAGTTAGTATATATTGGCGCCTAAGGCGTCTTTAGAAAAATTTTAGGGTCGGTCGGCCAAAAATGGATTTCTTAAAAAGTACCAAAGGGGACCCTTTGGGTCGGCAGGGGGTCTAATCCCTGAGAAGGGGCGTCCACCTATGATAAGGTAGTTTGACGCGGCCTTAAAAATATTTCTTTTACAAGAATTCGAATTTAGCTGCAAGTGATAGAAAAGCTATTTTATCTGAAAGGCGATAAAGTTAGGTTAATTGAAACTTAGAAAACCGGTTACTCCTAGAAAACCATTTTTTTTCAAGTTCGAGATTTCCTAAGTAACCAACATTTACTCAATGACGATTCAAAAATGACGTTAGAACTTCATGTTCAACCAAATTTCATGTTGCTCCAATCTTTTGTCTCCTTAATTTGATTTCCTTCGTGTAATCTTTTCGTTAAAAGGTCAAGTGAACAATTTTGTCTTAAAACCAATCAAATGAACCTGTCTTTCAATATCGGAAAAACAAGCTTTAGCATTGGGTTAACTTGGTACAAAATTTTTAATTTCGATTGACAGAAAAAAAGACTATTAAATTACGCGAACCCTTTACCTCATTAAGTGATTGCAGAGGAAATTGCTCACATCAATGTCCGCTTTTAATAGAGCAATCAATGGTTTTACGAAGGTGACTGTTCTCATGACAGAAGAACCGAATAGCAGAAATTTTCCAGCCCCTCAAAGTCCTTTTAACTCTTCAAAAATTTGACTGCAGCCACGATTTCTTTAAGATTTTTTGAATACTGAAATTATTTCTTTTGCCTTGTGATTTCCACCCATAAAGGAAAGTGTTCACGTGATCCACTTTCGATCGACCCGTCTATCAGTTATTTCACGACATTTCCTGACATTTTGCTTTGATTTGGCTCCGGTCGGGTGGTTCCATTTAATGGCTCGGCTCTCAAGTTTGCAGCCGAGATTAATTGATAAAATTCTAGAAATCAACTCAGCGTAAACCCTCGATTGTTTACTTAATTGATATATCAGCTGAACAGAATCAAAAACTCAGATCAATGGTTTTTCCAATTCAATTGCTATATTTTTGTTTCCTTGCGTGTTGGCTCAATTCGAATTTGATAATCAATTTTTTAAATCATTTCTTTTTATTTAGCTTGATCGAATTGAAATAGAAATAAAATAAAAACTTTAAAAAAAAAAGTTTTGGCAATAAATTTCATTAATTGAAGTAATTGAAAATTAGTTGCCCTGGCTCATAATGACTATTAAAAAGTTGACCGAAGTGAACTTTACTCGGAATCCGCTTATTATAGTTGAAGATGTGTCGGTTACAGCTGAAAGTATCTCTAAGCAAGATGATTCAAAGGTAGGTTCAACATAAATTAAATTTATTCTTCATTTTTGCTCCGACCATTCGAAAAGTCGAAAAGAATTTTGGGTTCGGGTCGCTTTTGCTAGCCAATTTTGATAACTTCAAGAACGCTCGCAGGGGGTGTGTCGTAACAAATTAAAGCCCTTTTGGTCGTGATTCGGTTCCTATCAAATTTTGAATAATTTCTCTCAGTTTCGAGAAAAACGTCTGAATGTTTTCGTTTTTTTTTATTGGCAATTCATGCATTTGTTCGCCTTTTTCAATAGCCTTTTCTGGATAAAAATAACAATTTTGGCAAACAATTGGGGCAAAAAAATGCTTTCCTTATTCTTGGTTGTATCTTTAATCAGGTCGGAACAGTCTGTGCTGCACTACAGGAATCGCACTACAATATTATAAATGATAATTATTATCTTTGATTTGAAAAATAATTACTTAAAAATTTAAATTTCGTAGAAGTTATTGATGAAAATCAACTAGTCATAGTATTGCCTTCATTTTAATATATACGATGGAAATGTACAATTGCGTGTTCCGCAATTTTTCTTAAAAGTCATATGCTAGCGTTCGAATTCAGTTAACAAAAGCCTTTTTAGGAGAATTTTTAGGAGCCTATTGAAAAATTATCTAAGAAAGTCTGTATGTAGTTGCCGGGTAAAGTTTTGATGTACATTTTTTGGAAAGTTCTATGACTTAAACAAACGTAAAATGTTCTTTTTTGAAGAATTTGTCGAATACTTCAGGAATTAAAAGCATTTTTTTCAATTTCAGTCATCAGAACATAGTACTTCGCGTACAAGATAATCGATTTCAGTTCACAACGCTGTCTTTCTAGAAATTTGTGGATAATTAGAATACATTTTAATTTGCTAAAAACAACGAGTCTGCCGAGAAACTAACCTTTTAATTAGAAACTATCCGAAAGCGCATGTTTTTTGTGTAGAAAAATAGAATTTAATAGATTTTTTGAACCCCGTTTGTAACAGATTTATTGTACCGGTGTAAAGTTTGTAGTTCAGAAGAGCAGTATTTTCCTCTCACTTAAACATTTGTTGGTAAAAATCGTAAAAGTCTGATTTTTTTTTGAAATTCTGTATCAGATTGAGTCGCAGAATAAATCAGTAAAACTCCAGCTTTTTCAGAACAATCTTTAGAACTGGAAACTGTTAAATATTTCAGACATAGAAAACTTTCAGCCATTGTGACATCAATGCATGATGTCATGCATTCCTTATTTGCTATTTTATAGAATATTTTAAATAATTTATTTTGTTATTAGTTTCGAGCTCAATCATACTGTTTGCTTAAGTATATAAACATTGATGGTTACTGATACCAATCATAGGAAGGTTTAAACCGAGAAATATCTCGAAATCCGATTTTTTTTCTTTCGAATCAAGCGTTTTGTAAAACTGGCTGAATTGTCTCAGGCTGAATTTTACTCTGAGACAAAACTCTTACTCATCAATGATCTATTTCTACAACAGTTCATAAGATTTAAATTTTCGAACTTAGATGGCTGCATTGGCGCACAGACAATTCGGCCAAAGACAATTCAGCTTTATTTGCTATTTTATAGAATATATTAAATAATTTAATTTGTTATTAGTTTCGAGCTCAATCATACTGTTTGCTTAAGTATATAAACATTGATGGTTACTGATACCAATCATAGGAAGGTTTAAACCGAGAAATATCTCGAAATCCGATTTTTTTCTTTCGAATCAAGCGTTTTGTAAAACTGGCTGAATTGTCTCAGGCTGAATTTTACTCTTAGACAAAACTCTTACTCATCAATGATCTAATTCTACAACAGTTCATTAGATTTAAATTTTCGAACTTAGATGGCTGCATTGGCGCACAGACAATTCGGCCAAAGACAATTCAGCTTTATTTGCTATTTTATAGAATATATTAAATAATTTATTTTGTTATTAGTTTCGAGCTCAATCATACTGTTTGCTTAAGTATATAAACATTGATGGTTACTGATACCAATCATAGGAAGGTTTAAACCGAGAAATATCTCGAAATCCGATTTTTTTCTTTCGAATCAAGCGTTTTGTAAAACTGGCTGAATTGTCTCAGGCTGAATTTTACTCTTAGACAAAACTCTTACTCATCAATGATCTAATTCTACAACAGTTCATTAGATTTAAATTTTCGAACTTAGATGGCTGCATTGGCGCACAGACAATTCGGCTAAAGACAATTCAGCCAATTTGCTATTTTATAGAATATGTTATCCGATTTTTTTCTTTCGAATCAAGCGTTTTGTAAAACTGGCTGAATTGTCTCAGGCTGAATTTTACTCTGAGACAAAACTCTTACTCATCAATGATCTAATTCTACAACAGTTCATTAGATTTAAGTTTTCGAACTTAGATGGCTGCATTGGCGCACAGACAATTCGGCCAAAGACAATTCAGCCTTATTTGCTATTTTATAGAATATATTAAATAATTTATTTTGTTATTAGTTTCGAGCTCAATCATACTGTTTGCTTAAGTATATAAACATTGATGGTTACTGATACCAATCATAGGAAGGGTTAATTGAGAGCTGATTACCAATTGATGAGAACACTAACGTAATAAATTCCAAAACAGCTCGTACTTACCACTGTAAATAACTATATAGCCGTGCACGCCGTCCCCAAGGCACGCTATAATGCAGCCCGCGTCCAGACAATTCGGCCAAAGACATTTCAGCCGATTTGAAATTAAGACAATTCAGTCAAAATATGCAGACAATTCAGCCAGACACAATTCAGCCTATAATAGTGACAGCCGCAGTCGCGCCAACGTGTTGCGAGCTTGCCAACAGAGGGTAGGACTCTATACGATTTTTGGAGCCGGTTATCGCTGCGAAGCGGCGACGCTCGCTTAGTGAGCCCACGGGCGACCTTAAAGCGAGAAATATCTCGAAATCCGATTTTTTTCTTTCGAATCAAGCGTTTTGTAAAACTGGCTGAATTGTCTCAGGCTGAATTGTCTGTATACTTTTGACTGAATTGTCTGAATTTCAAATTGGCTGAATTTTCTTTAGCCGAATTGTCTGTGCGCCAATGTAGCCATCTAAGTTCAAAAATTTAAATCTAATGAACTGTTGTAGAATTAGATCATTGATGAGTAAGAGTTTTGTCTCAGAGTAAAATTACAGAAAATATCTAGGAGTTTCCGTTTTAAACTCTATTTGTCGGAGGTCCTAGATGTATTGTGTACATAATATAACAAGACTGCTCGTATCAGGGCGAAGTACTGAATGTTCCGACTGCCTTTTAACGTTTATGGAGCATTAGTAACATAAAAAAAATTAAATGTAATAAAATAAAATGAATTTTTTTTCTTCTAAAATTTGACATTTTTTTTATGAAATCATCACCCCACACGCCATTTAAAATACAAAAGAATAGATTTTGCTCTTTGTAAGAAATCAATTATGGCAAATAAGCTTCTTTCAACCAATTTGGAACGATTTCTATGACGGATTAAATCTCCGCTTCGCGTTAATAGGGCGAAATATATCGCGTGTTAATTGTCCCAAATTGACCAAAATCGCAATCTTTAAACCCCCTTAACTTTACGAATAAGTATCACAGGTGAAACATCGTTTCACATTTAAGCTTCGGACAACAATACCTTTTGAATGATATAAAAACATTACATCAAAAATGGCTAGTTAAAAAGTCGAAATTTGTCTGAAGAAAAAAAACCCACCCCGAGCACAAATATTCAGTTACTTTCGTATCGAAAGTCGGATCAATAAATTAAACGGGTAAGGGTATTAGGTGCCGAAGGAAGCAGGTCCGAATTTGTGGCAAATTTTGTTCACGACTTTTTGAAATCCATGATTTTTGTAACCAAAAAAATTGTTAATCAAATATTATATCTGATATAGCAAAACAAGCAGCACTGTTCTATCGATGCTTAAGTACTCCTACAGAACAGGAATTTCTTATCTCTAATCAGAGTTAAAGTGGCACTCTCTAGAGGCTGAAATAGGACTGGAATTTTACTGAAAAAATTACTGAAGCCTGTTTGATTTGCACTGCGAGAACACTTTTCTTGTTTGAAAACATTTGCGACGTACTTTCAAATGCCAATCGATTATCTAATTTAAAAAAAAGACCCATATACTTCACATGATCGGCTTCAATGGATTTTTAGGGTGATTGATATTCGATCAAAGTATCTTTTGCCTCAAAATTAGCTGAAAATGATATCTTCAAGCTAGCAAAGGAAATATTTGAAGACAAATTGTCTGCGTTCCAATCGGATTGTCGACGCCATCAAAGCCACTCACTTATCAAACTGCTCCATCTTTTCAGACATAATTATCACAATTGTTTTTCCTTTTTTCGCCTCGATGAATCTTGTCTTCGTCTGCCTTCAATTTGTCAGCTCTAATTAATTAACGGCGATTAATAAATTAGCCGAATATACCTCACGGTTACCTAATAGTTATGTAGCAATTATGTAACAATTACGAAATTCATGCAAGTTTCAATCAAATGAGGAAAATTTTGGCTGATTTACATAATCTTTGACATAATTATATGCTGGGTTATATGCCGGCGCAGTTTCGGCTGGTTTATACTTCGGCTGTTTTATTCACTCTCTAATTAACTACTGTCCTCTCAATTTTTTTGGGAGTGAAAAAATGCAATATTTGTATTTTTAAATTAGGCAAACAAATTTTAAGTAAAGTCAAAGTGGTTGCAATTTTTGCAGCTAAATGTCAACTTCAGTTAAACAATCGACCTTAGTCTGCGACGAAGTTGCTTTCTTGGTAAATGTAGCAAGCAGCATCATTATTTGGTTCCCAATTGGTTCAAGCGTCTCTCAATAATTTGAGGTAAGAGTACCTGGTTTTTGAACGACAGAAATTTTAGAGACAATTTTATTTAGATTAATGATGTGAAATTTAGCAAAGCTTTCATTATACAGATATGATATGGATGCAGTAACAGTTGCAGAAAAATGTTCAAACTTTTTAAACAAAGAGTTCGCCTATTTGGAACATTCAAAGCAAAATCGCCCTGTGAAGGCATGTATTTGGTGTTTGATTTATAGATAATGCCGAATTGAAGGCAGCACTTTTTGGTCAATGAGTCATGAAGACGTTCATTAACCTAAAAATGCTCATTTTGACATCCAATTCTATTTTCAGTTTTTTCAAAAAAGTCAATTACCCTAAAAATTACTTTTTCTAACAGATTGAAGCGAAGGCTGTTTATCCACGAGGGTACAGACCAGCATACGAGCTGTTAAGCTCTTTACGGCATCAACAACTACAGACGTTCAAAAAACGTTCCCGACGTTTTTCATTCGTAATGGTTTCTTTTGGCAGAATCACGTTGAATTTTTCTAGAGCCAGTACTTTTGCTTGAGTATCGGATCGTAATGAAACAATTTTTTTCTGCTGTGATCATTAAGCTAGGATATATTACCCTAAAATTTCCCTGTATCTCAAGAAAGTTTTTGAAGGAGAAGCATCTTGCTGAATCCACTCTAATCTTCATTCAAAAAACCCGAAGTAGCTTCGATCTTTTTTCAATCCAGTTTTTGAGTTTACTATTAACTGAATCTCAGTTAATTGTTCCGACCATTGAAAATGGGGAGCAACTTAGTATTCGAGTTTGTTTAGTTTTTTTTTGTTTTCCACCAGGTACCACGAACAATCATCAGACTGGGTTAAGTAATATATCATATTAAAGCCCTTTCAGTCGTGACTCGACCAACATTAACAATTTTTTTAAATCCTAGTGTCTAGAAAAACCGGTTTGAAGTTTTTGGTTTTTCGTCTAACTTCGACCGATAGTGATGATAGCTTTGGTAATTTAGACTAAAAAAGTATATTTCGTTTTTCCAAATGAAGGCTAGTTTCAAAAGCTATATTTGGCACTTCCTTGGCAAGAAAAGGAAATTTTATAAATTTTTTTATAAATGTGCAAAAAATAGAGTTTTTTAAAATTACTTTTCATTTTTTGTTTTTTATTCTTTTTTGAAGACAACCGTTGTCGATTATGCCTAATTTACTAACTTTTTGGGCGTTTGTATAGTTCATCATCACACCACGTACAAAAAACGACCTAATTGGAAGAACTTAATAATTTGAAGAACTTTTATTTGTAGTTTTTATGAATATTGTCGGATCATTCTAGGCTACTTGCACAGCAATCGGCTATCCTGGTTTATTATTTGTTATTTTTGTATTTTTCCATAATCATTTGGTAATCCATTCTGGTTGCCATATGGGATCACCTCTTTGATACTATTTTACGGTATCCATTTTTGGATGGTCAACACTAAATTTTTCTAAAAGCGCATTGGGGAATAATTTTGAGGGGGCAGCACGCGCCAAATAAACACCATATTGTGGCTAAACTTTTTCAAAAGAACCCAAAAGTTTAGTTTTTTTTTAAATTTTGCTTACGCGCAAAAATTTTTGGCAGCATACCGTCCTTATCTAGAATAGGGTTTAAGGGAACTCGAATAATCAAATTGAATAACCAAAAGTAGATGATCGACCAAATTTCCAAAAAAAATTTTTGAAAAACGCTCATTCGAAAAATTTCTGCGGATGCTTTTGTAGTGATTATTTTGAATTTCCGAGAATGTGCGCAACATATACAATTTTTATGGTGTTTCAATTTTCCCCTGATTGGGTTCTTTCTATCGCCAAATCAGGTGCCGTAAAAACGCAAAACACGTTCACCTTATTAGCTCGAAATTAGATCAAAAATTAAAAGTTTTAAACCGGTTTTTCTGGACATTGAGAAAACTTTTTCTAAAATTTTTAATGTCGTTCAAATGACGACCAAAAGGGCTTTAATATTATATATCATTCGAAACAATCCGATGATACCACTAATCTCACTAATTAAATGTTTATTGTTCGAAGCTTTTCTGTCGAAATATGTTGATTGTCTTTTTTTCGATTTTTTTGGACCGCTATGTGATAAAGAACCATATTCGGAATAATGTGAGAGAAAAATATGTTTTCTAGAAAAACTTGTTATTTTCTGTTTATTTTTGCGAAGATAATTTTGAAAGGAGTTTTCTGACCTAGATCCGCCCCTGCTCAAAGAAGCAAGAAACTAGATTTGCTATGCCCTAAAAATCCGGTGTGAACTTACACTTTTAAATAAAAGTGTTAATTAGTAGAATTTAGGCTGAGTAGAATTTGTGTATGATAATTAGAATTAAACTGATGATGTTCTATGGAAGTATTTTTAGGGGTGCGTATAGTAAACCGATGTGTCAGTAAGTTACCAGATCAATACGCCGATTTACCGTAATAGTTACATCAATTGCGGATTTAAATATTTATAGAATAAATGTTTCCTGAGCTAGAGCAATAATTTTAAAACTACGGGTCGCATGGGAAGAGTTATTTTATTCCATTTTTAGATTCAATTTTTGTTTTCAGGGAAAAAAATCACAGTTACATAATTGAATCATGAATTTTCGGCTTACTGATCTGGGCCGCCCGTTTTTGGTTCTCTGATACATCGGTTTACTGATCTACCACCTATTTTTATATCTCAATGAAAGCGGTTCATATCTTCGTCGGGGTTAAATTAACGCGCGCTGTTAAGTATTGTTTATCTCGTTTATCACAAATTTGTTTATCAAAAGTTCTGCGATTTAGTCCGCTCTCAAATTTATTACAAATTGAATTGATGCCCGCTGATTTGTCTGGCTGGTTTCGTACAAGTTTCTATTTTTTTAAAACTTTTTTGCTTATTATTTTTTCAGCACAAAGTATGCAAGACTATTTGAAGGACAATAGCTAACTCAAAGTTTTGCCCTGGTTCGACAGTATGGTTTAGCTAAATTTCCTGGTATTTGAGAAGTACATGTACGTTGGAACCAATACATTTTCCAATCTACCCCGTAAATTGTTTCCGGTCTTTTTCATTGTCCTCGATTGAATTGATGGCAACCAAATAATATAAACACTGCTAGTATTTTTTCTATTGGACATTCTGTTGTTATCATTCACTTGGTAGCTACCAGCTACCTCAACTTAGCTTTGAAACCTCACTGGAGAGTCTCAATTAATAATGCGCTTCAGATGAAAACAGCAACCAAGCGGCCTTGAATCTTCTTTGTCTTTTCCGTCTCATTTGGTAAGATGATTATCTCTCAAATTGGCAAAGCAGACAGTAAGATTAGCGAAGCGAACTGACTTTTGTTCTCATTATCTCCACTAAAGCGGGTTTTCAGTTACTACTCTTATTTTCTGTTTTTGTAGTATATAGTTATTCAATTCAATCCAGCCATCTCACTGAACTCATATTATTTTGAATCAAATGATAAAGAAAAGTTCCCGATTTTACAAACAGTCATCAACTAATGCCGTTGGCATCTAGTTTTTTTTGCGAATCCCAAAAACCGAAAACACCCGATTCAATAAAAACAGGGAGGCCTAAGGTTCGAGCCCCTGGACAGCTATTTTTTTGCACCATTCTCTGTTTTTTAGAGTATGTATCTTTTCAATGTCTGAAATGACTCGTACTGTAATTACCTTGGTCGATGTGGTACCCTACATTGCAATAGCATCCTGTATTTTTTAAATTCAAACTTGTGATAATTAGAATGCAAAAACAAACAAGACTGCTCGTACCAGGGCGAGGCCCTGAATGTACCAACTGCCTCTTAAGGTCTATGGAGCAGTAATAATATGAAAAAATTAAATGTAATAAATAAAAATGAACAGTTTTTTTACATGTGAGATTTTTTTGTGACATTCATCCCCCACACGCCATATAAAGAACAAAAGGATAGGTTTCGCTCCTGGTAACAAATCAATTATGGCAAATAAGCTTCGTTCAACTAATTTGGAACGATTTCTAAGACGGATTAAATCTCCGCTTACGCGTTAATAGTACGAAATTTATCGCGCGTTAATAGTCCCAAATTGGCCTAAATGGCAATCTTTTAACCCCGATAACTTTCCGAAAAATCATCACAGGTGAAAAAAATGCCGTCAAAAACGGCTAGTTAAAAAGTCAAAATTTGTCTGAAGAAAAAAAAACCCAACCCGAGCACAAATATTCCGTTACTTTCGTTACAAAAGTCGGAACAAAAAGCAAGGATAACCGGTTTTTGGGCAAGTACATTCATAAAAATATTGGTCAATTTGTGAAAAATGACTTTGGTAGAAAAACAATTAAGCCTGCTCAATTGCTTTTCGACCGAAATTAAACCAAAATGTTTACATAAATGTTTTTTCTCCGATGGGTATTTACCGATACCTTTACATTAATGCTTTTTTACCGATAACTTTACATTAATGTTTTTTTTACATAAATGTTTTTTGCCGATGGATATTTACCGATAGCTGCCTTTTTCCGATAAGTATGATCGTATACCTGATTGTTCGTGAAGAAGAAAAAAGAAAAAAAACCAAAACAAAAAAAAAGAAAAACTAAAACGCAAAAAAGAACAAAAACTGAAACACATGCGCGCGAAAACAAAATAGGTCGGAACAAAAACAATTCATTGCCTATGCTCATTATTTTCCTGCTCCGAACACTGTCGCTGGCTAGTCAAATTATTCATCAACATGCGTAGTCTTACAGCCCATGTATGCCTCACCAAAGACAAAATCCAAGTCTTAGTTTGGACCACCATATTATAATAAATATATAAGTTGTGCAATAATCCAACAGAAAAGAAAACTCATCATTAAAAAAACACCACCTTGAGCAGGCATAGAGGGTAATTCAAGCTGTTAAAATTTTAAAACTCTTATGTTTCACTTTGTTTGCATCTTGTTAATATGTTTTTTATAGAATCTATTCGAAAAAAAAATTCAACAATTTATTTCAATTAATACGGATTTTTGTGGATGTACGCTTTGTCAGTCATTGATTTTTTATCTGAAAATCTCGTTGATTTTTAGTAAATCATTTTGTTGAAGCAGTCGCAATCAATCAAATCAGTATCTTTTATTTTAATTATTAGGTTGTCTAAAGACTATTTAGGCTCAAGTAGAATGTTTTTGACGATATTCATATTGAAATTTATAAGAGACTTATGTAGTGCTTTATTTGATCAGTCACTTTTCATTGTTTTTTTTGTGTTAATTCTATTTGAGTGTTAGTGATTTTATTTTTCTAGTGGTGTCAAGTGATTTGTCTAGTTCTTGATTTGAAATAAAGTGTGTCCATTTTGTCATATGCATGACTGCAATTCGAATTTAAAGTTTTTTTGGAACTGCAGATATTTAGAGCGGTATTTTTGGCAACTCCATATGCTGAAATATTTTATTGATTTTTTGGTTGAATAAATTGCTTGTAAATTCATATGAGAACAGATGAGCTGAGAAACTAACTTGTTTGATTAAAAATGGGAAAGAATCGATTGCTTTTTTTCTTATTGTTTCAAAATGCTGGTTGAGTATAAGATTTTTATCAAACGGTGATTCAAAGGGTTTTATTTTAATTTAATTTTATCGAGTTCAGTTCCAGGAAGTTTTTTCAAAATTTTTCAATCGGTTAGGAGTCAGTCTTGATGTTTTTCCTTTGTTTGTAAATTTTCCGTCTATTAAGATTTTAATTGCAAATTTGTTTTTAGTCCCATAGTTTTGCTAAGTGTTCCGAAATTGATAGTGCCCCTGACATAAAGAATACTTTCACTGTGTTGAGGTTCATTTGGAGGACGATTGATCTAAATAAGAAAAAGAAGGAGACCACAAACAGAACCTTGCGGTACCTTCTTTGATGTTGAGCATTCTTTTGCATTAAAGTTGTACTGGTTTCTTTTGTTGAGGTATGATTTTAGTGATTTAAGAGGAACGCCTTTCAGCCTATAAAGCTGACATTTATAAATAAAAAGTGTGATGATTCACAGTATCGGAAGCTTTAGATAGATCTGAGTACGTGCAGTGTGCCAATTCATCAGAGTTTTTGCTGCAAATGAGACCTTTCAAAGTTTCCAGAGGAGCATCATTTATAAAACGTTCGTTGCGAAATTCAAACTGTTTATTGCTTAAGGCCTCAAAACTATTTTAAAAATGATTATTATCTTCGATAGAATGTTCTTAAAACATTTTTCTAGATTCGTAATTACAAAAATAGGTCTATAATTGCATGGAACTGACTTTTTGTCTTCTTTGAAAGAAGAAATGTTTTTTGCTGCTTGTAAATAAGTCGGATAAGCTGCTTCACTACTTATCTGAGTCAAATTACTGGTCACATACGCTGTTTTAATGGAATTTTTTAAATTAGTTGGGTAGTTTGAGAGACTCATGCCGTCCTTAGATTTTTTGTGGGTAATTGCTTTATTATGTCATTCACTTGCTTTTCATTAGTTCGTGACAGGAAAAAGGAATTCATTTTGTGATATTTTCAAAAAATCATTCTTTTTGTGGAATCCAGATGACAACTCTGGAACTATTGTGATAAAGTAAATGTTCAATTCTTGTACATTTCTATGATTTCTTTCAGTTTTTGATTTGTTTTTCCTTTTATCGCTTTTAATATCTCTAACAGAATCTTTAAATTTTTGCTTGGGTTGTCAGTTGCTTCAAAGACTAAGCCATATACATAATTTTATTTTCGCGTACCCCTATTTTGACCTTGGCAGTTTGCTGTTTCAGTTTTTACTTTGCTTCTAAAGTCCACTCAGTTTGAGAAGGTTTCAGTATTTTGTCTTTTTTTAGCACTCGGCTTTTTTTATTTCATTCGATATCCAGTTTTGTGAAGTTTTTTTTTTGACAACGGTAACATTGCATTCAGAGTAATGTGAATTACTGTTGCAGAAACTCATGTTTTCAAAGATATCAGTTTTACTGCCCAGGAATTCAATTTCGACTAATTTTAATATAAGAGCTAGCTCTTAAATGAAAATTAAAAGCTTTCTTCCGTTTCACATTTTTCTAAAAGGCCAATGATAAAGTCTTCTGTTTCAAAAAAATTTCTTCCGTTTCACAGTTTTCTAAAAAGCCAATGTTAAAGTCAACTTCTACACCAAAAGATCAGTGATTGCGTGTTCATTTATTTTGGTGATACATGGAGCGTTTGCAAACGCCAAATCTAGGGTTGGTTGACTGTTCTGTTTAACTCGTATAATTTCATTTTGTTCACATATCAAATTAAAATCAAGCAGTTTTAATTTTACAATTATTTTTATGCTATCTTGTGTCGCAACTGATACATCTATTACAAAATCCTCACTTACTGCATGTGTCTTAGCGTTAATTTTTTATTCAAACTTATGGGTCACTAAACCTTCAAGGACAATTGCTATTTTTCCGCTGGGCGACTTGTAATTCGCAGTTAGAAACAATTCTGTTTCTTACAGATCGTTGCGAAAGTAAGAAATTAAATATTTCTTTCAGGTTGTACATTTAGAAGTTTTTAAAAAGTTTTGTTCCCTGAAAAGAATTGCTACCCCTCCAGCTCTTTCTTGGTTTTGTTACATGTAGCAATTTGTTTAAAATCATTTTGGCAAAAATGTTAAGATTAAATATGTCCCTCAGCCAAGTTTCTGTTCGATCAACAAAGAAGTTTTGCTGCTGAAGCAGTTCATTCATTTCATCAAAATTTGCTCCAAGAGAGCGTATCTTTGTAGAAAAAGTCTTTCGACTTAAGGTTGATGTAAAAGCTTGGCCGTTTTGCCAGAACCGCTGTTAGTTATTACTATACAATTTTTGTCGCTAATAGTTGATAATGTTTAACGTGTAAAACGCGTCTTATGTATGTGTGTGTGTTCAAAACTAGTTGAGATAAAATTTCATTTTTGTTTCATTATTGATTTTTCACAAAGAAATCTGATAAGTGATCAGTTCATGCCTCGCTCTTTGTGGCTTTATTAATTTGTTTGAAAAAAAAGAGATGGTTTGGAGACGTCAGAGAAAATCGTTCTGATCTCCCGTAATTTTACTGTTTTCAAGTAAGCAATCAAACACTTCATTCAATTCTAGCTCCTGCGGCGAATCGCCGTTACCAGACATGAAAAATTTATTGCTAGCTTTAAACTTATCGTGTTTATTGACTCATGAACCCATTTTGTTTTTTGAATTTTCTATTTATTAAGATCAGCGGACAAACGCTTCACTTGGCACAAAAAAGAAGCTATCACGCTTGTAATAGATTTCAGTGGAAATAGCTTTCATCCATTATCTTATGTAATTCTAGACTAGTGGAAATTGTAGCCATTTTGTCGCTTTCACGTTAGCTTATAGGACATAAGTAATCCTTGTTTTTTTGTTGTCGAGATTTGTTTCCTTATTATAAACATTATACCATTGTAGACGGAAAATGTCAGGAGAGTTTCAAGTTTCATAACTTAACGTGAATATTAGGATCCGAAAAGAATTTTTGCGCAATATCTTATTATTAGGTTCTTATTAAAAAGCTCGGTATAAAAAGAATTTTAAAACAAAATACTTTCATTTAAAATCATTGGAATTTTTTCGAGATATCACCATATTTCAATATAAAAAGTTATTTTACTGTCGTAAATCACTGTGGAGTAGAAGTAGTATTACAATGTTTCTTAGTGAATCGGTATAATTTGGCATATATAAACCAAACTTACAAAGTCAGTTGAAAAACTAATTAGCATAAAATTTAACTATGAGATAAATTGATCAAACTTGTCAGCATAGTGGCACATAGCTTACCAATCATAGTAATCATCCAGCTAACTTTGTTTCGGAATCACATTGTTTAGTTTTTGAGCGCATGATTAAACCGTTTCAAAACCTTGATGATTGTAGTTTAAACACAATTTTTTCTTACAGCCGATAAGTGTAACCTAGTACCAACAACACGATAGCGTTACCTACAAACTAGCAAGAGCCAAACGTTTGATACATGTACTCTATTGTTTGTTTGTTTTTCTCTGCTCCTAGACAAATTAACAAATAATTCAGCCGATTTTTCATTCCTCATCACGGGAGCAATGTTTTGCTTGAAAGGGCTAGAACTGGAAGAAGTTCTCCCTTTAACGTACCGATGCTGGTTTTTCATAATGGTTTTTGCAAGAGCAAGTACATCTTTTGGTGATTTCACTCGTCGAGTCCACGTTTTTTTGCTTGCATCTTGTTGTCAGAGCAAAGAACAGATATACTGCACTTTTTCGTACAGTTCACATAATTAAGTGAGTCAGCAACATTCTTAGAGCAGGCTAATTGGTAGTAAGCACTCAACTTTAAAGATGTTTTTAAAGTTCATCTCTTTTCTATCATCTCTGTCATGTCTTCTGTGTCTCGGACTTGATTGAATTGGGCCATTGCTTTACTATCGTTAAAAAAATTTAAACTTTGGATATTGATGAATTATAATTTTGGATCAAGTTAACAAACATCCCTCATCTCCCAAATAGACCAAGTTAAGACCCTCCACCCAGCGTTCAATTTAATTTAAATTTGCTAAGCGCTGCCTGTACAATGCTCAATTTTGATTGGCTGATATTTTGAACTCTGAACCAAGTTATCATGCTCAACCGTAAACAGTTTTTTGCTGGGGGGGGGGGGGGGGAGAGATTGGGATGTTAATTTGGTCCATACTTTATTCCTGTATTTTAATTTTTTTTTTGTAAAAGCATTGATTATAAAAGTTATGAAACTTAATTGTTTTTATATTAACTCACTTTTATTTACACTACTAAATTTCATGTTTTTCCCGGTTGATCGGAGATATTGATACTTTTTTGTTACAGTTTTTTTTTGTTACTTCAAACAGTGGGCGAGAAATAAACGGCTGATCAAGTTTAGTAAAAAGAATAATAATAATATTAATCATAGTCCTAATGATAATTTCCACAGTCTGTATTCACACAACTCATAACAATAAAAAATCCAATCCTGGAAGAACACCAAAAACGCTTACTGGCCTTTTTGGTGTTTTAGCATGATGGCATTTTTTATTGTAATGAATGAGTTAAATAAAAATCGAATGGGGAGTGAATTCGGTTATCTTCTCGAATGAGTTTTTTTATTAGAGTAGTTTGTACTACAACTGCTGGAGTTTTTTCATATCGGCTTCAGAGCCTGCCTTATTAATTTTCGCGCTTCGCTCATAGCTTTTATTCTTTTTGTAAAGTTGTGACTTCATTTTATTTTTTTTCATCACTATGATTTAGAAAAAAGGCCTATTAATCAAACATATCATAATTTTTAATCAACAAATTCGAGCCATTTGATAAGTAGCTTTTGAGAGGTAAATCATCATTAGCTTTAACTAATAATTTTATCGGTTTTGCGGCTTTTCATGTGAATTTAGACTTTGCAGACCATTTTGAGAACCATTTCTAATTTAGTCTCAATTGTTGAAGTTTGAGCTCTCAAAAAAGGCAGAATCATACCGTGATCAGAACGTGATCAAATTACTACCACACGTATAGTTCGAATTCAGAAGTCAGGTAAGAGCTTTTACTGTTGTTTGTTCAAAAACCATACAACAGTTTTAGTGTAAATTTAGCTAAGAAAAACATATCATTCCGGATCAAAAGCATTTAATTCACTTTTTAAAGCCCCTTCCTGGAAAGAATTTCAGAGCCAAAAAGTCTGATGAAGTTATGAAGTTTTGTTAACCCAACGCTGATTTTAGCGAAAATCTTTTTGAGACAGTATTTTTAACCATTAAGCTTAATGTCGCAGTAAATGAGTTCTGTTTTTTTTCGGGCGGATGGTTTAAAATTCCCATGAAATCTTTTAAATATTAGACCATTTAAAACTTCGATTCATCATATTGATGGAATTCCTACGCCACGTGACTTCACACAAACTAAAATAATTTTCCACAGATTAGTCCAAGTCATTTTCTCGATATAATAAATAGCTCATAAGCTTTCAGATTATGGTTCAAATTGCGCCATTAAATTGCGGTTTGCTGCCTTTTCGAACAGACGCTCATTTTGTTGAAATCGGCTTTTGATTTAAATATTGGTTCCTTTCGTCTTTTCAAAGTTTGCTAGACAAAAATTGCTTCTCTAAATTAATAATTAGGACGCAAACTTAATATAAATTATTGTTTCGTTGTAACAAGATTTTATACCGAGACAAGATCCGTCTTATAATTTATATATCTGAATTAATTTTTCATTGACTAAACTTAAATCTCTATTTACTTTATCTAAAGCTTATTTCGCGTTTTAACTTGAATTGTGCTCAGGAAAATAGCAAGAAGCGATCTAGTTCAAGTTCAACCCAACCGATCAACGAGACACGCTCCAAACTGGACAAGCGAAGCTCAAACAATAAAGTAGTGGTGACGAGCTTCACCCTAGGTGACTCGGAAGCCAGCGACCGCGCTTCCAACAGCACCCTCAATAACCTTGAAGGCGATCTCGGACGACCGACAAACCTCGGGGTGACTCCTGGACCCGAAAACTCCTCGGATGCAGAGCAGTCTAAAAAAGCAACCAGTCCGACTTCTAAAGTCAGCCCCAAAACCCCGAGCAGTGACTCGGCATCGCCGAACAGCACGACAAGTGCCAACGACAGTCCGATTGTAGATGTCGAACATGGAGTGGAGAAAGATAAGAAAAATGGGCGCAAAAGCGCCGTCCGAGAGACACCGAAGATTATAGTGAGCAGGACAGAAACGGACGCAAAGAATGATCTGGCTAAGAAACAAGTGGATCCCAATTCAGTCAACATTGAGATGGTGGGAAAAGGAGACAATGAAAAAAAGGTGGGAACTATTTTAAGTTTTTTGGTCCGACCATTGAAACAGGTGTTTTTTATTTTTCTTTTCTGTTTTTCATGCAAAATCAGGTACCACAAATAATCATCGAAATAAATCAAGTGATATATCATATTAAAGACTTTTCAGTCGTGTTTCGAACGACATGAGAAGCTTTCAAAAAATTGTCCCAGTGACGAGAAAATCCGGCTTGAGTTTTAGTCTAATTTCGAGCGAGTTAAACGATTGAGCAAGCTTGTTATAGAAGAATACGCCATCACACTTTCAATCAACACCTTAAAAATTTGGTTTATAAAAAAACTACAAAAATTCAAAAAAAAACATTGAGAAAATTTTAATTTTTTTTCGTGTAATTTTTTGAAAAAACGGTCGTCCAATATGCCTATTTTATTAATACTATCGGATCTGCTCAAGTTTTAGGCTTTCATTCAGATCCTTCGATCACAGCACGCACGAAGCAAAACGACCTTAATTTGGAAAAATTGTTTTGAAGTTTTTTTAAATCTGGTCAGAACATTGTGCTTGCTAGTTACACACGAATGGGCTATCCTTGTTATTTTTTGTCAATGAAGTACATTTACTTATCCTAAATATGTAGCAAAAAAGTTACAAGCGTAGTTAAAGACTCGGTTTCCGCTAGCTTTATATGTGATAATTTTGATTTTATTTTTCGACTTGCAGCATTTCTGATTGTGCATTTTGTGTTCAGTTTTTGCTTGTTTTTTTTTCAGGTCGCGATAATTTTTTTCAGGAAAACTCTTAAAATTTATCAGGCTCAATTTTACTTTTTATCGGTTTGGTTTTTAAATTTTTTAATTTCAGATAATTTTCTGTCTTAAAAGAATGGCTAACTCTACTATAGAACAGCAAAAGGGTAAATTTCATGAATCACGCGATTGACTTCTGGTTTCAAAAATAGAATTTAATTTTCAGATTTCCCAGTGAATTGAAAACTATACCTGTTGATCAATTTTTCTCGAATTCGGTTAATTTTATCGAGAAAGTTCCTGTACTTAACCTGTTCTAGAAATTTAAATTAGCCTCAAACCCATCTTTTTTAGAAAGTTGAGACTTGTTCAAAAAAGTCAGTGTTTTTTTTCTGTACACATGGGTTCATTGACTCTTTGCCAACTGTCTGTTAGCTATTTTTGTTGGTTGCTGATTTAACAACTCCGATTTAAGCATATACATTTTTTTGAGTAGTTCGAAGTGCATTTTTTTGAAATGTTTTGGGTTGTTTCAAAATTGTTTTTAAAATTAAGTTTTCAAGATTGTTTAAAAAAGCACATTTTTTGTGTCTGCTTAAAAATTGTCAGATTTCTTAGCACTTTGTAACTTCTGTTTTGATGCTTATTCTATATTCAATTGTTTTACCTCCTAGCATATTTTTGTAAAACAAATCATTATTCTAGACGAAGTCCAGGCAAAGGTGATAAAGTTTTTGGTAGATCAACTATTTCAATTTTTTTTCTAAAAGTGAAATTTTCTAGGTTCCATCTCTGTTCCTGACAGATAGTTTGTCATGCTATGTATGTCTAGTATTGCAAGAAATTTCTAAAGATGCACGTAACTCAGTTCCAAGATTTTGGATTTGTTTTGCATTTTTTATATTTTTTTGATAAATAATTTTTGATAAAAGTTTCTTCGAGAGTCGATGAACGTATTTCAGACTCTTCTGTAGATCGTGATGATTTTTTTTCTTTTTCATGAAAAGTCGTTAAATTTTTTTCGGGCTCAAATTTGGTTTTTAGCTGTTTGACTTTTGATCTTTTTAAAGTTCAATTCTTTTTCTTGGTTAAAAGGATGGAAAACTCCACTATCGAACAGCAAAAGTGTAAAAGTCACGAGAAACGTGATCAACTTCTAGTTTCAGAATGGAGTTTAATTATCAGAATTCTCATCGAAATAAAAAAAATTTACTAATAAAAAGTCAATCATAAATTGTTCTAGAAATTTAAAAAGTCGTAAGGCCATCCATTTTGTTCTCTGAAATTTGAAAGTCAGTATTTTTTTTTGTTTTCATGCTTTTGATTCTTTTTCAATTGTCTGTTGGCTATGATTGTATTTTTTTCTAAGAGCAATTCTTAAATTTATTCATGCTCATTGTTTTTTGCGGCTGTTTGAATTTTGATTTCCTTTCAAGCTAGATTCTCGAATTGATTTTTTTCCAGCTTTCGAAAAAAATGAAAGAAAATTTTTGCTTGGAGTATTTTTTTCCAGACAACATTCGTGATCTTTTTTTTGCAAAACTAAAATGGTTTGAACGTGGGACTACTTTGTTGGCCATAATTTGAATTGGGATCAAATTTGTTGGCCATACTTTGTGCGACAGTGAGTATATTGCAAGTTGTCTTTTATTGCGAGTTGTCTTTTGTTGCGAGTTGTCGTATTACGCGCAAGTTTTGCGAAGCTCTGCTTCGCCTTTGTGTTTAATTTTAGGTTAGTGATTTTGAATAACATTAGCTATAACCGCTTCATTGAAACGCATTCAATGATGCATGGTTATTAATATTAGTGTGTGAAAATGTTTTTTGCCAGCTCCTATCTGTTAAGGCAAGCATGTGTGAAAGCATAAGTTTGTATTAAAAAATTAGGTTGCAAGGACTTAGAAGTCTTGAATATTGTGTTTTCCTTGGCCTTGAAGCGGATAATTTTGAGTTCATTATCAGCGTGAAGTTTCCTTTTTAATGTTTTGTTCTTTTTCAAAGCTTTTTTTGCCTTAGAAATTTTTTAGAGCTTCTGTTTGCCGCTTTTATTTTGTTTGCGGACTACAGCTTCGCCTCTTTGTGAAGCATTAATTTAAAAGAAAAAACTTAAATACAGATTTTGTGTGTATTTTGTTTCATTTGCTCAATATTTAAATGGAGATTTAACAGAAAAAAATCTGCAGATCATCTTAATTTACTTGAACATTACAACATTTAAGCATATTAATTGCACGATCTTCAATTTTTCAGCCTGTTGGGAACGGCCTTATCTTCGAGAACAACGGCTATGTTTCAAATGACGACACTTTAAACAGTCGCCCAAAACACATGGGAAGGTTCAAAGCCCAAAAAGTGCTCCTATCGCCGCCCCATGATCACCGCGGGCGACGTGGGTCGCACTCGTCGTATAACGACTCGAATGCGCCCGACAATGATAGTTCGGACGAAAACGGAACTACGATCAACAGTGTGAGTGATTTGAGGGCGCAGAATTTGAACTTCATCAACTCGGAAGAAGTAATGCTGCTGCACTCGGAACTGAAGAAGGTTCAAGTGAAAGATTTCACGAAGGAAGTGCGAGCTACAATGGATATCGAGGACTTCTTCAAGGTCAGTTGAGGTGTTTCAATATCCAGCCGCCTCTTTTTCGGTCGCCCCCCCCCCCCCCCAATTTTATAAATGCTAGATTTGGACTGAATGGAACATTAAGCAGAATTAGACAGATGCAGAAATTTGTTGTGCAGAAATTTTTTGACGAGGAGGATGGTGTGTTTTCGAGAAATTAAAATTAATTAATATTGGTGCCGATGTCCTCCCCAGAAACGTTTTTTAGGAGGAGGCGGATGACACTGAGGTCCCTCTGATCTCATCCGCTCCCGTTCCTCTGATTTAGGTGAAACTTTGTTTGCGGACAATTTTTATGACGGGATAATGTTTGATATGGTCCTATTCCTCAATTGAAATATATGTTCGTTTACAGGACGGAGACGTGTTCATTGACGTGCATGCAAATACACTTGAGGAAGTGCTGGAGCACATTCTGGACAAAATCAGACACAAGGAGAAAGATATCGGAATGTTCGATGCCAAAAACAGCATCCTCACATTCCCACTCGATGTCTTCACCAACTCGCTACAGGTAACAAAATGCTGAAATAACCTGACGCTAATAATGGAGGTAAATAAACCAGCCGAAGTATAAACCAACCGAAAATGTGCAGAGTGTATAAACCAGCCGAAAAGTTTCATCTTATGAATGAAATTTGCATAACTCCCGTAACTGTTACATAATTGTTGCATAACAATTATATAAGACTTATGTATTTTCTGCTGGTTGATACTTCCACTGGTTTGTATGCCACCGCTTATAATATCCTTGAATGGTTGACCTAAATTGTTAAAAACGTGAACCTATAGTGATGCTCAGGCGCGGATCTAAGATTTTCTCGAGTAGGGGAATATCAAAACCTTTTTTATCGACTTTTCTTAGCTCACAAGTGATTTTCCAAGCTCTCCAACACATTAAAGATTACATTTTACCCCATTTATCTGCCTTCTGGACAAATTGCTTAAGTTTCTGGAAGCTTGGCTAGTTTGTTTTTCGGTGCACGGCTCGCTCTTTACAACTTAATGTATTTTTTAAGACATTTTATCCAAGAGGGAAAGACCAACTTACGAGCTGTTCAGCTCTTTAAGGAGAATAGCTATTGTGACCTGGTTAAGAATTACATGTGCCTATAGATAAATTTTGAAATTTCTCTTTGATAAAAAGAGGTATTCTGAAAATGTATGGGATCGGATTTTTTTAATTATTTGAAAAAAATTTGACGCTTTGGAAAAATTTTTCACTTTTTTCTAAAATTTACTTTTTCTCAAAAACTACTCTGCTGATTTTCAAAAAAATGGCACCAATGGGAATTCCGCCTACTCCCCTGGGTGACTGATTTCTCATCTGATCTCTTTTCACCGTATCCCACTTTCTACAGCCTTCGAAAAATGCGTGGGTGTCAGTTTTGTTCCATATTTTTGGATTTTATACATTTTCTCGAAAACTACCCTCCCAAATCTCAGATTTTGGTTTCAATGGATAGAACAGGTTGTGCGAAGCCCCCCAGCCTTAGCGGCTACGCCCAAGTTTTTTCTACTCAAAAAGTTATGGCCCTCGGAAAAGTCAAGTTTACGATTTTTTGACCGTTTTTTGAAACTTTTCAACTTTTCTCGAAAACTATCATTCCAAAGTTGAGATTTTGGTTTCAATGAGTGGAACGGGTTGTGGAAAACTCCGCTGCATAAATTATTACGCCTAATTTTTTTACACAAAAAGTTATGACCCTCGGAAATGTCAAATTTTCGATTTTCTTACTATTTTTTAAAACTTTTCGACTTTTCTCAAAAACTACCCACCCAAATCTAATGAGCAACGTTTTTAGCATCTTTCAACCTAACATGCTCTTGTAATCACTTCAATATTTTAAAATTCTTGATTTTCTCGGAGGTTATTCTACCAAATCGATCTCAAAAAAATTCACTCCTAGTTAGTTTATAAGAGAACCAACTAAGGTTTTGGGTGAAGCCCAGTTTTTGAAATTACCCTTGCCCTTCCGCATCAGTACAAAAAAATCAAAAATTATCAAACAGGTATTTCCAGCTTTAGCTGGCCTCTAGTAAGTTAAGAGTCTAGAAGTAAAAGTCTATTTCGTAAACGTTGCAATCATTATGAAATCAAAATTCGTGATCTTGTAGATGCTGGTTGCCAAAGATCCCATGTCTACACGCTTCACCTCTTTTTCTTCGTTCTCTGTCCGTGAATTTTCCTGGGCCCAGAGGCGACGCAGTTCCAGGACTGAAAATCCAGTCGCTTATACGACAAGACGACTACAAACGTCTTCTTCGCTCTCTGTGCAACAAGCAGAGCGAAACAACGTGACTATACAATGCCTGCTTTGTTTGTTTCGTCTTTTTAAATCGGCTGTCAAGTTTGTTGCAAACGAATCACCTGTTTAATGGCTTGTGTGTAGCGGTGAACTTGACTGGGAAGCCCGAATTGTTTTTTAGGAGAACTCAAGCATTTCTTTTGAGAATTCAAGCAAACAATTGCTCGAATTTTCTTATGTAGGTCGTTTTGGACTAGAAAAAAAACGTCATTAATTTTAAAATATTGCCTATCCCTGGTTATCAGTTCAGCGCAAAAAAAAACTCTGTTCGCTTGTATTTGTATAACTAGTGGAACCTGATCTAAACTACATTTTATGATTGGATAATTTAGATATTTTACCAATGTAAAGTATTTAATATTAACCAATCATGATCCATCTAACTAACAACCCACTTATTTGTAAGTGCTGAAGTTACTTGTAATTTCAGCACCAGAGAGATTTGAATTTAACTTAGAAATTAGTTGGACTCTCCCGAGCACTTCAGCAGCCGCAATAAACCAGTATACCCTAGATCTATTGAGCCTAGCAGAGACTAGTTAAACAACCTGAGACTAGATAGTATAAGAGTAAGATTAGGATCGGTATTAGACTAAGAAGTTGCACGAATCTATCCGGCCGAAAATAAGATAGCGTGACGAGCAGACGGTGTACCCTATCCGAAATTACTCTATGAGTTAACCACTTCGGTCATAACTCATCTGGTGCGACCATAAGTCTCGAACAAGACCTTAATAGCTTAGAATTAACCAAAATAGATTAGAAATTAGACAAAAACATTTACAAAATGTTATACGACAATAATTTAATCGAAATGTCTCTACGACTCAATAGATCAGAGCCAATATTCCGAACCATAACAGAACTACCCGGAATTGGAAGAAGACCTCGAACCAGAGACGACATACGACAAAGTAGAAACTTGCCATATAGCTATATGATAGTTAGGCAAAAACCAGAACAAACTTTTATATTTAGAATACTACTGGCAATGAATTTAGATTTTCATTTGCAAACATAAAACCTTGAAGTTAATCTTCAAAATCATTTTAGGCGCTAAACAAAATTATTAATATACAATAACGATTGATAAAAAGATCTAAGATCGTTTTCCTAAAATTCTGCAGTAATATACAAAACATGTTTGAAAAATATTTATTGAAAAATAAAAAATAAAAATTAGTAGCATGACAATAAATGGTTAGTAATCATAAATCATCCTGTTGTTCCAGCTCCATCATCTAAAACATAACAGCAATCATAAACCAACTAATATCATCAAAACACTAAATCTTTCCTTTACACACATTTAAAAATTTATTAAAACTTAAATTCACTTAATTTTAAAACCAGATCATCAAGGCTTATCCTTGGATCTTAAATCATTTTCTACTTAATTAAATTTCAAATTTGATCATCAAGGCTTATCCTTGGATCAAACAGAACAACTTTGTTCTCCCCCACCCACTTAATTAGTGTCTAACGACCTCAAACGTCGATTCACTACCCAACCCTTTCTAAAGACCCAAGACTAATAGAAATTTTTAAACAAAACTAATCATTCAAATTAGGATAAATAGTGAAGAACTTCGGTTATTCATCCTTCACTTGACCCCCCCTCTTACTAGACCCAGGATAAATCTTAGACTTAGTAAGTTTAAAATAGTATCTAACGAACTACTCGCGTTCTAATTATACCTGAACCTTGTGGATCGATTTACTATTCTCCAACCCTTGAACACAATCACTACCCCTAAGTAAGATTAAGTAAGTTAACACCTTAACTTATACTAGCCACGAGAAAGTAAAAAATCATTCTTCGGAATCGATATACTTTTCTCTCCAACCCTGAACAAACAGACCCAGGTTAAGCTAACCAAAAAATCGTAAGAACTAACAGTTTAGGAAAATAGAAATCATTTAACAACCCTTTGCATCCGTCATTCTAAACCTTATGTCATTTAAAAACCTAGGAAATAAACAAACAATCGTTTTACACAATTGTGAAATAGATAACAAAAAATACGACCTTGTAATCACACCTCATACACAAACAGTTGGATACATTCGAACAAAACGACAAACACTAAAGAGAAAAATAATAACTAAACAAAGACAAATAACACGAAAAAGATTTTCAAAAAATCGAAACGCATTTTCAGAATCAGAAACCAACAGTTTAGACGAACTTTATAAACTAAAAGAATCAATAGATAAAAATTGCCCAATTCACGATCAATTATATTTCTCTGACTCAGAAACAACTTCAAATTCATCACAAAGAGGAAAAAGAAGAATAAAAAAGCAGTACAAACACAAACCAGTACATTTATACAATTGGAATCAACCAATTCGACACATTAATAATTACATATTAACAGTAATCGAACGAAAAAATGAGCTCAACGCACACTCCAGGTGAAGAAACTCCAGATGATGATGAAATCTTTCCTTTTATAGTAGACGCAGATACTGATAGAGGACAACACATATTTTGTAAAAATTTACTCGTAAATTTATTTGAACCCGGAATTAGTCCATGTAAAACAGAGTTCCCAGATGTAAAAATCAAAAGACAAATCATAGACCACTACTTAAAAGATATATGCAACATAACACAACAGTATGGAATCTACTCCATAGAATTCACCTCACCAAACCATAATAATAGAAAATATACAATTCAAACAGACGACCTTGATTTAGAATTTTCAAAAGTTTTTTCAGAATATATAAAAAGCATCCAATATCATAACTCACAAAGAGCAAACTCCATATTCACCAATGAAGTTTTCGCAATAATATATAGTTATATTTCGATATTAGAAAACGAAATCCCAATAACAAATGTCTCACCGACAGAAACATCTAAACATTTAAGAGTACGACATGAAATCACACTACTCTCTAGTTATTTAAACATCATTAAAGAAAATTTCACGAAAGACGACGTTTCACAACATACAAAACACGATCTACAAAAAATTTTGGCATGGTTCATAATAGATTATTTCACACACAATATTGATTTAATTGCACAAGCAAGAAAAAATTTTAGACCCCAAAACTCGAACGATGATACCGCTATCACAGAACAATCAGATTATGTTTGGGACCCCGAATGGTCTCATCCCGCATTTATAAGCTTCCCACAATCAATCTCAAGTCAAGCAATAAGTACGATATCTTACATAAGAGATTATGTAAGAGTAATACCATTAACCATTGATGCAACACCATTAAACTATAATACATTTTTGCCCGATACACAAAATAATAGTTTAAACTCTACAGTTATACACAATGAAAACCTCAATGGAACTAGGAATCTTACTCAACAAGATATCCAGACACCATCACACTTCATAAATGAAGAAATTGTACACACAACAACTACACAACAAAGTATTTCACCAATACGCCCAAATTTGACAACACCAAGAAATACAAATCCTTCACAAACACAGGTAACCTTACAATCAACCGTTAAACCTTCGGTTGCCCCTAAATATTCACATATGGATTACCAAACATACAGACCCATGACAATACCATCAAAAACACGCAAAACATTCACTAGAAACAACTTTACAGACCATAATTATAATTATACACATCCATCAAAAACATATAACCAACCACAAAGAAATTTTAACCAATATACAAGATCTCGAAATTGGGATAACCCAATGACCCAACCTAATTCAATAAATTTCCAAACAAATCCTCCACAGGATCACAGTGAAAATTACCCATTTTTTCAACAAAATAAAAATAAAAAACAGACATCTTATCAAATGGATTATTTATCCTCAGATGATGATTTCTTACAACCAGATATATTTGCACCAAATACTCAAGAATATCGTAGACAAGGAATACAGAGAACACGTACAAATCATAGAAATTTTTCTCCACAACCAATAGATGCACAACATCAACAACCAATTCAACAACAAAATCTAATTAATACACAATCCTTTCAACCAATTCAACAACAAAATCCAATGACTGCACACTCGTATCAAGCATCACAAATGCAAAATGAAATACCACTCCCATATTATCTCCAACAACATGAAATAACAAGAAACCAACTTTCAAATTTTTCTCAAATGCCAAATGCAGCAGAATCATTACAAATGACAATGAATCCATACCTTATGGGTGGATCATCAATAACATCAAACAAATCTTTAATGGTTTTCACAGGAACAGACCCTGAATACTCTGTAGAAGATTATTTAAATGCAGTAACAGCAAACCTGATTTTAAATATTGGACCTGAACCAATTAATACGCCACTACATCAAAACTGGATACATCGACGCACAGCGTTAATACAAACAACCTTAGATGGCGCAGCCCAAAAATGGTTTTCAGTACTACCTCTAGAAATAAAATCAAACTGGAAAAGGTTTACACAGGAATTTTCAAAAATGTTTGACTCCGAAAGAAACAAACAACAACAAAGAGTTTTATGTAATGAAATTCGCAGATTACCAAACGAAACCATCAAGCAAATAGCAGTACGAATCGAAACACTAGTTCGAAAAGCATATTCATTAAATACACATGACTATAAAAACACAAAGATGACAGAAATCTTAATGATGACCTTAACACCACAATTAAGGAAAATAGCAATAAAAAAGAGAGCATCCCATCCTTCTTCAATTCGAGAACCCGATTTAGATTTTCGAAAACTAGTAGACAAATTAGAACAAGCAGAAATCACGATGAAACTAGAAGAAACGGAAAATCTGAAATTACAATACGTTAACAGAATTGAAACGACTCCCACTAATATTAATAATATACAGGAATCAGAGACAGACCTCGTTGAAAAAATCACTGAAATACTCAATATTTATGAAAAGAACCCGAACTTTAAAGGCAAACCATCTTTCAAAAAATGGTGTAATTATTGCCGACGATACGGACATAGTATTTCCGAATGTAGACAAAAACAGCAAGACAATCAAAATAAACCTCAAAAATATAAAGAACCAAATAAATCATTCTATCAATACATGAAAAAAGATCAAAATCTACCGAACAAAACAGTCTACAGCAACAACAGTTCAGGAAAACCACTCCCGAACAATACAAATTATACAAGAAATCAATCACCATATAACTCAAGTTATAGAGGAAGATCACCAGAACGAAGAAACACGAATAATTCATCACAAAATCACTACAATAGACCAAATAGTCGAAATAACTACTCCAGATCAAATTCAAATACACAACGATTTGTTTCTAGATCTAATTCCCAATCAAGAAATAACTACTATCCAAACAACCAATCACGAAATTCATCATACAATAGGAATAGAAACTACTCCTATAATCGAAATAGAAGTTATTCAAACAACCGAAACCAGAATTACCCGAACAGTCAATCAAGGAATAACTCATATAATAGATCGAACTATAACAGACCAAACAATAATTACCAAAACAGATCGCGAAATAATTCACAAAATCGACACTCAAGTTATAATAATCGTTATAGAAATTATTCCCAATCACCACACCGGAATAATAATAACTATAATAATTCTAATAATCGCCACAGAAGTAGTACACCTAAACATCAAAGACATATTAATCAAGTACAATCTAACCCAGAAACAACATCAGACCCTCCAGGTATTGATGACACAGTAACTGACACGTTACAACTCAATCAAATAAACTGTACATCATCAGATTCAGAAAGTGATACTGAAAACACTCTTTCTATCAATATGATAAAAGTCGAAAATGACTATGAATCTGTCATATATGAACAACCCTTTTCATCACACATATATGAAAATCAATCAGAATTTCTTCAAAATTATTACACTACACCCATAAATTCCACACCAACGACGCAAGAAACAAATGAGATTAACACTACAAATCAAACCAATAAAAATACCAAAACAAAATGTTTGAATACAAACCACATTTATCAAAATATACAAAAAGAACAACCCAAAGAAAAAATTTGGACAATACCATTTCTCTTAGAAAGCCCAAGAAACAAAGAATTTCAACCACCAGACCTTGAAATAGATTTTTTAATTGATTCAGGAGCAGAATCAAACATAATAAACATCCCCACATGGAATGAAATAAAAACCTTACACCCAAAGCTAACACCTCTTGAAACCTCCAGCAAACTAGCAACAGCACAAGGATCAACATTGATAAACTACGGAAAAATCCAATTATTTCTCCTCCCCACCAGAACAATGGAACAAAGCAAAATTTTAAATAAGCCATTTAAACAAATATTCCATATCACTGATATTAAATATAATATCATTGGAATACCATTTATTTCGAAGTATATACCAACAATTAACATACTAAATAGTAAAATATTAATCAAAGATAAATATACAAAAACAAAAGAAACATCCTTAACATTTTTTCAAAGATTAAATAAACAACCACCATTCTTTTCAAAATTCTACCCGATATTTAACCAACAAAGAAAACACCTAAAACCACTATCAGGAAATATCTATAATTTTTCAATCAAACAAGTTCACCAATATGATAAAGAACAAAACAAACAAAAATTTTATATGTCAGAATTTGAATTCAAACCTATTCACAAATTTTTCAAAATCACAATCTCATCCATAAAATATTTGAAAAATTCGAATTCCGATATCATTTCCTTACATGTCTATAACAACACACCTTACCAAGTAACATTACCTTTAGGACTTTTAGGATATTGTGAAACCAACGCTACAATATCACCAATACACGAAAAAGCCTATCGCGTAAATAATATACTCCAATTACTAGATATTTGCCAATCTACAATTCTTAATGAAGAATTATCTATAAATAATATAATAAGTAACGAAAACAGAAATACGGATTATTTCACAAAAACTCCATATTTCAAACCTACATTCAACATAAGTAACTACACAGAGGACCAACAAAAATTTTTAACAATGTTTAATTTCCAACATTCACAAATAACACAAGACGAATTCGAAAAGTTAGCCAAACAGCTAATTGAATATTCATCAGTCTATGCAACATCAAAATTCGATGTTGGAAAAATCAGTTCATCACTACATCTCCCGTTAAAACCAGACGCAGTTTTCAAAAAACAGAGAGCAAGTAAAGTACCAATTCACTTACATGATAAAGTGAACAGATTACTCGATATTTTAGAACAATACAACATTATATCACCAGTTAATAAAGAAGAACAACCAAAAGGCAACACATTTATCAACCCCGTTATCATTCTAGCTAAAGGAGAATCATTAAAAATCGTTCTCGACGCTAGATACCTCAATTCACTCATAGATGAATCAAAATGTAATTGGCCCATTGAACCAATACAAGTTATTTTAACAAAAATAAACGGCAAATACTTTACAACCGCCGATATGAATAGTGCATACAATCAAATGCCACTAGATGAACAATCACGACGTTTAACACAATTTGTTATCGGAAACCAACAATATGAATTCAACCGCTTATTCTACGGAATATCCATAGGACCAGCAGCATTTTCAGCTTTTATGAGCAAAATTTTTAGACCACTAATACTCAAGAAAAACGCAATCACCTATTTAGACGATGTTTTTATGCAATCACAAACAAAAGACGAGATGTTCAATGTTTTAGAAAAATATCACCAAATACTTCAGAACGAAAATCTGAAGGCCGCCCCCGATAAATCCCACTTCTTTTTGACAAGAGTTAAATTCTTAGGACATAATATAGAAAGAAAAACAATCACTCCATTGAAATCACGCATTGACGCTATTCAAAAACTTCAACCACCAACAAATAAAAAGAAAATCCAAGATTTTCTTGGAATGTTAAACTTTTTAAGTAAATATGTTTATAAAATGCAATTATATCTACGACCATTTTATAACATCCTTAGACAACAAAATAATTTTGAATGGAACACAGAACATCAAACACGATTTGAAGAAATAAAGAAACTTTTAACTGAACAAATTTCAAACACAATTCCAGATTCAAATCAACCATTTTATGCAATGTGCGATGCTTCGAACTTTGGCATCGGTGCAGCACTATTACAATCACATAATGGTACAAATAAAATGAACCTCATATCAGCAAATTCTCGATTATTCACTCAAGCAGAGCTACGACTCTCAACTCTAATGAGAGAATGTACAGCCATAATATATACACTGACAGAATATGAATTTCTGATACTTGGATCAAAACATCCAACAGTTCTATTCACAGACCATAAACCAATCATCTTTCTCTTTACACAAAAATCTAACCCAAACCACCGAGTTTACAGATTTCAACTAATTCTAATGAAATTTCCAAACTTACATATAGTTTGGACTGCAGGAAAAAATCTTGCATTACCAGACACCTTAAGTCGAAATACACCACCTGAATTACTTACACGAAAAACAACAGTTGAAATACCCAAAAACATAAAATTCTACCTTGCAGAAAACGAAACATCACCCCGATTGGAATGCAAATATGCAGTAAAAACTGATATTGAACAATCACAAATAAATAGTTTACAACATTTCCCACTTTATTTAGATTGTCAAAATAATCATTATGAAGTTGATTTACTTGGAACATCAACTTTCAAACCAATCCCATATTCTCAATGGATAAAAAATAACACTCAACAAAAACGAACAAAACAACACCCGCCTAAGAAAGACCATTTTCCACTAATTGAAAAAGAAGATTTAACTGATAAAATAAATTTATCAGGACCACAAACAAATGATTCAAAATACACAATAAATCAAGTTTTTGACCTTCACGACCCACTTGATACAATACCCTTATCTAAATTAGAAATCGAAAACATTTTTCTCCCCCCAACAGAAATAATTACAATTTCAACACTGAAACAATATCAAAACCTTGACCCAGTAATTCGACAACTGAAATCATGGCACAAATATAAAACTAAACCTATCAAAGCAGATTCAACCATTTTAGGAAATAAAACACTCCTCCGATATTTTCGAAAATTCAATAATACAACAATTAACGAAAACACAGACCTTCTAGAATACAAATTAAATGAATCTACAGTTCCATGTCTCCCTTTAAGTATGATTCTTATAGCTTTTAATATTTCACATACACAAAATATTAAAGGACACTCTGGATCAGAAAAAACATATTCAAATTTTATACAAAACTTTTATTTCCCAAATGCACCAATTTGGATAAAAGTACTATGCAATGACTGTATAGTATGTCAACTAAATAAACCTTACCCAAATCAAAAACAAATAGCACAAAAACAAGATTTTAAAGGACAAAGTTTGTACTTCAATCATCGTATCTCATTTGATACTAAAGGACCAATTTCACCCTCATCAGAAGGAAACTCCTACATTATGGTAATTGTTGACGCATTTACACATTATGTAGCACTTAACCCAGTACCACATTGTAACGCTTATTACGCTTACACAACACTCTATGAACACTGGATAGCAAAATTCGGACTACCAGAAATTTTAGTTACAGACAACGGTACAGAATTCATAAATAATGAAATTATCACACTATGTCATTTATATAACATTAAACACAAACCACGTACATCTCATGCACCTTGGACAAACGGCTTAGTCGAAGGTATGAACCGTTCATTACAAGAATATCTCAGATGTATCATCAACGGAAATGATACAAAATATACCGAATGGTCAGCAGATGTAAAATTATTTCCCTTAGCGTATAATTCACAAATTACGACAACTTTAGGAATGTCACCACACGAAATGGTTTTTAACCAAAAGCCACGCAAACCAATAATGTTTACAGCAAACTCTCATAAAAACGCACAAGGTTATTGTCAACCAAATAAAGACTCAATTTGTTATAACCTACCTTTACATACACACGATGAAGATCATTTTCATCACCCACAAATTCTTAAACTAGCCTCCGGTACACACACCGAATGGATTCTAAATAGAGATAAAAAACACAATGAAATTTATCAAAAAATAACAAAAAAGTTATTACAAAGACAAAACATTAATGAACAAATCAATTCACGTTTTACACCAGCCTCCGAATTAAAAATTGGAACATTTGTTTTAATACCTAATTTTAATACACAAAAAGGAATTTCTAAAAAATTACAACCCCTTCGAAAAGGACCATACCAAATAATTGCAAAACCCACTGATGTCACATATAAAATTACCGACTCAAACAAAAAAGAAATCGTTCAACATCGAAACAACCTATTACCTTATTACCCAAAAGAATACGCACTCCGCGAATTAACTCAATTATATTCTTTCACAGGATTAAAAATCATTCAAAATGAACCACATCTGAAAAACACAGAACAAAATGATAACCCCACCGAAAATCAAAACACAAAACCAATCGCCACCAAAAACATTGCACAAAACCATAAAGAATCCCCAAAACAAAGAAAAAATAGAAAAATGACCGAACAAATAATACCCCAAGAACAAATCGACAAATCAGAAAATAGAAAAACAACAAGACTCCGAAATCAACCACGTAAAAACTATAAAATATTCATCCCCCAATCTAAAATTTTAAAGAAAGTAGAATTTCAAAAGTAATTTTAACATTTGCTTCACAATCTTGAAACCTCCGAAACATTTTTCATTTACATTTTTCAAAATAACATGCTGACAAGTACGTAATAATTCTAGTTCAAAATAGACCAATAGGATTCATCCAATCCGTCACTTTCTCTAACTCAAACTAAGACCAATTAGACGAATCATATAGAACTCCAGGCACATCTATAACTATAACTTTACGACCTCCAGGTCAAAAATAAGCAAACCACTCCAACTTGACAACTAAAATAAATATCACCATAATACCGTACCCCTCCCTTATCTAATAACCCAAAGATCAACAATATTTCCCCAACTCAGACCACGAATACCCCCAAAGCAAATTTGTTAACTTAGCCTAAAGTAACAAAATGAACATTTTAATTAGCCTAAAGTATAAAAATCTCACCATACCCCGGATCATTTGACAAACAAAAATAAAGAAAAAGACGACCTCCCAGTCACCATGAAAATTGCCCCCAACAATTTTTTACAAAACTCAACCCACTTGTCAAAAAAAACTAATAAATAATCCGACCACACTAGAAAATCGCCTCAAACAGCAAAAAATATTCGACCAAGAGATCATTTCTTAAATGCTCTTCTCTCAATCAGTTACTCAAATACTCATAAATCTTAAACATTTTTTTACAATACTTGAATCCTTTATAATATTTCTTTTTGATATACTTGAATCTTTTCTAATAATCCTAATCATTTTTTGTAACATTTTTTTAATTTTCTACACTATTCTCGAACTATTCCTCCAACTTTCCAAAACCCTTGATTATATCCACAGGTACGATTTATACAACTTGTCTAAATGATACGAACAATTTTCAGTAGAACCGATATTTTTTTATTGTTTGTAATTTTCATAGCATTCTTATCATCCCTCATTTTGACCATCTGTAAATGTATAAAGAAAGCAATCCTCACATTTGCCCTAGCAACAGTCCTTCTAATTCTTTTTTTGGAAGAATATTATAATAAACACAAAATTTCTCACTAAAGTAATAATTCAAAAAACCATCAAAAATTGCTACCCAACAGTCACAGAATCAGTCTTCACCGACATCATCCCAAGATAACCAAACACCACCTTCAACTACTCAAAATCCTCAAACATCTACACGAATTTCTTTTCAAGACAATCCATACACTTTTGAAGAACGACATGCTCGTTTATCAGAACCACTAGAACCAGTTCAACGACAAGCACCTTTAAGCGAACCAACATATAACCTATACCCAACACTACCACAAGAACTAAGTAGAATAAAAAATTCTAGTCAAAACCAAAATACAGTCGAAATAAATAAACAAATTATACATCCTCGACGAAACAGAAATCTTCAAACTCCACGAGTTCACTTTGATATACCTCAATCCCCATCACAAAACACTCCAGAAAACACCATTGATACATTACCAGAAACCCCTACGATTCTTTCACAACGTAGCACCTCAAGCCTACCATCAGATTACTTAGGTTCAACACCAACATCTGAGCAAATACGTGAAAATCCTTTCAACCCCACAAACCAAACATCACGATTCCCATATTGGACTACACATTCATTTACACAAGGTGAACCAAATTTAGTCAATGACCCCATAGATATTTCTACGGATACAACAACATCCTCATCACTACCAGAAACATTATCACTACCATCAACACCATCAATAAGCCAGTTTTCACCACCACCCTTTAACTTAAATTTTCCAAATAATCTCGACGCCAGATATCGAGAACAATCAACAACAAATATTCCTTTAAGACTAGATTGGAATACATTTACAGCACCTCCACCACTATTTGGACAACATCAAGAAAGTAACCGCCTTCATAACTGGGCACTTAATAGATTACAATATCGCCAAGATATTCACAACGATATCCGTGATCACAATATTCAAATACTCCAACAAAACAGTTTACAATTAAAGTTTGAAATCACAGTTAAGTTAAACAATATTACCCAACATCCCTACCCATTAAATCCACCTAACATAACAGCTCAATCACTACCACCACCGTTTATAACTACTGAAGTAATATACAAATACGACAGATATACCAAAAACACAATTGGCTACATTACATTTTATAATCCATACTCAGGATTATCATACACATGTATATTCTAAAATTATTAATTTTTCTCCAACTCCTTTTTCTAGTAATCTCAAATCAAAACATAAACCCTTCCCCTCGTACAGGACCACAAGATTTACTAGTAACACATTACGATTGTGAAGAAAATGAACAAAAAACACTACATAAATATGCAATAAATCAAGTATCACAATGTGAAACAGAACCACAAGCTATAGAAACCACAGATGTAATAGCAACACTCTATTCAAAAGCCCGAGCAACAACAGTTACAGGTTATAAATTCACAGCAACATTTTCCGAAAAGAAAGTACATTGTTCACAAGTCTCGAACGGAAACAAAAACCGACTAGACCATGAATCATTCTATCAAAGTAATATAGAACGTCTTTTACATCTCAATCCCGACGATTGTAAAAATGAATTACTCAGACTAAACATCACACAAAATAAAAACTCCCAAAGAAAGTTAGTTAATTTTCAAGTTTTTCCAGACTCTGTACATCAATCACAACTTGAAAGACACCAAGGACATATAAAACTAGACGAAAAATACCCGTATAACGGCGCACACGGACGATTAACCTATGACCTACACGATAAACATTGGATACCACACATTGGTATAAATGACCCATCAAACTGCAAAGCAGACACAAAAAATAAAGGATACCAAGAAATAATGTTTTTTGATTGGAAAATACAACTCGAAAAAATACAACTAACACGAGATTTATCAGATAATACAATGATCTATCAAGGAATCCGATTACCTTGTAAAAATGATCAAGGTTATTGCGACCCTACAACGAGAACACAAGCAACAATTGTTTGGTTCCCCGAAGATACATGTACAACATTTCAAGTAGCAAAAATACACGCTCGTATGATAAAATTTCACGAAAAATATTTTATACAATCAATTCCATATGAACAAGTCCATCCATCACGAAAACTAAGTTCTAATTTTAGAAACATAGACAATATAGAAAACAAATTGACACGTTTCCAAATATATCAAGAAACAGAACTTGCATGTAAATACAGGAATCCACTTCACAGAACACAATACTCTGAAATATTAGTTGAATACGAAAAAGGATTCGACATGACCACTGGAAAAGTAAAAATCGACCCATATGCCACAGGTCATCCTCTAAACGAAGGAACATCCTATATACCAGTTAATTTTGAAAAAAGCAACGGACAACCTGGTGGACATCTAAAACCCCATGACACCAGAAGCACACGCTTACAAGAATTATCACTAATGAATACTACATATTTCGGTAATATCCACTATGATATTCATTTAGATATGAAACTAGATTATACAATTAGCCGAATTTTTCAAGAAATGTCACTCTCAGAATTAGAAACACTACACCACCTATGCGAATTAGAACGAACACAAATATTACAATCACTTGCACTAGCAGTATTAAAAATACCCTATGCAGGATACTTATTATCTGGAAATAGATCAAATTTTTTAGACTATGAAGGAAACATCTTATGGTTTTATACTTGTACTAAAAAAGTATCACCACTATACGTTTTTGAAGATAAACGATGTTATAAAAGAATCCCTATCTTTTATAAGAATAAAGTACATTTCGTGGATACACTTTCACGAAGAACCTATTTCTGGGATACCGCAGTCCCATGTGGATCAGAAAACAGCCACAATGTAGTACAACTAAACCCTGATGAAAATAAATATTATCTTCTCACTCCATATCCCACATTAATGCAATCACTCAAAAAATTTTCACCAGAAAGCATTCGCGCTATTGCTCGAAACCCAAATATAGACTTACAATCAATAGGAATCTATTCAAAATCAGATATTCAACATCACATTAGAACACAACAATTCCAAGAATTATTAACACAAATGGACACTATACAAAGACAATCAATAGACCAAAATTTACGCAAACTTGCAGAAACCGCAGGATTTGCCGATATCTACACGCAAGACTATAGCGGATATTTTAAAGACATTAAAGATTATATATATCTAAACGGTGAAAAATACCGTCCCCAAGATATATCACCAATTAACATTTTTAGCTTTGTTACACTCAAAAATGAGATCCTCGATTTTCTAGGATGGCCCTACTACATCTTAGAAAAATTGACTATTTTATACGCAATGTTTAACTTTATTGGATTTCTTTTCTCACTTTTAAAAGGAATCTACAACACATGTGCTATACACACACAGGTCAATCGACAAGCAAGTGTAGCACGCATACTCTTTGCAGGATTTTTTGGAATCTTTTCTACATCTATAAACAAAATTCTTTTAGACGCACAAATAAAAGAATATAACACAAAAATAGCAACACGACAAAATACATACGACGAAGAACATAACAATGTAGACATAACGCCAACGGCACCACAATTACCACCCCTACCAAATAACCATCCACTATCCCTAGTCCCACGAAATTTTCGAAACTTAGCCATCACACATAATCCAAATTTTCGACTCACCACATCACAAAGTCCCATTCAACATATAATGACACACCAGTCACAAGATGATAATACTTATGAACAAATTATTGAACAACCCCATACCACCGCTTTTCAGTCTCAAAATAATCATTTTTTTAGCCCACGATGAGCCGCCAACTTGGATCACTACACCGATCAAATTCCCACCCAACCAATCTTACCTCCCCAATCCCAATAATACCACTTTTTGCTTTTCCGCCACCCGATTTTCCATCTAGTAATGTAACATCAGGCATGAATTCCGATACTAATTCACACATCTCAGTTTTATATTCCATCTCACAACTCAATAACCCGAATATTGAAACCCCCGATGAATTTGCCGACTCAGAACCATCCCCATCCAATAATTTTCATAACTCTTCTAATTTTTCTCAACCCCCTTTTCAACCCATATTATCCAATAACCCTGACCCAATCACCCCCACACCCTCTTATGCTTCCCAAGTTACCCCAACCTACTCCTCATACCATTCTGACCAATCATCTCATTCTCCAGACACCCCCCGAATCTCCCCAGAGCTAGATAATTTTATTACCCTTCAACAACAACCCTACCACCTTAATACCCCAACCATAAACCAAATCTCCTCCACAATAAATTCATCCAACCCCCCTACCCCTACACCCTCTTCAAATTATACTGAATCATTAGCACCATCATCAACATCAACTGAATCTTCACTCAACACTAATAGAGCTTACCGCACTTTTAAAAGAAAGTTCCCCAACCATCCTTTCCCAGCAAAACCAGGAACAGCCCGTGAATACATCAACCACCCCAAGCATACTAACACAAAAGAATTTTTAGCCATCACCTTACCCTCATTCCCACAATACACATTAAACACCCCCCACGACACTAACGAAACACGCAACTTCGTAGATGAATACGTTTTAATGCCCACTCTCTCTTGGACCTCATATTATCATTTTACTAACCCCCTTTGCTTACCATTATCTAACACTCACATCGATATAGAGCGAAATACGGACATGCTATATCGACTCACTACACCACTAACCGCTAGACAATTTACTTACGTTGGATATAAAAAATCACTAAAAACACACACTGCACCTAGAGCTAACGAATATACACTCGAATACTATGATCACAACATCATCAGAGCTAACCAAGATCAATTCTTAGACGACGATCGCTTCGCTAATCCACAAATTACCGAGAAATTTTTCATCAAGACACCATATATATTCACACTAAACATCTTCGACCGAAAGTTTGATCACATTATTTCAGAAGCACTAACAGACACACAAGCATACGAAAGTTTCAAAGAACGCTTCCAAATATTTTCACTAACCTTTCATTTCCTTGCACCACACGAAAGAGATTTACACTGCTCACACGATATTATGTTGCGCACTAAACAAACCCACACATATAGTTATTATCGTTTCATCCAAAATCACTTTGACCTACACACACCCTCTAGACAACCACACCATCGTTTTCAATTCATTAATTCCAAATACACTTCACCATTTTTCCTAAATTTCACATATTGTATTAAAGACACTAACCTCCATGGTATTCTTCGTAATTATGACCCCATAACCCAAATGTACATCTTCTGTCCCATCACCAAGACCTTCAACGCCGAAGAATCCCGACCCTTCCTTATCCCGCACGAGTTTGTACAACCTATAGAAATCCCAATTTTAGAATTCATCCACAACACTAAATTCAATCACAAATTATATAATCTAATCCAAAACACACCTTATGAGTTTGCAGTTGGCACTGAAGAACTAACCACTATCAAGGCACTTCAATTGCTTTGGCCACTGCTTCAGACTAAAAATATCATCCGCATCTTAGCTAAACTACTAACAACTTCAGAACTAATTCACGACATTTTCCCCCACGGTTTTTTCCCGACGACTAACAGGTAAGTATGAATTAAATGAATATAACTAACTAATTGAAATATTAAAAAACTCACCATACTTTATCCATGTTTTCTTTAGATTTTTAGCCTTCATCCGACGATCACCTACAAAAACCACAAAAAACAAATAAAGATCGCAAATTTCATCAAACAGACTTCAACAATTCTATTAATCTCTTACACTTATAAATTTATAAATTTAATACCAATGCAGTAAATTCATTTCTAAAATTTTCCCCACAAGCAGTAAATCTAATTATGATGAAAATTTGTAACTTAAAATTCCCCCATAACTAGCAGTAAATTTACAAATTCTATGCAGTAAATTAATAAAATGCAATTGCAGTACTAACCTTTTGATATTTTCATTTATTCGCACAGAAATTCTATCCACACTCGCACAGCTCGCCCACGAAGAATTGTTTAAAATAATGAATTTCAGTTTCAAGTTTTCACACTCAACAACTCTCACATATAATAACATGTTTCAAACTTTCCTTTAACCCGGTTGGAAAGGAATCATATACTAAACAAAACTAACCAACGCAGCTTACTAAATACCACAAATCATAGAATAACAGCATGACTAAGAAAAGGAAACCAACGGTACCCAAACCGGATTAACCCAGTTTAAAACTGGATAATTTATTCTTTTGAAGACTATTATAAAGTCTAAGAAAGAAATAATAAAACACAAAAAAGTCGAAAGACAAACCCATACCACAAACAATTTGATTTTTGAAAAAAGGACACAACCAACAAAACATAAGAAAAACCACAACAAACCCAACATAAAACGTTGTCACATAACAGGACCCCTCACAAAAACCGCATGAAATCATACTCCCACTCCTGGCCTAACCCACCAGGAAGGACGTCCTGAGTATGCTCTATAGCCGGCCTAACCCACCGCGCTACATCCACGCTTTGTGACCACACCACTATTTTTAATAAGAGCTACTCAAGTGTGAGTAACTCTTCAAAATAACCGAACTAAAACAAAAAGCTTTTGTGAAAACAACTAACTAAAATCATAATTAAAAAATATTAAACTAATAAATGTTTTATAAAATGTAAATTACATTATGCAATACATAGATCAGAATACAACACCAAGGACGAACATCTAAAGACAAAACGACCCCACTACACTCGAGAGAGAATGACCAACCACAATCGATATGCCACTCACAATCACAACTCAAAGGATTTAGAGTACGACTTGACTTCGCAGAAAAGGACTTCATTGAACTAGACCAATGACCACCTCGATGTTCAAGTATACGTACAGATCCGAGTAACCAGGCATCCCCTCCACGCACAATCTCCACGCCATTCCCAAACTAGACCAGACACAAAAGAAGTTCTCCACGCAGAACAGAAAAACCTGACATAGCCAACCATTCTGAAATCAGATTTGAGTTTGTTGCGAAGACTTAGTCGTTGTCACTAGAAGACACAACGTCTTATGTCTCTAACTCCAGCTTCCTGGAACTTCTTTAACAAAAAGGAAACAGAAGAAATAAGATGTTCGCCAAACACCAACTTCCATCATCCATCCTTCGAATTGCAGAAGAACTATTCTAAAAAACTCTGTAAAACCCGGATGGGTGGAACCTGATCTAAACTACATTTTATGATTGGATAATTTAGATATTTTACCAATGTAAAGTATTTAATATTAACCAATCATGATCCATCTAACTAACAACCCACTTATTTGTAAGTGCTGAAGTTACTTGTAATTTCAGCACCAGAGAGATTTGAATTTAACTTAGAAATTAGTTGGACTCTCCCGAGCACTTCAGCAGCCGCAATAAACCAGTATACCCTAGATCTATTGAGCCTAGCAGAGACTAGTTAAACAACCTGAGACTAGATAGTATAAGAGTAAGATTAGGATCGGTATTAGACTAAGAAGTTGCACGAATCTATCCGGCCGAAAATAAGATAGCGTGACGAGCAGACGGTGTACTCTATCCGAAATTACTCTATGAGTTAACCACTTCGGTCATAACTCACTAGGCTCTGTTCTACTATAGTGATATTCGCATAATATTTATGCTGTTTCAGAAATTTAGTAAATCGTTTTTTTTTCTTCTAATAACTGCCTTTTTTGGAGGTCTTCCAAGATACAATTTTTTCTAAGTTTTGCTAATAACTCGATTAAAAAAATTGTTTCCTTCTTGAAGAAAATTTCTTGAGGCGCCCGAAAACAAGCCCCTGCAGCCTGATAGCGTCCTCCCAATCTAAAAAAGTGTATAAATTCCTGATATAATTATGGTAACCTAGATTGGAAACAATTTTGTATGTTATTATTATTAAATTTATATGTATAATAAGTGCTTTTGCATCGTTTCAGGGTACGTGTGTGTACGACGGGTGGGTAGATCTGGACCAATCGTGGATTTGTGGCCTTTGCACCATGACATCCATTTCCACTCGGCGTATCTGCATTGCGAAGTTGAAACATGCCATGAATATGGGACCAACTACACAAGAGGTATATATTTTATTGTTAATGATTTAGTTTTGAAAGTTACGGAATACGTGCCTGGTATGCATGATGATTGTTTCTTCAATTAAAAATTTTTTTTTTAAAGAAGAAATTTCGAATTTAAAAATTTCGAAAATTAAAAAAGTTGATTTTATTCCCATCAAAACTAAGTTGCTTTACTAATTAAATGAAAATTTTTATGCTAAGATATAGTTATTGGATCTAATCGCTCGCTTTACTCGATCGAAAATAGACTAAAACACAAATTATTCAAATAGCATTTTCTCGACACTGGGACAGGTTTTTGAAAACTGTACTGTTCAAATCAAATCACGATGGGAAGAGCTTTAAAATGGTATATCACTCGACCTATTCCGCTTACTATTTGAGGTACCACATTTTGTGAGGATTAAAAACTAAAGCACGCCCGGTCAATAGTCGGAACAAAAATATTAAAGTTCAATACTGTTTGTCTTGTATAGGTTAGGTTCGTGATTCTGATCCTGACCCCGGCCAACTCTAAGAAGACAAAAAGTGAGCTGGAAGTGGGCAGGACCATCTCCACCCTCTTCTGTGACGTCAACTTCCGCTCGGAGATGATGAATGCGAAGAGCGACGGCGATGTGTTTGTGAGTAGCTCCCTTTAATGATCTATTTTTCAAGCTCAGAACTTCGTTTATTGTGTTTTCTACACAAGCAGACACTTGTTTTTTACGAGGTAACTTAGTTCCAAACGGTCTCGCATAAATTAGAGCTCGACAAAAGTTTTGTTTCAGTATCTGTGTACTGCTGTAATTCAAGTTCTATTTGGAAATTTAATAGTAGGTTTTATCCGCTTTATTGGTGGCTGGTAGGTGCTAGTTCGCAGTTGTGAAGACATTAGACTCTAACTCTGGAGGTCGGGGTGTTCTAAATAAGTGTCCAAAAAGTAGAAGTGCGAAAAGTTAAAGTTCAAAAAGTAAGAGTTGTCTTAAAACTGTAACATAAGGAAACTTAAGTTTTTAGATGCGCAAAATTGATTGAAAATTATTTTGAAAACATTTGCTTTGTGATTTTTAAATGTTTCTTTGAAATTTTAAATGTTTCTTTGAAAGAAGGTTAAATTTCAGTTAGATGTGACCTTAACTTCCTTTTTTATCATTTCTAGAAAGCGATAAAGCAAAGAGTGGAAGTCCTCAAAGACACCAGAACACGTGCAAGACTGCCGAAGGTATCTTCCGGAGCTGAAGTTACTTTCGACGAGGAGAAATTGCACATCCACAAAACTCCAGAGGACGAGAACTCAACTGCATTGCAATCGTATGGACGAAGAATAGCTAAAATGGACTGGCTGTTCCTAGGAGTCAGACAGGATATTTTGAGAAGGGGTCGCTATTATCTGAGAGATTACGTTGATGGTGTGACGGGAGTGAGGGCGCTTTCGAAATTGATCTCTACGACTCTCTTTCTGTACTTTGCGATACTGTTGCCGCTCTTGGGTAAGATTATTGTGCTACAGAGTTTTGCTGGCTATTTTAGTCATACAAGGTCCAAATGTACTACAGAGTTTTGCTGGCTATTTTCGTCATACAAGGTCCAAAAATTCGACCAATCAACATCTTGTACTCTGTCCATAACTGATTGATTGTTCAAGTTTCTGTTTCGACCACTGAAATTTTATCTTTTTTAAAGAGTAATGAACGTAGTGAAGACTCTTATATAGGTCTTGGTGATTTTTTTTGGTTTTTTTCAGGAAAAGTCTTGAAATGCTCTAATAACTACAGATGTGCATTCATACATATTAATAGATTTATAAATGTACTTAGTTATATATGCACTTTTTAAGTTCTATTGAAATTCATCTGCTGAAGGTTACGTAATCAGCACTCTCCAAATACGAACATGGAAATGGCGCGAAAAAAACGTGACCGGCTTCTAGTTCAAAAGAGGAATTTAATTTTTAGATTTCTAGCGGAATAAAAACTTTCCTTCTTGTTCAGTTTTCTCAAATTGAGTTAATATTATGAGAAATGTGCCAATTATTACACTTGCGAAGCGAGTGTATTAGTACCAACATTCTTTTTTTGCCAATCTCAGTCACAAATATTGGTGCCACTTTTAGGGCGCCTTTACAGCTTTTTCAAAGCATGTGCTTTGACATTCAAATAGTAATAATATAACACAGTTGATGCATTTTTAATTCATCAAATGAACCGAAAAAAAGTGATTTGTTTCAAACAACAACAATCATAAAAACTCGATTTCAGAAATTTTCTAACTCAATATATCTCGCAATTTTTTGAAATGCATAATTTATACATAATGTGGCTTTATGCCTTGCGATTTGTTACATGCAAAGTTAGTGTGAATGCCTTCTGTTTTTTATATTCCAAAATTTAACTTGCAAAATTGAGTCTGATTGTACTTGGTGCCACTTTTGCTGAATAGCATTGGCAGTGTTTTTCGGTTGTTAAGCTTGCGTGGCTGAGTATGTAGTGAGTGAGACTCAAAATCTCTTGATTGCAGTAGGTGGCTGGTTCGAATCCTATACGTAGCAGAGTTTTTGCTAATTCGAGGCTAATTTTGACTTTCTCTTATTCCGTTTGAAAGAGCTGCTTTTTGGCCGTGTTCTCACAAGTGTTTGCGATGCGCAGCTTCGCTTCTGTGTAAATTTTTCTAAAAATTCGAAGAGCTTAAAGGTCATCTATTTTTTTTTCATTGAAATTCGAAAATTGAGATTTTTTCAAAAGTCAGATTGTTTCTGTTTACTTGCGTTCATTTCTCTTTTCCAACTGTCAGTTGGCAATGTCTATGGTCAAAATGATGTATTAAGTGAAATTGAACGAAGTAAAGGATAAATGAATATTGTTCTTAAGGTTCGAAGAACGTAATTCAAACTCTTCTATAGGTCATGATGATTTTTTTTGTATTTTTTTTTCAGGAAAATGTTTAAAATGCTCTAACAACTACAAAAAGTGCATATATACATATGAATGCATTTATGAATGCCCTTAGGTGTATGGGCACTTTTTGAGTTCAATTCAAGTTCTTTTTTTAAAAGGTAGGTAAAATTCGCTCTCCAATTGAGAAAGTGTAAAAGTCACGAAAAATGTGATCGAATTCTAGTTTCAAAAATGGAATTTAATTTTCAGACTACCCAGAGGAGTTAACATTTACCTAGCTTTCCAGTTTTCTCAAATTAGGTTTTATTTTCATAATGAAAGTATCAATCATAAATTGTTTTGGAAATTCAACGACTGCATAGTCATCTATTTTCGTTCCGCCTTTCGAAGAAAGCGAGGAACATATATGCTCGGGTGTTTTTTTATTCGGACAAATTTCACAAAACTCTTTGCTCACTCGGGGGATCGATCTCCTAATCTGCATGGGCTTATCCGTGTGTGCAAACCACTATAGTAACCTGCTACGGTTCTTCATAAACTGCCCGTGTTTTACTTTACACTTGGCGAATGAACCCGCACTTCAAAATGTTCCAAATTTAATTGAGGCAGCTAATTGGTCGTACTAATTCCATATGCGGATTAAATTTTTCACACTTTAAATTTGATTTTATCAGCTTAAAATTCATAGTTTTGTCAATATTTTAATAGCCAAAAACTATTCGAGACCAAATGAAGGGTAGTCGGAACATTCAGGGCTTCGCCCTGATACGAGCAGTCTTGTTTACTTTGAATTTTGAAAGTTAAATTATTTTCTGTTTCTTTGCGTTCATGGACTTTTTCCAACTGTGTGTTGGCTATTTTTCTCTTCAGGAAAACTAATAATTTGTGGTTTTGTTTTCTTCGTCCTAAATACTGTTTACCAGTTCGAAATTTTGGTAAAACTCGGAATCCTGAAAAGTTACAGTCCGATATAATTTAAGAGCATAATGTGATGACAGAACTTTACAAACGTTTCAAAAAACGAATGTCAAAGATAAAAGCGAAAAATTGAGATATATATTTTTTATTTTTTTCATTTTTTTTGCAATTTTTATTTTAAAAAAAACCTTCATTGGCACGGAAGCGCTAAATGAAACTTCCAAAACAAAACTAGTTTTGTTTTTAGATCATTTTGCTTAATAATAAATAAGTTGAATTTCAGCACTTGGTGTGACGAATAAGAGCAACACAGACGGAGCGATGACTATCAAGAAGATGATTGTGGCCCAGGGCATCGGAGGGGCCATCTTCTCCTTCTTCGGTGGTCAACACCTGGTGATTTTGATCACAACAGCACCAGTGGTCATATTCACACTCATCATCAAAGAGATATCGGAAGACTTGGGCGATGATTTTTTCACGCTCTATTGGTATTTAGAATTTAAATTAGAATTTAGAATTAAAAATTAGCAAATATTTCGTTATAAACATTGCGAGCTTAAAGTCGTACTCTAAATCATATGAAGCCTAATTGGGAGGCGTTGATTTTGATTGAAGAAATCCAAAACGGCGGCAGTTTTGAAATATTATTAATTTCCACCAAATTTCAAGCTTATTCCAAAAAAAAACAATTGACATGATTCAAATAAGACTCAGATATGTTAAAAAGTATGTCTTTCTCAAAGTCAAACTATATTTTAGTACACAAGGATAGCCTATTGCTGTGAACTTGGAACAGAATTTTCGACTACAGTAATCGTAGTGAAGTTTTTAAATAATTGAAAGTTTGGCAAATTGAATTTTTTTCAAATTAGTTTTTAAATTGGTAAAAGCATGAGTAAAAGTATCATTGATTGTTTGTTTGTTTTTAGTGTGTCGGGTCTCTTCAACAGTTTCTTCCTGGCGATCTACTCGTGTACGAACTGCTGCTACTTGATGAAGTTTTGCTACAGGTCAGTGGATGAAGTGTTCGGCGTCTTCATCTCCATCGCGTTCGTAATCGACGCCATTAAAAGTTGCAAGCACATCCACGACGACTACTACAGATCATGTCCAATCATAAACGCTACAAGTGCCACTCTTGCAAATGCCACCACTGAAAGTGCCATCGGTTTGTTTATTCTTTATTCATATTTTCATTTTTTACCATTCACAAAGTGCCCGCACTAGGTAAAAAGAGAAAATAATCGATTATATTATAATTATAATCGCACTTCTAGCAAAATTATTATTAATTATAAGCGCCAATTTTAGATGTTTAAACGACTTATAATCCATTTTGATGATAAAATTTTGGTGACAATTTAATAAATTATAATCAATTATAATTGATGATAATTTTTCCGAAAATTTCTTATAATCTCTTATAATCTATTATAATAGACTATAATCCCTTTTTCTATCAAAATATTATTTTACAAGAAAACTGATTATAATGGATTATAATTTAGCTGTTCTTCAGTAAACCAGGGGCGGATGAGATTTTCTCGAAGGGTGGAGGCGGATTTTCAAAAACTTTCCAAAAATTTTATCGACTTTTTTTAGGTCGACCAAATTGATTTTCCAAACTCTCCCAAAGCACTTAAAAGACCTTTTTTGGCCAAAGTTTGTGCGCCGCAGGTTAACTTTTTAAGAAACAGGCCAAAAACTGCTTTTTAGGCATTTTTTGGAAAAATTTCACCAAAAAATTGTTTTTTTTTTGGCGCGCGATCCCCCTCAAAATTAGTTTTTATTGGCGCCAAAGGCCAAGGGGTCCGTCACCAAATATGGATATCTCAAAACAGTACAAAGGGGGAACCCTTTGGGTAGGCAGGGGGTCGAATCCCTGAAAAAAGCGCCCCCCCACCCCTCAAATCCGTCCTTGCAGTAAACAGTAAGAAAGTAAACAGTAAACAGTAAGAAAAGAAACCAACTGAAAAGCACACAAAACAAAACAAAAATAAAACGAAATGAAGCGATGACGTTTTTTGAATAAAAAATGGATTATAATCGATTAAAATGGATTATAATTCAATAAAGTTTCGGAAATAATTTTTTCAAACAATCATCTATTATAATCGATTATATTGGATTTTTTTTGTTTTGAAAAATGGTAACATTATAATCCAATTTTAATCGATTATAATCTCTTTTGTTTTGAAATTTATGGAGACTGACAATACAAATACATTATATTCTATTATTTTCTCTTTTTACTGAGTGCGGGTGAATACTTTTTTGTTGTTAATGCACGAAGTAAAAGGGGTGTTTAATTTCTTCATTTTTTAAGAGTCGATGAATAAATTTACTTTTTCGTGGAAATGAACGCAGTGAAGACTCTTATTTAGTTCTCGACTTCTAGTTTCGAAAGTGGAATTTATTGTTCAGATTTCCCAGCGATTTTAATTCTTTACGTATTGATACAATTTTCTCAAATTGGGTCATCAAAAAAATCGCAATTATAAATTTTTTAGAAACTCAAAAAGCTTTAAGGCCATCTATGTTTTTCTTTGTAATTTGAAGGCTGAGATTTTTTCAAAGAAAAACAAGTCGGTTTTTTTCTGTTTCTATGTTGGCTATGTTTTCTAAGAGCAAGTCTTTAATTTGTTCATGCTCATTGATTTTTTGGGCGGTTTGAGCTTTAATTTCCTTTGAAGCTCGGTTCTCAAATTGGTTTTTGTTTCAACTTTCGAAGAAAATGACTGAACATTTTTGCTTGGGGTAGTTTTTTCTCCAGACATCATTCGGGATTATTTTTCGCAACAAAATCATGGTTTGAATAGTGATCATCAACCCGCGATATATTTTGTTCTTATTAAAGCTTAAACGGCAAAATAAATCATTTCAAATTAAACCGAGTCCAACACTTTGCCAGGTATTATAGTTCTAACATTTTCTGAAGATCGGGAAATTACTGACGCTAATTAACAAAGAAAATCACTCCAATTTTGGAGCCAAATATCTGCAACTGCAAATTAAACAATTATTTTGGAGCCAAAATGTCCAAAATTGCAAACTAAACAATTATTTTGGCGCCAAAATGTCTAAACTGCAAATTTTCTCGCTCAAAATCTTAAAGTGGTACTTAAGATTTTAAACGTTCGCCGTTTAGTTTTTGATTGCCGCACTTACTATGATGAAATTTGTTCAAATTTTTGGCACTGTTGAACTAATTTTTTTTCGTCACTGTTGTACTTCGGCACTGTTGTACTGCCCCATAAAACCGTATTCACGCAAAATTGCCAGCAATTCACAAACATGTGCATTTATTTGAAAGTACAGCCTTGAATTATTTATTGTTTTTGATAATAAACCCTTTTAAAAAATATGGATTTTTTAGGCCACAAATTGATTTTAGTTAGTTTCAACCAAGATGAAGAGCTTCTATGTAGACTCATTAAAAAATTTGCGTCTAGCGCATGCAAACAATGAGTCTTCGTGTTTTTGTGAAATGAGTACCTTGAATGGGGTTATTTCGTGAAATCTGTTCGTATTTCGTTTTTTTTTCGAAAAGTTTCATGCGTCGAAAACGAATTGTTGTGGATAATTTTTACTTAACACGATTTTTTGCAAGAGTGATTTTTTGGTAAACTTCGAATAATCGCTCTCGAACTATTGGCTTGATTTTTTTAAACTTGTTTTACGACTTCTACAATTTCATTGTTCCCCCGCTATCAACGAAAATTGGAAAAAATGGTTAATAAAAAAACTTTACTCTTATGCTTAGAGATTTGGTTCGAACCATCTTTTAAGAGTCATGAATGCAGTGAATACTTTTATATAGATCTAGGTAATTTTTTTGTTTGTTTGTTTTTTTCCAGGAAAAGTCCTAAAATTAGTTGTTGCACGCAAAAATTTGTTTTCTTTTTGCGGTTTGACTGTTGATTTCTTTTTTTTTGTTGAAAGAAAAGCAAACTATACTATCGAGCAGCAAAAAAAATTACTTATTGATCCAGTTTTTTTTCAAATTGGGCTAGTTTTGTCGAAAAAGTGTCAAAATTAAATTGTACATATATAATTGAACAATTATAAAAAAATTACCTAGATCTATATAAAAGTATTCACTGCATTCATGACTTTTAAAATATGGTTCGAACCAAATCTCTAAGCATAAGAGTAAAGTTTTTTTATTAACCATTTTTTTGCAATTTTCGTTGATAGCGAGGGAACAGTGAAATTGTTGAAGCCGTAAAACAAGTTAATGAAAATTAAGCCAGAGTGATTGTTCGAGAGCGATTGTTCGACGTTAACCAAAAGGTCACCCTAGTTTTAAAAAATGTGTCTGTCTAGCAAATAAATGTATAAAATAAGATTCTAGGCGTTAAAAGATTCTTAAATAAGTTTTTTTGTTACTCAGCCAAAGTTTTTTGATTGCATTGATTTTCCGAGCGCTCCCAAAACAATTAAAAAACTCAAAAGAAGAACTGAAAGAACAGGTCAAAATGCCGTTTTAAGACATTTTTTGGAAAATTTTTGCCAAAAAATTGCGTTTTTTTATGCGCCGATCACCTTCGATATTAGTATATTTTGGCGCTTTACGCGCGTTTGAAACATTCAAGGGTTGAACGTTCAAAATTGGATTTCATAAAATAATACCAGAGGGACGACCCTTTGGTTAATGAGGTGGTCAAATCCCTGGGGGGGGGGGGGGTGTTAGTCGTCTGCCCCTATTTCAGATATTCGAAAATAAGTGAACTTGAAAACATTTTTCTATAATGATAACTGTACCTGCATGAGAACTGGAATATACATCAAATTATTTTAGTTGATTGGAAAAATTTCAGAATGAATGAACTAAAAAAGCTAATAAATAATTTTATTCCAGATATTAATGTCAGTAATTTCTTTTTTTTAACGGTATTTTATAAACTGAAAAGAGCCCAATTAACATTTTATTTTGTAATTTTAAGAATTTAATTTCAAATATTGAATGACTAATTAGTGTTTTTGTTCTGTTTCAGTTGAGTCGGCTGCCGACGGATGTGGCAAAGTAAGTTCTCTTTCTAAATATATTTCAAACCTTATCACCGTAACGGGAAACCAGCACATGGTAAGGGTGGGTCTGGCGAAGGACTTCCATAGCTGGAGTTCATGAGAATATAAGCGACATATAACCAGTAGAAACAGTTAAATACTAGAAAAACAACCGGGAAAAAAACACGTGCAGCTCTGTCAATTTTAGAAACGAAAGCATACGATGGTCTTTTTTTCTTTTTCGATTTTTCGACACTGATTAAGTTTAAATCGTTATTAGCCGAAGTCGTGGCGTGAATATTGCCATTAAATTCTTTGTTCATCAGCAAAGTTCCAGAGGGATCCGGTTTTTGAAGACTCTTCTTTGGTTTCCTATTTGCATCCTGTTTTGCTTTGCGCGACACTTTATCGTTTAAAAAATCACTCATTGCGAATTCAAGCATGGCGGCGATGACAAAACTGAAGCAAACCCAAATGTAAATGTCGAGCAAAGAAGTTTCGAGTGTAATGTGTTTCTCCATATTTTGCTGACTTTGAGTCGCGAGTGTCAACATCGTCAGGACTGTGGTGACTCCGACGCTAGCACGAGCGGGAGTCGCCCCCTTGTTGATCCAAAAAGTGACCCAACTTAGAACAACTAAAAGAGCCGCTGGGATGTAGATTTGATAAATGTAAACAGTATACAGGCGTTCTAAATGGACCACGCCTTCTAAGATTGTAAATGTGAATCCTGAATATGAAGCGTAGAAACAGGTTGAACTCATGTTGAGGATTTTGAACCCCATTTCGGAAAGAGGTTCGTACTCGAATGGAAAGGAAACCCCCTCCCCTTTTCCGTCCCGTTCCCACATTAGATATAACTCCCGGGCGTCGAAGCCGTAACTGGATATCAAAATACGACAGGTGGTGACGTCGAACGGGAAGTACTTCACTTGTGGCTTGCAAGGCGTTACTAGTCTGACCTTTCGGTCCAGAGTGACCTCGCCATTGCCCAGAACGCTCAGACTCAGAGATGACGGCGAGTAGAATATTGACCTATACAGGGTTGTCATACAATAAAGCCGGAGTCAAAAGCATGGTGAGAAAAAGGATTTTGAGCAAAAATGATATAGGAATTTTGAGAATTTGTTGCAAAAGGATAAAATATTATATATTATGATCAAAAATGCGTTATTGGTTTCAAAGTTTCCGTATGCGGAGAGATTGCACAAGCTAAGCGAAGTGAAATATTGGTGCATTAATTTCCGCTTGAAAGACTCTAAATTGTGGTTCAAAACGTAATTGAAAACAGTTTGAAATGAGCTTTTTTGTATGACGACTCTGTACCTGGCTAGAATGAAGTAAGTGTCTGGAATCCAGCAGTAGTTTACAACCCCCGCCCCGCTCATCCGGACCACTGAAAGAGGACGGTCGTAATAACTGTAGTCGGAAGATGAATTGTAGTCACTGCTCATATTCATGGACTTGTAGTCGTGACTGCTTTTCGTGTTGTAGTCGTGATCACTGGTTTTGAGTCGTTCTTCTCGTGGCTTTGAGGTGTATTTGGATTGTAGTCGTTGTTGTAGTCGTAATTGGATCCCTGATATTGGAATGCTTCTCGGTAATCTGTCCACGACTCAGTCATGTACAGGTCTATTGTAGCTTCGCCGGCAACGTCACGAATGCTAAAAAGTAATCCTTGTTCAGTTTTTGATTGAATATATTTCTCAGGTAACGTTCAAGCAAGAAGTCTCTGGTTTTTAGTTGTTATTAGCAGGCGCTGATCTAAAATTTTCAAGGGATAGATTTTAAAAAATTCTGAATCTTGACGATCGTGTTTTTGCTCGACCAAACTAATTTTCCTCAGACAAACTTTTGAGGGCCAAAAATGACACCTCAGGGCAAAAAAGATGGAAGGCTGCTGTGCACGTAGCACAGAATGTTCCGACCACTGTGACTTAAGTAATAAGACCAAAAATAAAGAAATCTGAAAAACATCGCACAGGAAATATATATATATATATATATATATATATATATATATATATATATATATATATATATATATATATTTCAAATTTTCATTTAACCTCTTGATTTTTTGTGAAGGATATTTAAATTTGGTAAAAACTCAAAAAATAAATTAAGTCAAAAAGAATTACGCTCAAAGTTCAAGCTAAATGTAATCAAGTTGATCTGAAAACCGACAAAATTTAGTTTAAAAATTTTTTTTTGGAATCTCAATCTCGAACAAAAGGGCTTTAATATGCTACTTTATTTGATATCTTAACTAAATATTTTTGAGGTATTCGAAATCTGACGTGAAACACCCTACGCAATAGTATTTTCGCACTACGTGAAATGACTGGAACAAAAATAAGGCCAAAAAGGATGCTGTTGTGCACTTTTTCGACGAATGTGACCTAAAAGTTCCATTTCTTAGGCCCACAATCGTCCATCAAGTTTAATATATTTTTTGACGCTAAGGACGCCGAAACCATTTCAAACTGGTTGGCCAAAAATAGATGTCGTAAAATAGCCTAAAAGGGAACCCTTTAGTTGAGCAGGGAATCGAATCTCAAAAGGTGGGGGATATTGCCCCTTTAGATCTGCTACGCTTTATTGATGTGTTAAAGAACGTAGGTTTAACCTATAGGTCTAGATGATTTTTCTTTTGTTTTGCAGGAAAAAGTAAAATTTGCTCATGCTCAAATTTGATTTTTTACAAGTTCACTTCATTTCCTTTGCTAAATGAAGGCAAACACCGATATCGAACAGCAAAAGTGAAATGGTCACAATAAACGCGAATTACTTTATTTTCAAAAGTGGGCTTTTAATTTCTGAATCCTTAGCGGAATAAACAAATTACATTTTAATTCAGTTTTCAATGTTCAAAAATTGTTCAACAGTTTTCAATACACGTTTTTTAAAATTTTCAATCATTTTTTTTTGGTTTTCTTGTTCTTTTACACCATCCCATTTTCCAATGGTGATGTTTCCTTTTTAAGTTCAGATCATTTCCTTTATTCAAATGAAGGTAAACTTCGCTATCGAACACCAAAAATGTAAAGGTTACAAAAAATGAGAATTACTTCTGGTCTATTTCATCGATTTTTTTATTATCGAAAGTACTTCATAGACCTTGAAGGGAAGTGAGAACTTGGACAGTTTTGTTAATATTTTTTGCATTTTTTTAACTTCTTTAAATCTTGTTTGGTACTTTTTTTGTTTTTTTCCGACCTTTGAAAATGGGGAGGAACTTTCAATTCAAGTGTGTTTTAGTTTTTTTCAACTTTTTGTTTTCCACGCAAAATCAGGTACCACAAATAGTCATCGGACTGGTTCGAGTGATTATCATATTAAAGCCTTTTAATGCGTTATTCGATTGACTGTTAAAAATTTCAAAAAATTTTCCCCAGTGTCGAGAAAAATTGGTTTAAAATTTTTGATTTTTCGTCTAATTTCGAGCGAGTGAGCAGGCTTATATTAGCTTACTTTAGCTTAATTGAAGCTGTAAAGTTTTGTTTTACTAACTAAGTAAAGTTAGTTTTTGGAGTTTTAAGTGCCAGTGTTTTTTCTAAGGAATCAAAAAAATTTGAAAATTTTCTGAAAAAAATGGAAAATTTTTTCAAATTTTTGTTACGATTTTTTTTTTCATTTTTCTTGTATTTTTTCTCCAAAAACTGTTTTCTAATTTGGCTGTTTTACTATGACTGTTAAATATGCCTAAGTTTTAGTTTTTTGTTCAGACCTTTTCACCACGCAGAAAAAAAACGACACTAATTTGAATTTTTTTTTTCGTATTTTGTAAGACTATGGGCGGAACGTTCTGTGCTACTTTCACACTAACCGGCTATCCTTGTTCTAATATGTTATTTTTAACTGACCTTTCTAAGCTGAGATGGACATGTATGATGATTGGCAGTCCATCTTCAGCTGGCAAAGTGTTCTTCAGCCGCAGATAGTTTTTGTTTTTCTCCATCATGTCACTTTTCTGTTCAGTATAGCTTCCAGAATTCATACCGTAGTCGTCTCCTGAGTATTTTTCGTAATCTTCACTTATTTTTTGACCATGACCTGATTGTGACGAGACATGAATAAAAGTGATCATGAGAATAATATGTGAACAAATCACGATTAAATGTTGGTAAAGCTGCATGATCAAACTTGGTAAGAAATTCAATGGAGACAGTTCGACTGGAAATGGTCAGTTTTTTGTGGCTCTCAACAAAGAAAATGACGCCAAGGGGAGGAAAATTTATTTAAGAGTGAGTAAACAAAACGGTCATACATCTTCGCGCAAGTATATTGAAATCATTTTCTGTTTTGTTTGTGCAATCTCCACAAAAGGTATTTGCTCCTCTATATCTAAATAACTTTTTTAGTTTATTCTTATCAAAACAATTGAGCTTGTTTGATCGAGGACTGGGCTTAGCAATGGGATAAATAAAAGATAAATCTCTATTTTTGAATCAATTGATTTTTTCTCTACCTGACGTATTGGATTCACCAATAATGTATTGGTAAAATCAGCTTCACAAATATGATGGCAAGTTGAAGGGAATTGTTGTTTCTTACATTTCCTGAAAACAAAGAACTTTTGCCTTTTGAGGTGTTATGTAGGATGATATCAAAGAAAATCTTCTCTTAAATCAGCATGAAATTTTGAACCCCGAAATTTTCCAAATTTTTTATATCCCGAACAAATTATTAATTTGCAAATTATTTTAAATGCTTTTGGATATCATTTAGGAATTATTCTCAATGATTAACCTGTCTTGAATTGTTTTTTTTAAAGTGCGGTTTATTTTCCTGCGTACGATGATAAACTCGTCCAGTGAGACAATAAATTCATCAACGATTTTGTTTCTGCCACCCAGAAAATCGACGGAGTATATATGTGCTTCAATTTCCTCGAAATTGGGAACCATAATAATCAGTCTGTAAATGAATTTCTTAGTAATCCTGAGCTGCCAAATTTAAAGTTTGGAATAGGTAGCAGAAAAGAAAAATTTATGAATAAAACTATTTCGAGAAATTAAATTTAGCGTTTTTGCGAAGGAAGGCTATCAAACGATGTATTCATTTTTTGACGAAGTAACAATGTTGCTCCTCAAAATAAATTCTACGTGCATTTATACGTTTTGTGAGTGTTAATGAGCGAAGTGATATAAACTTTTTTTGAAAACCGAAACTCGGAGTTTTTCCAAAAAAAAACAAATCAGAATTTTTTTCTGTTCTCTTGCGTTCATTGAATCTTTTCTAACTGTCTATTCGCTGTTTTCTGTAGGGGCTTGTTCTACGCAGAAAAGAGTCAATTGTAAAATATTCTAAAGAACAAAGAGCTTCCGCGGTATGTATAGTTGTCTTTGAAATTCGAAAAGTCAATCTTTTTTGGTTTACTTGAGTCACTTGAATCTATTAGATTTTTGTCTATGTTTCTTTATTGATAAATATCGCCTCCTTCAAGCAACGAAAATAGCTACAGGGAATGAGGCAGTTGGTAACCGAAGTTGATTTATTGATAACATGTGGATTGATAGGAAAGTGGCTGCTAAAATATCAGCGTATCAGTCGAAAGGTCGTTAGTTCGAGGCCCACTATGATGCCTACCTGTTTTCTATCAAAATTTCTAACCTGGAAAAAACCACGGGTTTCTACCTGCAGCTCTTTAAAAGGGGAAGAAAAGCAGTTTGCTTTAGTGAGCTAAGCATCTCGTATGTAGGTCTTTTTCATCGTAAATATTGTATTTAAGAGTCGATGAATCTAACTTCAGACTCTTATTTAGTTCGTGATGATGTTTTTTTTTCGTTTTTTTAGGAAAAATTTGTTCAGGATCCAATTTAGTTTTTCGCGGTTTGAATTTTGATTTATCATTAATTTCAGTTCTCTTCTTTTGTTAAACGTAAGGCACTATCGAACAGCAAAAGTGTAAAGGTCACGAAAAACGTGAACAAATTGTAATTTTTAAAGTGGAATTTAAAATTCAGATCTCCCAGCAAAATAAAAATTTTTCTTCTCGATCCATTTTTCTCAAATTGGATTAATTTCATTAAGAAAGTGCCAGTGATAAATTGTTCTAGAAATTCAAAGAGCTTTAAGGGCATCTTTTTTTAAATTCGATAGAAGAGATTTTTTCAATAAATAAATCAGAATTTTTTTGTTTTACTTGCGTTCATTGACTCTTTTCCAACTGTCTGTCGGTTATCTTTTGTCTATAAGCGGCTATTCATAATAACCAACAAATCATAACTATACTGCTTGTATCAGGGTGAAGCCTAGAACGTCCCGACTGCCTTTTAGAGTCTATGGAGCAGTGATAACATTGATAGCAGCGAAATTAAAGGTAATTAAATAAAATGAATTTAAAAAAAAAATTGAGGTTTTTTGTGAAATCATCCCCCACACGCCATATAAAGCACAAAGTGATCAATTTCGCTCCTAGTAACAAATCAGTTATGGCAAATAAGCTTCCTTCAACCAATTTGGAACGATTTCCAAGATGGCTTAAGTCTCCGCTTACGCGTTAATAGCGCGAAATATATCGCGCGTTTAATCGTGACAAATTGGCCAACGTCGCAGTCTTTAAACCCCCATAAATTTACGAAAAATGCTCACAGGTGAAATATCTTTTCCAATTTCAGCTCAGGACAACAATACATTTTGAATTATATAACTGAAAAAAAAAATCTGTCAAAATTGGCTAGTTAAAAAGTCAAAATTTGTCTGAAGAAAAAACCACCCCGAGCTTAATTATTCCGTTGCTTTCGTTACGAAAGTCGGAGCAACGGGCGCTGATTCATAACAACTCACTTGCGCTTTTACTCGGCCCGACTGTTAACTACAACTATGTTTTAATAATTGTTTTTTTTTTGAATTGTTGCCCAAATAAAAGTTACGAATCGTCACCTATTGCAAATTGTCACGTCGCAAGAATAGCAATAATAACGAATCATCAACCTAACGGCCTAAGTATCTATTTAATTTAATCTCGTTTAATTTTTTTCATGAATAGTTAAATTTGGGGTAATATTCAGCTCAATCTATAGTTCCTTCCCACTATAAATCCTAGTTTTATTGCAACTTGATTTGCATTTTCGAACTGTAATTTGAATATGACGTACGTGATAAGAAACGAAATATTTTCTCAAAGGTGTCGTTATTTCTGAAGTTAAATTACTATAGGGGCGAGGAAGTTTATATCTCAAATGCTAGCCACGTAGACGTTTATAATTTCAAATCTGATAAAATTAATGATGTATCAATATTTGATCTCGCATATACATAAAGCAATGAGATTATAGCTGGAAATTATGCATAAAAGAAATCCCGACATTACCGGAAAAAATATTTAGGTTGATCAGTCGGAAAACTGTGGGGATTTTTTCCAGTTTCCCACCCCTTGTAAAATTTCAAAATAAAGCCTTTCAAAAATTGTTCACACGGCATTTTGCATGTAATAAATGTGAAATATTGTTCACCTGTTCACGCTGACACGTTTAAATGCAGTTTATAACATGAAAAGTCTTTTTAATAAGTTTTCATATATCAAATTTCCGAAAAAATCAAAGGGGGGAACTGGAAAAGAGCCAACTATGGTTATGTTGAAATTAAATATACACCAGTGACATTTACAATCAGTGCTTTGTTTGTAGTGAATCTTCAATTTTCTGAGGTGTTTAAAATCGTTTCTGACAAAGGAATGTATTTGATCAACTTTTTTCAGACCGTTAAGGGAGAAGATATGTTTGTTTATGACGCAGCAGCAGCGGTTTTACCTGGCGAGACAACAGAAAATCTAAACTTTAATTCAATAGTGAACTAATTTTTGCAAATTTGCTTCGCTCCCATATTTTTTGTGTTACATATCCGAAATATTTTCTGGTCACGCCTTCAGTGATAAATAAATACTAATTTTTATGAAGGAGAGCTTGCAAAAAAGGTTGTTTTTTTTTGCTAAATTTTTCGACGTCAAAGAATTCCTGTGGCTAATTCGGTGATGCCAGATGTCCAATTTGTAGGACTCGTAAATTAATTGTACTGATTTATAATTGATTGCTGACTAAGAACAGTAGAAACGCTGAACCAAATAATAAACCCCGTTATTTATGGTAGTTAAACAGCTGAGGTACAGTTCATTACTGTAGTGATTTTTTCGTTTGGCCTTTCATTTTGGCTTATCGTATCGTAAAAACAATAAAAAAATATATGATGTAAGAAAAAAGTAGGAGACATTTTTTGGAAACGTAATGAAAAAATTTTAAGAGCTTGCTGTATCTGACTTAAATTACCTTTGGGACTAGTAGTAACATGCCGCAAATACTCGGAATGTAATCAAGTTAAATTTTGTGCCATGTCGAAAAGTAATTGAAAAGCTCTTGTCACCAATAAATCACAAACAAGGAAAACTGGACGGAGATAATTAGCAACCTTCTTTTCTACCAAAATTTATCACCCCTGAAGATGAAAATTTCTGAATAAGCATGTCAAATGAACGCGACTAGGAGTGTCTAAAAATGAACAAATTGTTGACATATGTCTTCATGTTCTAATGGAAATGTGGCCTTTAATGGTGAAGAATTAATGACCTTTAAGCCTGCAGAAATGTCTCGAAATGTCGAAGTTGAAGTGCAAATTCAAAATTTATGACAGTGTTTTTTTTGCTTCCTAAGCACGTGGAAGTTTACTTACGGTTAGGGAAGTATGAAATTTAATTTAAAAACTGAAAGTATGAAATTGAATCTAATATGTGGCGTTTCTTGAAAATTTAGAAGTAATCAGCTTTTGTATCGACCTTCCTGAAATTTATTTCAATTCCACAGTATTTTGATTTTTCAATTTCAATTCACTTAATCCGTGATTAACTTGGTAGATTGAGTTTGTTTCTTGTTTTTTTTTCTGTAAATTGAAATTATTCTTGAATCCTGCGGCTGAAAATAGCGAGAAATTAAGAAGCACCCTGTCTTTTCTTTGTTTTTTGTTTCACCTTTTCAATTATGGGTTGAATGAGTTTTATCTTTAACAAAGAAAGAGGCTGGGAGGAATTTTGACAGTAGGGAAAACTCGACCAAATTGCTAGAAGATCTGTTTGATTAGAGTTGAATCAACTACAGATAAGCGTATTTGTCTTAGTTGCACGAGGGAGCTTTAGCTTTACTCAACGGAGTCTCTGAAAAGATTACTAATTAATGAATTTTTTATCCTATCTCCCGAGGTAAAAAACTGATGTCTTTTCATTTTTCCGATTTGGTCAGATTAGTCAATTTGGTCTGATTTGGGGGGGGGGGGGGGGGGGGGGTGAAAACAAGTGTGAACCTTGTGTTTGGATCAAGTACAATATGATCATTTTGCTTCTTTAAATAGAAATTGAGCTTCTGATAAACGTCTCGACAATATTTTTTGCTGCGCTCTTTATCTTGATGAAAAGCGAAGACGCACCTTAAGTTTTCAACAAAAAAATCCCGGAACCAAACTAGCACTTTTATCGAAACTTTCATGAAGTTTTTGGGCAAACATGTTACTGTTAGGGGGGGGGGGGTAGTTGGAGGGGAGAAGGAGACAGTTAGGGTGGGGATTGGGCTTCACTAGTATTTCACTTTCAAAAGTTATTAGCTTGAGTTAAAGTAACGGTTAGTTGCATAGAAAAATAGCTTTTCAGTTTAATTTTATTTCAGTTTAATTTCAACACATTTTATCTTTATACTTTACCTTATAAAATAAATCGATGAGCCATTAAATTGCAATTGAGTTGAAGTTTAAAATGAGGAGCAACAGAGGAAAGTAAAAACAGACTGGGAATGTATTAGCTGTGCAAACTTCTTTTGTTTGATGTCAGCTCTCTTTCCGTTATTCACAGAGTGGCTCATTTTTTAAATTAAATTGCAGATGCTCAAGGGAAAAGCAAGGATTCTTATGTCCTAAAAGATCGGCTATAACTTATATTTGCCAACTTCAAAAAATATCAAAGAGAGCCCAAAACTGTCGATTTTGTTGCGTCAGTTGTTTGGGAAAATATTGCAATATTGTTGTTGTTTTTGTTCCGACCACTTCACGATTTGAAGGGAGGGAAGGAATTATGCCATAGGGTGTATTTTTGAACCTAAGTTTTGACTACCTCAAAAAAAGCTTGTAAGGGATCAAGTCTAGTATTATATTGAAGCCCTTTCAAGCGTGATTCAGATTCAAATAAAAATCAGTGTCGAGAAAAAATGGTCTGAATCTTTCCGATTTCCTGTCAAAATTTCACATTATTCGGTGAAATGGACAACACAATTTTGATGGCGCTGAAATAAACTTTTTCTAACCCGTGATGATGTTTCTATTTAAGTTTGCATACGATTTTCAATTGTTTTTTTTGCCATATATGGTTTAGGTCATTGCGCAAAAGGGAAAAAATTTTGGCTGTTTTAAAAAAGATTATCGACGAAAGTTAATCTTAGAAAAAAATACCCCGATGTTTCTCCTCTTTGCTTTTGTTCGTTCCAGTTTATTTCGAAGAAATTAGCAAAATATATCAGCTTGAGGTGTATTTTTTAAGAGTCGATGAATCTAGTGAAGACTTTTATAGAGGCCGTGATTTTTTTAAAGCTCAAATTTGATTTTTCGAGGTTTGACTTTTGATTTTGTTTCAAATTCAACTCATATCTTTTGTTAAAAACAACATAACTGTTTAGAAACGACTTAAATTTGAACACGTATTATTTGCTAATGGCTACTGGAGGAGGAGATGATCCAAGGAAAAGGACATGCTTGGATTTTTTAGTCAATTTTCGACTTCTTTACTAAGCATTTTTGACGGATGTTTTTCAAATCATCTGAGAAATGTTCTTGTCAGGTCAATTTAAAAAATATATTTCACCTGTGATCATTTTTTGTTAAGTTATGGGGGTTTGATAATAGCTAATTTGGGCTAATTAATGCGAGATATAATGCGTTCTTTTAACACGCGCAAGCGGCAAATTAAGGTGTTCCAAATTGAATTGAGGCCAGCAATTTAGTCTTTCAAAACTATAAGAGACGCTAAGCACACCTTATGTATCTTACATAGTATATAAGGGGGGGGGGGGGGGTGATAAAATGAAGAAAAAATTTAATAAATGTTCCCTAATAAATATAGTTTCAAAACTTATTTGAGACCCATTCAAAAGCAATCGAAACATCTAGGGATTTGTCTTTTTTATTTGAGCAGTCTCTTTTGTGCATGGTGGGGTGTTATTTTTCAGACTATTGTTGGCTTTCAAACTAGCCATTTTTGAGGGGAGTTTGTATAATTACTTGCAAATACGCAAGATAATTGGTCATATTAAGTCCATATACGAATAAAATTACAATGCTTACTATTTGAGATTGGATGTTGGGGTAGAAACAATTCAAAATATTACGAAACTTTATTTAAATATGGTCGTCAAAGGGGTAGGCGGTGACCCCTCCTTTCAGGTTTTCAACCCCCTGATCACACTAAGAGTCGACCTGTAGAAAATTATTTAAGGCGACTTCGGCGCTAAAATGTAATCTATCTATTATATATTTAAATGCGGGCTTCACTATCTCGCCATGTTTAAGCTTTTTCAACGTATTATTTTTGCATGTTTAAGCTATATCGTATATTGCAATGGTTAAGAAATTTTTTTCGGTTTTCCAATTTGATTTTAGTGGTTATTTTAACGAGTTTAAATTAAGCAGCCCAATATCGAATTAGGGGTTTCGAGTTTGGCCTCCAATTTTGAATGCCCGAATCATTTTAGTTTAAGAGATAAGACGATTTTTGAGATTTTTTCAAAATTTTTCGGAAAATTCAAATAACAAAATAATTTAAAAAACTTGAAGTTCCCAACCCTGTAGTTGGGTGCTGTCAGAGTACTCTAAGGAGTTACAAATCTTGCCTCCAAATATGACTGTTCAAATCCTTGTAGTTTTCGAGATATGACGTTTTTTGTGATTTTTTCAAAATTTTTCAGAAAACTTGAAATATTATTGGTTTTTAAAAATCTGAAATTCCCGGCACTGTATTTAGGTCCTGTCAGAGTACTCTCAAAGATTGCGAATCTTGCCTCCAAGTATGACTGCTCAATTCTTTGTAGTTTTCGAGATATGACGTTTTTGTGATTTTTTCAAACATTTTCAGAAAACTTAATTTATTATTATTCTTTAAAAATCTTAAATTCCCAACGCTGTATTTAGGTCCTGTCAGAGTACTTTCAAGGATTGCGACTCTTGCCTCCAAATATGACTGCTCAATTCTTTGTAGTTTTCAAGACGTGACGTTTTTTGTGATTTTTTTCAAAATTTTTAGAAAGTGTAAATTAATTATTTTTCAAAATTTGAAATTCCCAACGCTATAGTTCGGTGTTGTCAGGGTTTCTAAAGAGTTGCAAATCTTGCCACATGCGATTGCTAAACGAGACTGCTCAAATGCTTTTAGTTTCCGAGATGTGACGTTTTTTGATTTTTTCAAAAATTCTCAAAGAACTTATCTACAACGAAATTCAAAAAATTTGAAACTACTAACCTTATTGTCAGTGTACACCCAGGCGTCTCAAATCCTGCCTTTTGATATGAATGCTCAAATCCTTTTAGTTTCCGGGATAAGATGTTTTTTCAATTTTTTTTCGGGAAACTTAGGTGTTAAAAAATTCACAAAGTTTTGGATTCCTAACCCTATAGTAGGGTGCTCTCAGTGACTCTCAGCGGTTGCAAATCTGGCCTCCAAATTTCTCGAGAGGCCCATTAAGTTAAATTTAAAAGTTCGAAATTACCAACCCTGTAATTGGATGCAGTCAGAGTACACTAAAAGTTTGCAGATGTTGTTTCCAATATAAGCGGTTTTTCATGAGTTGCCGAAAAATTTCGAAGCACCGAAGGTGCGTTAAACGCTAGTAATTTTAATGTAAAATCGCGCGCCAAGAACGCTATTTTCTGCTCAAAACCCTCCATAACGTATCGTAAACGGGATTCTTTTTTTATTATGTGCTACTCGGAGAGCAGCCTGGTCTAGTGTTTAAGTCCGCAATTATTCAAATAAATAGTACAATTAAATAGTGCAATTAAATAGTAAACCCTACCTGATTGAAACGCGAGGAAAAAGTTTTCTGATTCTTGACTAAGGCTAATAACAGGTCAAAAATTTAATTATAAATTGTTCACTTATAAAATAAAACAAGAGAATTTTTAATTTAGTCTGAAATGGCGTAGGTGTATTTCTGTCCCCTTAGTGCTGAAAGTCTAACAAAGGACTTGAAGAGTAATTTTATTGTTTGTTCCTTCCCAAAAAGAGGAGAAAAAATTACTCAAAAAGGTATTTTGCTGTTTTTAATACTTTTTTGTTTGAAATAAGCTTTAGATGATAGTAAAGCTTTTCAATTCAATGGTTTTTTTAAAAAAAAATAAGTAAACGTGCCTTTTGTTTTTTTTTATTGACTTTCTGAAAAGATGAAATAAGAATCCAGCTTATATCAAAATGAATCAAAAGCTCTGTCATTGGTTTGGAATTGAAGAGTGTGATTTAATTTTAAAAAAATCAGCGCCAGTAACTAATAGTATTTACTGTGGATATCCTATCCTTATTATGGTTTGGAGTTTTTGTATCATTTTGTATCTGTAGGCCGTTAAGTAGCTTTTCTGCTTTGATGAATAATTTATAATCTCCGATAGGCTTCTATGGTAATGTTAGAGGAAAACTTCAATTTATCACAACTAACTCATACTATAGTCTCATAATTAAAAGAGGAATTTTGAAGCTTAGGGATTTACCTTCGGGCTATATCTAGTGAAAGAAAGGCGCTACTTGACCGCCGGGAAACTCAGTTGAAGAAAGATCTGTGAAGCTGGAAGTTGAAATCGATAACGAATTTGTAGATAACCCAAATGATCTTTTTCAAGCTTTCCTACTGTTGCTAACAGTCGAGAAATTTCTTGTAATTCGAGTTTGATCTATCATGAAATTAACACCAATATAACTTGCTGACTCGAATATTGCTGTTGTTTGCTTTTGGGAGAAGTTACACTTGGCTCTTGATTTAAACTTAACGCTAAAATAATCCAGAATGGCCTGAACCAAATTCCATTTGACAGATTGCGGCAGAAAACAGCATGTTTTTGACTATTTATGATCCAATGATAGTATGATAATCCAAGATTTAATGTACCATTTATGTGAATTATATCATTTGGCAAATAAAGTTGTCTGGGGCTAAATTTTGATGATTGTTTATGATTTCAGATCGAAAGGCTTCGAGGAAAAACAATTACGTAAACCCAGTTCTCCAAATAAAATGGCAAAATTTATGAAAGTTACACTTAAGCGGCATTTTCTGTCCATTAACTTTATTCACTGAAATGCCTTTTTTGGCAACGCACCGAAGTTGGTGAAAATTGACGTCAAAAAAGGATTGGCGGTAGCTGTGCAAGTAGCTCAGAATGTTTCGGCCACAATAATTGAAATCAAGAAATCAGAAAAAAAAATTTTAAACTGTATCTTTGTTTCCCCAAGATTCTGTTTTTTTCACTAAAGTAACAAACAGTCGAATTATTTGAAAAAAAATTAAAATTGAGTTGTAATTTGATAAAATATTGTATAAATTAGAGCAAAATTAAATTGAGAGTTCAGTCTCAACGTGTCATTTGTAATTTTCGTGTCATTTAGTCTGAAAACGGAAATTAGTCTGTAACCGATTCACCTTCAATTGGGTTTTATAAAATACCGCGCTTGAAACCTACGAGTTTCACTTAGGTACTTTTAAGTGAGGCAGAAGTTTGTGAAGTAGTCGGAATAATAATTTAAAATTCTTCGGATTTATTAATTTTTCTGTTCAGGAAATATTTCTTCTGGCGTTGCTGCTGATGTTGGGAACCCTGTGGCTGGGAGTCACTCTCTTCAACTTCACCAAGAGTCCTTATCTGGACTCGACCAAACGAGTACTTCTTGCAGACTACGCGCTACCATGGTGCTGTTCTCATTTTCTCATTCATCGGCAGCTATTGCGCAAAAGATATCAACTCGCCTACTATTGAAAGTGACGATGAAAGTGAGAAGTACTTCGAGATCCCAGACATCGCTGGACTGAGCATCGGTGGATGGCTGGTGGCAGTCGCCATGGGATTCTGTCTTTCTATTCTTTTCTTCATTGATCAAAACATATCCGCATCTTTCGTGAACAACCCCAAAAACAACCTCAAAAAGGGACCAGCGTATCATTTGGACCTTCTGGTTCTGGCTGTCATCAATGCAGTGCTGTCGATTTTTGCACTTCCCTGGATCCACGGTGCCTTGCCTCACTCCCCGCTGCACGTGCGTGCGCTCGCGGAGTTCGAAGAGCGTATGCAACAGGGTGTTATGACAGACGTTGTCGTGAAAGTTCACGAGACGAGACTGACTTCAATTCTGGCCAATGCATTAATCGGAGTCTCGATTTACATGTTTCCAACTCCTATCGAATACATCCCTGTACCGGTCTTGGATGGCGTGTTGTTGTACGTTGCGGCGGTGTCTCTTCTTGGAAATGAGTTTTTTGAGCGTCTGCTGTTGTGGGTGACGGAGCAAAGCGCCTACCCCCCAAACCATTATGTCAGACACGTGACACAAAAGAAGATTCACCTGTTCACCTTTCTACAGGTCCTGCAACTGTTAATCCTATGTGGTCTCGGGTTTGCCCCCCTTTCCTACCTGAAAATGGTGTTTCCAGTTGCCCTTGGAGCTTACATGCCGATCCGCCATTTCCTGTTCCCGAAAATGTTCGAACAGCAATACCTGGACGCCTTGGATGGTCATTAGAGTCCGATTGAAAACTGTGAATTCTTTTATACGAGCTTCAATTGAAAACTAAACAGAGATTTAGATTTACTTACACGGACATTCACTTGTATATTGTTAAATAATTATGAATTAAGTTGATCGTATGTGAGGTAATTTGAGCTTTATATTTTGTTGGACGAGTTTTATTTTCATGACCAAAAACAAATGGAAGTAATTTGTAAAATTTCAGTTTTGTGTTGAATTAAAGATGATAGTACTCAATTTTGTCGATCACATTTTGGGCAATGCGTAGCAAAATTTCTTCCAGTCTCAATTAGTAATACAAGCCGTAGCGGATTGGGCGCCCTCATTTCAGGGATTCGATCCTCTGCCGACCCAAAGAGTCCCCCTTTGGGGCTATATTTTAAGACAAATTTTTGGCTGACCGACCTTTTTTTAATGGTTTTCTAAAGGCGTCTTTGGCGCGAAATTATTCTAATTTTGAGGGAAAGCCCGCGCCGAAAAAAAACGCGGTCAAAATATTTCAGGTCAAAATTTTTCAAAAAATCCCCAAAATCTCCTGTTTCTGCAAGTTTTATCAGAATTTTGCTTGCTTTTAGAATAGAATACAAGCGAAGAATTCAGAGTGTGATTCTGTACTTAGAGCCAACTTCTCAAAATTGTTGCTAAATAGCTTATTATCGGTAGATCTTGCTGTTCTGGTCATAGTAAGAGAAAAAATTGTGAATTCAGGTGTGTTTTCATGCAAATCCGGGCATACAAAGACAGTTAAACTCCAGATGGAGTTGCATTAATAGCCATATCAAAGCACGTTAAGTTTTGATTCGATATGCAATGCAATCAAAAACTATACATACGCTGTGTATTTTCAGCTGTATTTTCTTGCACCACAGAGCAAATGATTTAAATGTAATTATTTAACACGCTATGATTTAGTCAGCGAAAGGGCAACAGAACGATGGCGGCTTGGTCTTTTTTTATATCATTATCGAGTTGGAATAATCATGTTCAAATTACATGAAATAACATGAAAGTGCCCTTTTACCTGATTGGTAATATAAATTGTGCAGAAAAGGTGGGGTAATAAAAGAGGGCAAATATATATAAATAGCGACAAAAAAAAATAAAAAATGTATAAAAAAAGAAAAGCTGTGAAGAGAAAAAAAGAAAACAAGAAAATAATTTTGAAAATAAATATTGTTTTAACAAATGCAATGTGTGTTCAAAGTATGCAATGGCAAAATTTGAATATACTGAACAATGTTTGAAAGCCTCAGACTAATTTAGAAAAAAATGATAGTGGTTTATCACATCCAATGATAGTAGAAAAAAGTAAATTTGATTGATTTTAAAAAAAGTTACATTATAATCCAGTTTTGATCGATTGTAAACGATACTGAAAATCAATTACATTAGAACATTATTCACAACACTCCTCTAGAGGAGCCTCTAATTACGGGAGTGCGGTCAAAAAGTAGACATGTCGTAAGCCAATCACTGCTTAAACGATATCGACAACAAGTCCGGGTTGAAGTCATGCCTTTATTAATTGCTTTTATGCAGTTCTCCAGTCAATTCAGCACTTATTTAGGGCCCTGGTTGATGTATAACTCCAATCTACTCAAACTTAAAAAAACTCAAACTGATGTATAACTCCAATCTACTCAAACTTTTTAAAAACTCAAATTGATGTGTAATTCCAATCTACGAAAACTTCAAAAAACTCAAATTTCAACTGCACAATTGCAAAAAAAAAGGAATGCGTCCTGCTATCTTACCTACTCCTCATGAATGACTTGCACAAAACAACAATTGAGAGGCCAGGGCACGTTTTTTGTCGTCGCATCCAACTCGCAACAAAAGTTGTTCAAAAGTTCCAATACATTTCAGATTTTCGCATAAAATAAGCATCTTGCAGTTGTTTAAAAATGCCAATATGTTTCACATCCTCGCATCCAACTCGCTTCTTGCAGTTGCTTAAAAGTTAAAATATATTTTGCAGACTACTTTTAATTTTTGCAGACTACCTTTTTTACTGAGGAAAATCCCCGCCCCAATTCTGTGAAGTGGCATTCACCCTATATCCTTGAAACACAGATTTAATACTTTCTTTTTCAGTTTTTCAACGTCTTTAATTTTGTCGGCAAATTTTCGGAATTGTTTGCATGGTACAAAAAATTTGTGATATCAATAGCGTCCAGATTAGATATTGTTTGCACCATTTTACATAATCTCTGTAAAATACCAGAACCTTGCAACCGATTTTTGGTATCGCCAAACTATCGTAACCAAAAGCTCTTCCAGATTTTTGTGCCAAGAAAATGCGTTGCTACTGGTCCATCCCAAGCAAATCTTGTCCGCAGCGGAGAAAATTGATGAACTATGGCATGAACTGAACTAGTTTTGATGATTTTGTCTGACAAATTCTTAAAGTCTAACAAAATAGCAATAATTCACTTTCTGAACTAAGTAGAGTAACAGAAAACTATATTAAAACAATCCAGCATCGGCGCAACTGAAACAAAAAACACAATTATGCAGAACTTGTTTCAATATAACAAAATATTTGAGTTTGATATGGATTGTTTTTGGAGAGTAAGTTCAGATTAAGTACTCCGCCTGTTTTCCACGCTATCTTTTTTTTCGACCTGTGATGTTCCTATGCTATGGGTGTTAGTTAGTAATAAAACAGAAGAGTAAAAAATTGTAATTTAACTCTTTGTGAAACTTGGTTTTAGTTTAGAGATCATGTTTATCTTTTCATATCTCTCTTCAGATTGCAAACGTCCAAATGACTGTTGCGTTCGGCCTGCATAAATGGCCTTGAATAATAATAACAATACATAACAGAATATTAATACCACTTATTCTCCAAAGTTACTGTGGCAACAGTACTACCCAGTACCACATTCCCCTGAGGACAACAAAATTTTATATAATACCTTATAAAATTTTATGATCAATATATGAGTTTGTATCTCAGTTTACTAAGTTGTTTAGTGTTTGACTCAGTTTCCTTTGTTATTTTTCTTTACTTCCGTTTTGTTTCTCGCAGCGTTCCACGACCCAGAATCGTCCAATGATGTAGCCCCAAATTTCCGTTTGAATAGGTGTCTCTCTAATAGGTTGAACGTGTTGTTTTCAGGCGTTGTTTCTTTGTTGTTGAGATTTAAATTCGCTAATCTCGTTCGCTTCTAGTGCTGCCAAATTTATCTCCGTGACGTCGTCCTCACAACTAATAAGTTTGACCGAATGGGATACTGGGCTACCAAATCTCTTTGGCCCCTGGTTCTACGTTTGCCTATTACTCCTCCTAACTGTCGTTTCCTCCTCTTCTTTGTCTGACTCGTCAAAAAACCCTGGTGGGGGACAAGTATCAGCTGGTCCTGCTTGTTGAGTTAGTAATTTTTCCGCTTCTTTTTGCACCCCTCTGGTCAAGACCTGATTTGTGAGTGCCTCCCATTCCTCGGTTCTTGCGTCGTGGACTTGCTCTGATAGCTTCTCGGGTTATGTACGAACGGTCCCGCTCGATTTGGCTTATTCCTTTTCCCTCCTAGGTTAATGCCCCCGCCCGTCTTTGTATCTTTCGACGTTGCTATGCTAGGCAAATTTTGAAACTTTTCCACCAACCAACTATCTTCTATTTCCTGGTCTCTTGGCCCCTGATCTTTTACGTCATGTTCTTCGGCCGACTCACTGTCACCGTCTTCATCCTGTGTTACTGTCTTTTGTTGTTTACTTCTTGGTTCTTCCCCTGTTGGGCTTCTCTTTTTCTCCGAACCTTCTATTCTGGACTGTACAGGCAGTTTTGATCTCGCTATGTCGCTCTTCCGATAAACTGCACCAGCAGCCGTTTTTACAGTCGATGGTGTCTCCGATACAACTTTCCCTTTTAGAGGTATTGTTAGGGCTTTTTCACTTTTTCTCTGTTCGTGTTTGCGAAGGAACCTACCCGACAAATTGTCAGTAACTGTAGGTTTTTTATCCTCAATACATCCTCGCTCCCATGAATATAATAGTTCTTTTCTCAGTTCGGGATTTATCGTGCTGGTCTCGTCTACGACTCTTCGTAACTTGCTGTCTGGAATGTCTCTTCGAGTGGCATTCCATCGCGCATTGGCCTCTAGTAGCTGCTTCAGTTCATTTGCTCGGGCTCTTTCTTTAGCTGCCGTAGTATTACGCAAAAATAGTGGGCTGACGTTCCGACTATTTTGACCTTTTTGGATAATTTTGACATTGTCTCTCGATTGATCAATGCGTCTCTTCAACTGCGATCTGTTAACGCCGATCTTTCCAAATGTTCTTTATCTAAATGATCAGAATCATTAAGAAATTTATCTCTTACAATTTTAAATTCCGTTTTTGGCAATCGACCGAAATGCGCCTCAAATGGTGACAATTTGATCGTTTTCTATTTTTTCTATCTTAAATCCCTAATTATTGTGCTCAGACACAGTTTAATCGACTGTACATTTTCATCGAGAAGCATTACACCCAATCGTCGTTTAATAGTTTGTATTGTGCGTTCGACCAAGCCACATCCTCGATGATCACCGACTGGACAGAAGTTTTGAGAAATATTATTTTCTGTGCAAAGTTTTTTCATTGCTTTTCCTTTAAATCCTGAAAACTTATCCGTTTTGATCGATTCTGGTATCCTATGTGTGTCAATGTAGGTACGCAGAAATTTTATTGTTGATTTTCCCCCGTGACCTTAACTGATGGAAACTTAGAGTATCTGTCAATAGCAACCAATAAATTTATCTGCTTTCCCTTATGATCTTCGAGTGGGCCTGCATAGTCTAATTGCAATTCTTGTCCCGGCTGTGTCAACAGTGGAAGTGGTTTTGCCGAATTTTTTGGGATTATATATTTAACTTTCTTACCGTAACCAGGGCAACTTCTACACTCTTCGGCCATGTTAACTATGTCTTTATGCATATGTGGCCACCATAAGTAGTTGGAAACCTCTAGCATCGCTTCTTGTCTGGGATGTCCTTGGTGAAGTCGACGAAGCACAGCTTGTCTCAACTTCTCTGGTACTGCTTAGCGATTATCCACTAGGAGGCGGTCATCTATTACAGACATTTGATGCCAGAGCGGGTTGGTGTAGGGACCCTGGGCTACCAAATCTCTTTGGCCCCTGGTTCTACGTTTGCCTATTACTCCTCCTAACTGTCGTTTCCTCCTCTTCTTTGTCTGACTCGTCAAAAAACCCTGGTGGGGGACAAGTATCAGCTGGTCCTGCTTGTTGAGTTAGTAATTTTTCCGCTTCTTTTTGCACCCCTCTGGTCAAGACCTGATTTGTGAGTGCCTCCCATTCCTCGGTTCTTGCGTCGTGGACTTGCTCTGATAGCTTCTCGGGTTATGTACGAACGGTCCCACTCGATTTGGCTTATTCCTTTTCCCTCCTAGGTTAATGCCCCCGCCCGTCTTTGTATCTTTCGACGTTGCTATGCTAGGCAAACTTTGAAACTTTTCCACCAACCAACTATCTTCTATTTCCTGGTCTCTTGGCCCCTGATCTTTTACGTCATGTTCTTCGGCCGACTCACTGTCACCGTCTTCATCCTGTGTTACTGTCTTTTGTTGTTTACTTCTTGGTTCTTCCCCTGTTGGGCTTCTCTTTTTCTCCGAACCTTCTATTCTGGACTGTACAGGCAGTTTTGATCTCGCTATGTCGCTCTTCCGATAAACTGCACCAGCAGCCGTTTTTACAGTCGATGGTGTCTCCGATACAACTTTCCCTTTTAGAGGTATTGTTAGGGCTTTTTCACTTTTTCTCTGTTCGTGTTTGCGAAGGAAGCTACCCGACAAATTGTCAGTCACTGTAGGTTTTTTATCCTCAATACATCCTCGCTCCCATGAATATAATAGTTCTTTTCTCAGTTCGGGATTTATCGTGCTGGTCTCGTCTACGACTCTTCGTAACTCGCTGTCTGGAATGTCTCTTCGAGTGGCATTCCATCGCGCATTGGCCTCTAGTAGCTGCTTCAGTTCATTTGCTCGGGCTCTTTCTTTAGCTGCCGTAGTATTACGCAAAAATAGTGGGCTGACGTTCCGACTATTTTGACCTTTTCGGATAATTTTGACATTGTCTCTCGATTGATCAATGCGTCTCTTCAACTGCGAAGCTGTTAACGCCGATCTTTCCAAATGTTCTTTATCTAAATGATCAGAATCATTAAGAAATTTATCTCTTACAATTTTAAATTCCGTTTTTGGCAATCGACCGAAATGCGCCTCAAATGGTGACAATTTGATCGTTTTCTATTTTTTCTATCTTAAATCCCTAATTATTGTGCTCAGACACAGTTTAATCGACTGTACATTTTCATCGAGAAGCATTACACCCAATCGTCGTTTAATAGTTTGTATTGTGCGTTCGACCAAGCCACATCCTCGATGATCACCGACTGGACAGAAGTTTTGAGAAATATTATTTTCTGTGCAAAGTTTTTTCATTGCTTTTCCTTTAAATCCTGAAAACTTATCCGTTTTGATCGATTCTGGTATCCCATGTGTGTCAATGTAGGTACGCAGAAATTTTTTTGTTGATTTTCCCCCGTGACCTTAACTGATGGAAACTTAGACTATCTGTCAATAGCAACCAATAAATATATCTGCTTTCCCTTATGATCTTCGAGTGGGCCTGCATAGTCTAATTGCAATTCTTGTCCCGGCTGTGTCAACAGTGGAAGTGGTTTTGCCGAATATTTTGGGATTATATATTCAACTTTCTTACCGTAACGAGTGCAACTTCTACACTCTTCGGCCATGTTAACTATGTCTTTATGCATATGTGGCCACCATAAGTAGTTGGAAACCTCTAGCATCGCTTCTTGTCCGGGATGTCCTTGGTGAAGTCGACGAAGCACAGCTTGTCTCAACTTCTCTGGTACTGCTTAGCGATTATCCACTAGGAGGCGGTCATCTATTACAGACATTTGATGCCAGAGCGGGTTGGTGTAGGGACCCATCATCTCGAATCCTTGTCTGTCGTTCCGCTCAACCACTCGCCTTAGCCGATCCATCCAAGTATCTTCTGATACAAATTCCGCCAGTAGACTTTTATCAAATAATTTTGTGAGCGATAACGGGCCATTCTCACCATTTGCTTGCTACGCTAGTTGATGTTTGTGTTTCCTGGATCTGTGGCTAACCCTTTTTTGTCTGTTGCGGCGTGACCACGCTAACCTCTAAACCATACTCCCTATCGTCAATGCTGTCTACAGTTAATTTCACTTCAACATTTTGTCCTGTTTTCGTTTCATCTCCTGATGTATTCTGCCTCGGTGATTTCGGGCTTTGCATTAACGAATCAGCTTCTAATTCTATTACTGATCTGCGGTCATCACTTCTCTCCGATCCCATGAGTTCCCAAAACGAGACTATCGATGGGTGGGCTGTTTCAGCAGTTGATGTTGACTGACCGTTGTTTGCAGTGCTTGTCCAGATTTGTCTATTCATTGAATGCCATTCCATCTGTGGTATTGATTCTGCGTCCGAATTTTCTGAATCTGATCTATTCGGGGTCCGCTGTATCGTTCTAGTTCGTTGAAATGTCATTTCCGTTACTTCTTCCCTCAAGGTATCATTCCGATCCTGTCTCCTGACCATCTTCTTTCCTTTTCCTGTCTTCGTTGTTTCTCCTGGGTTCATTTCTGTATATTTGCAATTTGCTAAATTTTTATTCAATTTAAGTGATTCAACCGACTGTATTCGCTGACAATTTTGAGATAAACTGATTTTTGAGTTGAATTTTGAATTTTTGCACATTTCTCATTGCAACGAACGCGAATTCGTTTTTTTTTATTCCGGTCGTGCCTTGTCCATTTTAAACCATTTTGGTTGCCATAGCAACTGTTGGATGACATATTCTGATTTGATACATTTTGATCAATTTTAGAATATTCTTGAACGTTTTCGTTCTGGTCGAGTCTATCGTGATCACTCAGTCGACTGTGTAAACAGTCGAGAGCTTTATGAAAGCTTTCAATCGATGTGACTACAAATTTTTCATCCAATACTGATTCCGGCCACGGTTCACCCTTCGGGTCTCTAGACAAATAATCTACTATCCCCATATCTTTCCCTGCTATATGATTAACCTTAAATTGATAGGGTAATAGTCTGTCTACCCATCTGGTTAACATAGCAAATAGTGTTTAAATCGGTCAACCGACCATACTACTGCAAGCAGTTCCAACTCATTTGTGGAGTATTTTTTTCTTGTGTGTTTAAATATCTCGACGCGAATGCGATCGGTATCCACTCCCCCTCCACTTTTTGTTGTTCCAACGATGCACCTAGCCCACTGTGGCTGGCATCACATTTTACCCTAGTAGCCAACTTAGGATCGTAATAGTGAATGTTGGTTATGTCCGCAACCACTGCTTTTTATCGATTCGAAATCTCCGAATGTTTTTCCTCCCATTCGAATTTTTTAACCTGGATTTTCACGTTTTTGAGTTTTTCCTTCTCATTCTCTTCTCGCAAGAGAAGTCTCAGTTTATCAGTCGAATTAAATGCGTTGGGTATGAATTTAGCTAAATGATTTATGGTACCCAGAAATGACCTGAGTTGTTTCAAAGAACTTGGCGGACTAAGCTTCAATATCGCTTCCGTTTTTGTTATTTTTGGTGAAAAACCGTCCAGCGATAACTTATGACCCAGCCAATTTACCTCATTCTGAAAGAATTCACCTTTCGATAATTTTAGTGCCAAGTTTTCTTTGTCTAACTTTTCCAGTACGTTCATAATCATTTTTTAATGTTCTTCTGCACTTCCCTTAGACACAATGAGTATGTCATCCAGGAAACAGAAAGTATTTTCGGCATGATTTAACGTTCTATCCATAGCCTTTTGAAACTCCGCCGGCATGTCTGCCAGGCCATAGAATCCGGTCAAAAATCTGTATGTTTCAGTAGTTTCCTCCTATGATGTTAAAATTACATTGTTTAGCTGTCTCTGCAGTTAGTTTGAGTTGACTGTACGCGTACTTCAAATCTAGTACTGAGACATACAGCGTGCCGTTTGTATTTGCTGTAATTATTTGGCTGACTCCATCCAGTAATTTATCAACATTAGGCATTTGATATTTATTTTTGAGTAACTGTCAGTTTATGGGTTTTGCATCTAGGGCCAATTTTATGGAATCATCTTCTTTCACTGTTATTACAATAGGCGCTATAAAACAATCACTAGTACATTTGTCCAGACGTTTTATATGCCCTTCTTTTAACAGTTTTTTTATTTCCTCATACACCTTCTCCTGTATGTGTATAGGAATTCGCCTCCCTTTTTCTTGTAAGGGACAAAGTGGATACTTGAACTTTGTACTGACAACATGATCCTTCGAACACCCCTGACGATTCTTCGAACACCCCTGTACTATTAAATTTATTTTTCCAATCTTCTGACTGTTCGCACAGTAGTACATCAAACCTCGTCTTGTCTTTGGGTGCCAACTTCTGTGTTGTGTGAATCCCCACTTTGCTCTGTAAATCCAGCCCCAATATACATCTCGTGCGTCTTTCTGTGATCAAGAACGATGCTCCCACTACTTCCCACCCTGCCGAACGGATGGTTGTAGTGATTGCGCCCAGTATATTAATTGGCTGTTTATTGTAGTCCACAAATTGAGCAGTCAAATTTAGATTTTCCCGTGGAGTGAACTTCGTATTTTTTCGAAGTCTCTAAGATTTGCTTTGCGGTTGCCCAATTAAGAAACGATACTGGACTTCCGGTATCAATGGTCATATTTATGATTTGATGATCTATTCTCACCAAAGCTTTCAATGACCTTATTTGTTGCGATCGTGTATTTCTGCGAATATCGACCTTCTGAATGTCCTTACCGCTGTCCCTGGTTTCTTGTTTTCTATTCGCTTGCTGTTTTATTTATTCGTCTATCTGTTCTAACGACGACAACTCAGATTCGATAGCCATTATTTCAAACTCATCGCACGAGTCAAATGACTGAATCAAATTACACTCTTCATCTGAGCTAGATGATTTTTCCGCAATCTCGTTTACTTGTTGCGACTTACACATTTTTGCAAAATGATTTGGTTTAGAACAATTTTTACATTTTTTGCCCATGGCGGGACATTTCTTCAGATGTCCTTCTCCAAGTAATTGACCACATCGAGTACACGTTTTCGAATCTATAGGATTTCTCCCCTCTCTTTTATCCGAGTATGATTTCTTTTTGTACGTATTGCTCGATTGTCTCCTCCCATTGTCATTCTTATTACGAATATTCATGATTGGATCTTGCTTTATTTTCATTGTTCCGTGAATTTGACCTGCACTTGCAGTCAGTGAGTTCGCTCTTTGAAATGCCTGAGTTGTCTGTTTGCTCTGTTCAAACTTCAATGCCCTCTTCAATACTTCCTCTGGTGAGAATGTTTCAAATGTTAATGTGTCCTGCAATACCACATTTTTCATTTTCGATATGAATAAATCACGCACTAGTTCATCTTCAAGTGTTCCTAACTCCGCTTTGGCTGCTTGGGCAGTTAATGCTGCATGAAAGGCCTCTAATGTTTTGGCTGTTTCTTGAGCTCGATTAAACAGTGTGTAACGCTCATACGAAACGCTTTGTGTTTTGTCAAATGCAATCTTTGCCAAAGCAACCATCTCTCGAAATTCTAACTTTGAAACTGCCACATGCGGATTCTTTTGTACAAATTTCTTTTTCCCTTCTGTTCCCAACGCTAGGAATAATCTAGAGGCTACCCTTTTTTGTACTTCTTTATAATATACGTTGTGTCCAACCTTTGGTCCTCTAGCTCTTCTTTCATCGTTTTCCAGAAGAATTTTGTCCCGTGCGAGTTGGTTTCTGGCCTCTCTCTCTGCAATCGCCTGTGCTTTTTCGTTTTCTCGTGGAGTCTCCGGCCTAGGTAACGGTTCCAACAAAACTTCCTTTGGTTCTTCTAACAATAGTTCCGGATTCACGCTCTCCTTTACTGTTACTGCCAGTAAAAATTGATCTAGCCATATCTTAAAATTCCACGTAGGGTCGGAATTCGCGGTTGTCCAAAATACAGGAATTCCCATATCCGTTCTATTGTCTTGGGACATAAATCCTGCTGACTGCGCCATGTGATGTTCCTATGCTATGGGTGTTAGTTAGTAATAAAACAGAAGAGTAATAAATTGTAATTTAACTCTTTGTGAAACTTGGTTTTAGTTTAGAGATCATGTTTATCTTTTCATATCTCTCTTCAGAGTGCAAACGTCCAAATGACTGTTGCGTTCGGCCTGCATAAATGGCCTTGAATAATAATAACAATACATAACAGAATATTAATACCACTTATTCTCCAAGGTTATTGTGGCAACAGTACTACACAGTACCACACGACCAAACACGTTCATGTAACTTCGTCTGATGATAATATTGCTGGTCCTAATTTTACTCTTTTTTTCTTGGTATCAATGGATCATATAAAACCTTGGTAATACGGTTTGAGTTGGAGATACCTTGAAATGTATCTATCCGAAAACGGTCTGAACGTCAAAATTCAAATTTCAGAGTAATTATGATGAAGGTTAGTTATTGAATATCATAGGCTATTAATAAAATTTTTACAATGGTATTCAAATTATTAAAGCCAGCGGTGATAAAAATGAAACGGTGATAAAAATGAAATTTTTATACCAGTGGTGATAAAAATGAAACTTGATAAAAATGAAACAAGTCTCATTTTTATCAAGTCTCATTCTAAAAAATGAAATTTTAGAAAGCCCAAATGCGGCTTTCTAAAATTTTCAAAAAAAAAAACAAATATTTTTCAAAAGATGTTTTTTTTTTCATTTCATGTTCCATCAAAGTCTGATTGTGTGATCTATGCTTCTGATGACCGTATTCTCGAATTCTTTGTGATATGCAGTAATCAATCAACGGGAAACTTTCACTCGGTCAGAGGGGCTGATGGTGATTAGTAAAAATATTTTTTTTTGTATTCTAAAAAAAATTATGTTGTGAAGAGTAGACTTGGGCTTTTAGATGCCTAATAAATTTCTTTTTTAAACCGAAATTGAGTTGAGTTACGTCTTTTCCGTCTAAAACTGGAGAGCAATTTTTTTTATGTCTCTGCATCTGAAGGGTTTTGTTTCAATAAAAAACTGTTCACGATTCATTTGGAGTTTGCAATCTCGATTCTAAACTTTCAAGCATTTAGTTATGTTTGACACAGCTTTTGGTTAAGGTACACCATGTGAGCTCTGACTTCTGAGCTCTAATTTTTTTAATGGAATCAATGGTGTAACTTTTTTACAGTGGCTCTTTTTGATTGAAGCTTGGAGCATACAGTGGCTCCTGCATCTTGCATTTATTGCAGTAAGTTGTGGGTCATAACGATTTGATATATTGAAAATTTGTAAAGTGTTTTTTTCTTTTATTCGTTCTCATCGCAATCAGTGGGTGACAGAACGGTCGTGGGGCTCAAATTTTGAAGTTTTTCGAATGTACTGGTTGTACTAACATTGCGGATCAGTAGTGATCAGAGCAGGCGCGGATCTAGGAATTTCTCGAGGGGGGGGGGGCGGAATATCAAAAAGTTTTGAAGTTTTTGTTTTTGTCGACCCTTTTTTTAGGCCGTCCAAATTGATTTTCTGAAGCTAACCTAAATCACTTTAAAGACCCCATTTTGACCAAATTTTATGCACCGCAGGCAATATATTGAAAAAACAGTCCAAAAAGGCGTTTTTAGGTGTTTTTTGGAAAATTTTGACCAAAATATCGCGTTTTTTCAGCGCGCGCTCCCCCCTCGAAATTAGTATATATTGGCGCCAAAGCCGCCTTAAGAAAAATTTTAGAGTTAGTCACCAAAAATGGATATCTCAAAATAGTACCAAGGGGGACCCTTTGGGTCCGCAGGGGGTCGAATTCCTGATGAGGACGTCCAAAACTCCCCGCCCCTTTAAATCCGCTACTGGTTCAAAGTAAATTTATACAAGTTAGAATATACATCTGTGCGATAATCCTGAAATTTTTTTTTCTCTAAATTTGTGTATTTTTTTTTTGCTTTCCTTGTTGATTTCTCGCCTTTGTAAAAGCAAAAACAGAGAGTGGGAGGTTGCTTCCATTGTGATTTGTGCAGGTGAAGATAGAATAGGGTATCATTTCAAAATTTTAAATTTCACGGTAGTTTCAATTTTCTTTGTTAACTCCTTTCGGCCTATGTATTGTGCTCTTGTTATTCAGGCTGTATATCACATCTAGTGTGCAATGTGGTTTTTACACAGCAAGTAAAATGTTGTTGTTCAAAGAAAACTCCGAAAAATGATGGGGTGTTGTTGGGGGGAGCTTTTTAACTTTCCTTTATTAGGCTGATTGTTCAGATAGACTAAAGTACTTTTTTTTTCATTCAGTATATTGAGAAGTGAATATAATAGTGTTTCAGGGGCTAGTGTTTGACTAGTTGTAAGTTTTAATTGTAAATAGACTATTGGAAGTAAAGTTGAAAATCGTAGCATAATTTGATTTCGTTCAAAATCATGATATGATCTCAACGAAGGAAATTGTGCTGATTCAATGTTTAAGTCTAGTGTTCGATGGTAAACAATTATATTTATACTTTTCTCTATTCAAAAAATTTGAAGAAAATTTTGATACAGGGGTTGATGTGTTTTTAGTAGTAGTTGTAAGGGTTCAAATGATGATGGGTGGTAGATAAAAACAATCGTGATCCAATGTAATTTTTTTTGGTTTAAACTTGTGAGCACTAAATTTTTCTAATAGAATCAATGCTGTAAATTTCTTTGAGTAGCTATTTTGCTTGAGTTTTGGAGAACAGATCAACTCTTGCATCTTAAATTAGTTTGCATAGTTTGCATTCGGTTGTGGGTCATATTAGGCTGTGACTTGATGTATTGAACTTTTGTGCAGCGTTTTTTGTTTAGCCTCGTCAAAATCAGTTGGTGACAGAAAGGTCTTGAGGTACCTTTTTGTTCCGACTTTCGATACGAAAGTAACGGAATATTTGTGCTCGGGATGGGTTTTTTTTCTTCAGACAAATTTCGACTTTTTAACTAGCCATTTTTGACGGAATTTTTTTTGTATCATTCGAAAACCATTGTTGTCCTGAACTTAAATTTGAAAAGATATTACACCTTTGATCATTTTTCGTAAAGTTATGAGGGTTTAAAGATTGCCATTTTGGTCATTTTGACCAGTTTGGGACAATTAACGCGCGATATAATTCGCGCTATTACCGCGTAAGCGGAGATTTAATCCGTCTTATAAATCGTTCCAAATTGGTTGAACGAAGCTTATTTGCCATAATTGATTTGTTACAAGGAACGAAATCTATCTTTTTGTACTTTATATGGCGTGTTTGATGATTTTCACAAAAAATTTCAAATTTTGGAAAAAAAAATTTTCATTTTATTTTATTTCATTTATTTTTTTATGTTATTTTGCTGCTCCATAAACCTTAAAAGGCAGTCGGAACCTTCAGGGCTTTGTACTGATACGCGCAGTCTTGTTTAGAGTTTCTTTTTGAGTTTAGTGGTTGTATTAGCATCGTGGATGAGGGTTAAGGTTATTATTATACTTGTTAGAAATACACTTGCATGATAATTGTGGAAAGCGGTTGTAAAAAACGTGTAATCTTTCGTTTTAGTGTCTTATGCACTTGTTGTTGTTCCGACTTTCGATACGAAAGTAATGGAATATTTGTGCTCGGGTGGGTTTTTTTTTCTTCAGACAAATTTCGACTTTTTAACTAGCCATTTTTGACGGAACTTTTTAATATCATTCAAAAGGTATTATTGTCCTGAGCTTAAATTTGAAAAGATATTTTACCTGTGATCATTTTTCGTAAAGTTATGAGGGTTTAAAGATTGCCATTTTGACCAATTTGGGACAATTAACGCGCCATATAATTAGAGCTATTAACGCGTAAGCGGAGATTTAATCCGTCTTAGAAATCGTTCCAAATTGGTTGAACGAAGCTTATTTGCCATAATTGATTTGTTAAAAGGAACGAAATCTATCTTTTTGTACTTTATATGGCGTGTGGGGGGATGATTTTCATTAAAAATTTCAAATTTTAGAGAAAAAAATTTTCATTTTATTTTATTTCGTTTAATTTTTTTAATGTTATTACTGCTGCTCCATAAACCTTAAAAGGCAGTCGGAACAATCAAGGCTTCGCCCTGATACGAGCAGTCTTGTTTGTGTTTGGTTTCAAAACTGTGTAGATAAAATGGGTTGAATTTTTCAAATGTAAAATCTCACGATAATTTAAAACTTGTTTTGCTTATACCATTTATCCAAAGAGTTTTCTATTGTGCTCATGTATTCCAAGTTTTAAATCACTTCTAATGTGTTATCTATTTTTTGACACAGCGATTGTTTTGAGAATTTTCAACGAGAAGTCCCAACTGTGAAGGGGGTTATTTCGTTTTCCCAAACTCGGCTGATTGGTCAAATAGAAAACAGTAGATTTTTGTATTTATCACTTCTTTATTTAAATAAAAATAAAGTAATTGGGATAGTGTTGTAATGATTAGTAGTTGGTGTACATTGCAAGTATATTATGAGAGGTAAAAATAATCATTCTGAAAGTTGTAATCCAAGTTGATTTTTCTTTTAAATGAGGTTCTCCACAAGGGAAGGGTGTGTTCATCCAATTTTGACGTCTAGTGTTCGGTAGTAAACGATTACATTTATCATTTGTTGTATTCGGAAAAGTTTAGATAAATATGATGGTTTTTCAACGGCTAGTGTAATACTACCAGTAGGTGTAGATACTTAGTACTTTTTGGGTGTTTTTTCTAAAGTATCTTGGTCCAATCTTTTTTTGTTCACACTTCAGATTGTGAGCACTTAGTTTTTCTTTAGAATGTTTTTTCCAGTGGTCCTCATTGATCGAGTTTGTGAGTTAAAAGTGGCTTTTGTATCTTAAGTTTCTATTTCAATTGGTTGCGGGCCACAATGTCTTGATGTATTGATAATTTGTGAAGCGTTTTTTGGTTTTCCTCGTCGCAATCAAAGGGTGATTGAAAGGTCTTGGGGGTCAGTTTTCGGTTTTTTCTAAATGAACTGGCTGTATTAACATTGTGGACGAGGATTAAGATTTTTTTAGTTTGAGTGTACATGTGTTAAATGATCATGAAAAGAAATTGTAAAAATGAGTTGTAGCTCTTTGTTCCAACTGTTTGTCTATCAACTTTGTATAATGATTAAGAGCAAATGAAAAGTATGAGGATGGAAAGTTAATTGTCTTGTGGTCTGCGGTTTTTTTGAATAAGGATCGTTGTAGGATGATTTACGATGGTATTTCAAATTTCACAATATTTTCAATATTTTCAATAATTCACTCTTTTTGTCCTAAAAGTGATTTATTAGGGCAAGGTTTAAAGATTTGGGTGGTTGTTTGCCCTATTTCTTGGTTGCTGGTCTTATTTGTTTGTGTTAAACGAGTCTGATAATACTCGTCAAAAAAAATACAACATTGAGAACGCTCTCTGAATATTTGTTTGGAACATCAAAAGTGGTTATGATCAAAGTGTAAAATAGAAAAATTGGAGATGTTTCAATTGAGGTGAATATTTTCTATTATTGAAACAAAAATTGGAAAAAATTGATTCAAAAGTTGTTTAATTTTTTTTTAATCAAATCAGATTTAATTTGAATTTGAAAGATATGATTCAAAGTCTAAGTCTATCATTCAAAAAAAAGAAGCACAGAATGTGTTTCTTTGGTTTGATGTTTTTTGTTTTAATTTAAAGACCGAATTTTTGACTAAGTATTCATTGTTTTGAACATTTAAATCAGGAATTGCGTGGGTTTTTACTTTTTTCTTGTTGAAGCAAAATCAGATGTCTCGATTGATTAATCATATTCAACCTCTCAGTCATGATTCAAATAACAGTTAAAAACTTCCAGAAATATTTCTCAGTGTCAGAAAGACCCAGGCTGAAGTTTTTTTTTTTTTTTCATTTAATTTCAAGCAAAACAAAGCAAGAGCAAGATTATTTTTAAAACCAAAATCAGTTAACACAAATGATTGTTAGAAAGGTTGATGTGGTTTAACACTTTGAAGCACTTTCATTCCTGATTCCAAGAAATTTGAATTTTTTTAATGAATTGTCCTAGTGTTGAAAAGAACTGCTTTAACATTTCTGAGTTTCCAATCAGTTTTGATTAAATGAAGAGAGCGAGCAGGCTCAACTCCCGTAGAAATTCTTTTTGAAGTTTTTTTTATAGCCGTTCTGAAAAATTTGAAATTATTTTTAAAAGTCTGCAAAATAATTAGATTTTTTAGAACTTTAGCTCTTTTTTTGTTTTTCTTATCATTTTTTGATAAAAACTATTGCTCACTTTGCCAAACTTACTAAACTGTAAGCTATTTCAAACATTTTATTTCACCACACACAAAATATTTAAAAAAAACTGATTTGAAAAAAAAATGTAAAAGTCTTTTTCAAGAATAAAGTCGAAAGGTTCTGTTCTACTTGCAAAGCAACCGGCTCTCCTTGTATCCTTACTTTTGTCGTCCATTTTAAATTTAGTAGTTCGTTTTTCAAAGTTGACCTTACTTTTCTTGGTTTTAAATGTGTTAGAGGTTTTTCAGCTCCTGGCATAAGAACTTTATTATTACTAAGCATGAGGAAATAAGAAATAGTTTCACAATTTTTTATCGTTCTTGGTTTTTTATTTCATTGCCAACTTTTACCAAACATCGGAGAAATTCCCTTGAAAATTTTTTCAGAGTTAAAAAAGAATGACGCGTGGGCTGTAAGAGGTCTGAACTTCATATTATATAAGTGGCATCACTGTAACTGTTCCTTAAATAACAAACTTTGTATCGACTAACAGGTTTTCCGAAGTTTGATATCAGATATCAGATAGCAGAATTAGTGGTTCTAGTACTGAAAAATGTTTAATTAAATGCATCCACAGATATAAGGATAAATCGTCCATTTGCATCGAGTGAAATTTAATGATTGGAATGAAAACTACTTTTTAATACCGTTTTTCTGCCAATTTTTTTAAATTGTAGGATAGATAATAGTTTGGTTTAATGGCATGATTGAAATCGCTGCACTTTGCTTGTCTTCAGATTAAGCATTTGGAAAAAAATGTGTGTAAATTTATTGGAAGTGTTTTTTCCAGTGAGGTCGTCAATACCCATTAGTTAGGAGCTTGAATACTGCTTGCGGTAAACTTTGGAGGCAATTTGAAGAAGTTTTGTCGGGGATTTAATATTCTAAACTTGTACTTTGTATATGCATTTTCAACATAATCTGAAAAGTGTTTTGTTTGCTTTATTTGGTGTTGTTTTACTTTGATGTCATGTTTTTAATAATTTTCGTTTGATTTAATGTAATTTTTGGTTTTCTTTATACCAACTGGAGATGATTTTGTATATGCTGGAGGTAATATGTTTTTTCGTTTTATATTTATTCAAAAGCATCTAATCTGCAGGAAAATTTATATTGAACAAATTTTAAAATGCATTCACTTCACCTTTCGGCTTTGATCTAGCAAGGTTACTATTTCTTACGAAGTTTTTTTTTGAAAGGAGGAAGGCTGTTTTTAATTTAGCGTTGTTTTTAGTCATTTTTGAATGTGGTTGATGTTCCAAAGTAGGTTATTCGCTTAGGTTAATACGGTAGTGATATTTTTTGCATTTGGAAACAAAAGAGAAATTTCCTATTGAATTTCGAATTGGTTAATATCTGTTTTCACTGCATATTTCCGTTTTAGTTCTGATGATGTTTTATTTTTTGCCAGAAAAAAATTGGTATCTTGATTCCAATTAATGTTTTATTAGTTTGGAAATTTGGGGTGTTGTCTCTGTTTATTATGCCTGGTAGTGCAAGACATTACCTGCTGTCAAATCTAAGTATAAGTTTTTGCTCCGACTATTCGGGTGTGTTTTTTGTTGTTTTTTGTTTCTCACGCAAAATCAGGTACCACAAATAATCATCGGACTTGTTTGAGTGATAAACCATACTAAAGTTTTTACAATTTTTATTCGAAGACATAAAAAAACTTCAAAAAATTTTTTCGAAAATCTATTTAAATTTTTTTTGTTTCTCTAGTATTTTTTCAACGAAAACTGATTTTCAAATTGATTTTCTTACTATGGCTGTCAAATATACCTAATCTTCAGTTTTTTTGTTCAGCTCTTTTTAGCGCACCACGATAAAAAAACGGCAAATATTTGAAAAACTTTTTGTTGTATTTTCTTACACTATGCTTGGAATATAATGTGCTGCTTGCAAAAAAACAACTATCCTTATTCTATTTTGTTATGATTAAATGAAATCTGTAAACTTCTCGAGTTGAAGTTTATTTATTTTAAATCATCGGCATTTAGTGTTAGTGAGTCGTGAATAAATATCTGTTTTGATTCCTAAACTGAAACATTTTGTTGCTTTTTGTATACTCTAGCTATGCACCCTTTTTAAGGCGGAGAGTCTTAACTTTACTACCATAACTTGATTTATTGAAAACAAAAATGATTTATTGGTTTTAGAAAGTTATTGTAGATGCGTTGACCTTTTCTGAAACTTGATGCGTCACTCATGGCACGAAATGATGATTCGTCGGTCTCAACTTTTGTATCTGTATTTTTTTCAGATATTAAATGAACTTTAATCGTTTTTGATGGTTTTTTGAGGGGTCGTAGGTATAATTGTTTTTACTAACGTATTTGTTTAAGAAGTTTAGCCTTCTTAGGACCTACTCACTTTTTTATTAGTCTTTGGTTGTATTTTTTGAACTGCCTTCTTTTTCTGGATTTCACTGGGGTAATTCTAGTTCTTTCAATAAAGCGTCCTGAAAATTTTTCTCTTCCAAGAAAAATGTAATTATCAATTTGAGTTAAACCTATTTGATAATGATTAACTTTCGTAAACATTTTTGTTTTTCTTTCTATTTGCATGAAAGCATCGGGTGCCGGACATCAAGCCGACGGTACTTCAAGCCGAATCGTAAAATTAGGGACTTCAAGCCGAATAGTTCCTTAAAAACTCATGAAATATGATTAATATGAAAACTTTTTTGAAGAATTTCTGAATTTCATGATCTTTCTTCACAACTTATTGGCGTTTTCATAAAATTTGAGCCTCCAAATGATGTTGCGGAAAATTGAAAACTAAAACATGGTTGAAGGTATTTTTCATGTTTATAATTTATGCATTCAAAAACCGGCTGATGTTTTTAACGGATGCCAATCACAAGTAGTGCATTGTCATGAATAACGTTTATTATAGACTAAACTTGCCAAAACTTTTGAAAAAAAAACGTTTTACAGATGATAAAATAGTGTTTTGTGGTGCTTGTGAAGTTTTAATTTCGGCTTGAAGTCCCTTCGGCTTGAAGTCCCTTCGGCTTGTTGTCCTAGACCCGAAAGCATCGTCTAAATTTGCTAATGTTTTTTTTGCGTAGGCTCGAAAATTGTTTACTCGAAAAACATTTCAAGAAGTTGTTGGCCTAATGATATTCCGCATTTTTATTTTTTTCTGATTCTTCGTAGTAGTTAATTTGTCGATTAATAATTCCGTGATTGTTCATATAGTGGCATTCAATTGTGTGCACTATTCAAGTCGCTTTCTATAATTTTTTTCTCTTGATTTGCTTTTTTTAGTCAATCACCAATCAGTTCATCAAGGAGCGAAATAAAGAATAAAGTATCTTTCCTCAAAAATGCAAGAATCGTTGCTGTGTTTATATATTTGTACTCTTCTACCCAAAACTTTCACTCAATTGAAAGAATGAGATTGTCTTTTTCCTGTTTTTTCAGCCAACCAGAATCAAAAATTTTGCACAAAACTAAACGTAATTTTGTAGAAGTGACTTTTATATTTCAATTTGCGTAATTTCTTAAAAACTTTTCATATTTGAGTCACACAGTCAATTTTTTTTACCTATCAGTAACTTGACAGTTTTTTTGATAATTTGGATCAATTGCTCGATTCTCTTCTTTCCCACCCACCTTTAACTGCTCTACCGTAAAATTTTGTCCTCTAGCCTTGTAATAATTTTGAAAATTAATTCCGGATAAAATATGATTTTCAAACAAAGGAGAAAAAAAATGTTTTGTTATGTAGAAGCTAATTTGTACTATCATTTATCCAAAACGTTAATTCTAATTACTTTTTGATTTTGGGTTCGAATTTTTCAATTGTTAGGCAAACAACCTTGTTTCTCATTTAGAAGTATGTCCCCACCATTCTTGATGAGTCCTTTTCAGAAAACTTGTTTAGATCGGGGGTGTAGCGATTAGCATGTGTGTCTATTAGCATGCGATAATTGTTCTGATTGGGTGTGCATTCAGATGAAAAACACATTATCCTAAATTTTCAAATAGTTTCGAAATTCACTTGATTTGTTAGGGGAATAAAAATTCAACTTTCGCCGTATTAAAAATTCGGCTAAATGCAATCTAAAAAAAAACATTGCAAATTTGAGCAAGCAAAACGTGAAAAGCGAGTATTCAAACTGCATTCTTTTATATGGACATACTAATTGGCGCACATGCTTAATAGGCCGGTCCACGTTTAGAACTGTGGTCCCGCCAAGACCACTTCAAATATTCTTAGAGTACTTCAAGTGGATGAAAACAAAAAGAAATCGTTAGATTTGCCACTAAAATTCTCTTTAAAATAGAATCTTTAAAAACTTTTTGTCGGACTTTTATATGGGACCATTGGTAGTTTTACGTACGGGACCATAATTCAAATTGAAAACAACAATCTGTTTTGTCCTTGATTTGTTTTCTGAAAAAAAAAACATATTCTCTCCCTAATTTGATTTGGTGGGAAATTTTACGGTTGAGCTGATAACTTTAACAACAATTTTGACCCAAAATATTACTTTCTGTCAAATTGAAATTATGCGGCTTAGTTCTAAACGAAAAAAAAAACAGTTTTATTCTAAATTGCAAATGTCGAATTGCAGTTTTGTGGTGGAGAGTTTTCACATGGACCGGAAAAGATTCAGTTTTCCTTTTAAAAAATGGAAAAACCGACCCACATGCGAAAACATAGACCCACCCCTTTATGACTCGTTTATGGTTTTCTTCACTTTTAGCCATTTATGATTTATTCATGAGTTTGTGATGATTTCTATACAACCAGCCGATTGAATTATCTGCTTCTAATAAGTAATAATAACTAATAATAATAATGCTTCGCTTCGCTTGGTGCACGCATAATTTATGCGCAAGGCTTACAGTTTGGTTGGTTTTGTCAGAAGTGCGAGAGAGAGAAAGAAGTCTTTCCACGAGAGGAGAGGCCGTGTTAGTGTTGCGAGGAGCTGTCAATCACAGTCTAGTGTTCATTACTCAGTTGCTAAAGTGTCGCATCGGATAGCCGACTACAAATATGCCGACCAGAGGTGAAAATATCTATGATTACACTGATAGTACCCAGTGTTTTGATCCTGGAAAAACGTGATCATGATTCATCTTGGATTCTCCAAGTAACATGAACGACCTTGGAATTTTAAAATCCTATTTTTTGAATTTTTTGTGTTGCTCAAATCCAAACTTTTGAATCATATACACTGTAATGAAGCTAATTTTTTTGCTCATATTTAAAAGTTGGCTAAATAATAAATCTATTTTTTCATTGTTTATACTGAACATGATTTTTGTAATTGTCGTTCTTTATTCTATAAAAATGTGACTCCCCGACGAGTCTAATTATCTTCTTATGTTCTCTTATCCGCCGTCGACTCAATTGTCTGTCTGCCCACAGCACAGCTATATGTTTTCAGTGTAATGTTGGACTGGTGAATGGTAGGTTGTGCTTTTCACGCTGATCTGCGTCACTCAACAAGGGGAGGCGGGACTGAGAAAACAATGACAACTGTCAATCAAAGCGCCTTAAGCACTGCTGCTCCACTCAGATGACAGCCACGCAGCGAGACACACAACCACACTACACACAATCACTTTGTGTATATGTGTGCATGTGTTAATCCAACTACGTCGCCTCGGTTCACGCCACCGAAACCACCTCTTAGCCGAAAACGGGGTCTTTTCAGTTACAGCTCCTGAATGATTAAAAATAAAAGGGTCCAAAGCTGAAAATTAAAGGACCTCAGCCCAAAAAGAATAGGAAAACTCAAAGATTTTCGAGTTTTAAGAATCACGAGGACTGTTTTGGGATCCCTAACGTCGGCATATTTAAGACGCTATTAATTAAATGATGTTGAGTCTATGCAAGTTCGTTCTTGGTTGTTCGGAGTAATGAGCAATTAGTCTAATTGGTACAATTGGCTATGAATAAATGCAAAAAAGTAGCCAACTGCATAAAGCACTGATAGACAGCGCAGTACTAACCAATAATAACCAACGCCATAAGTAGAGAAAGAAGTGCCACGACCACAAATTATACCATTGACGATTTACATACACATGTCTCGTCCTGCTATTATCATTGTTACCATGGCCCAGCCATAACCAACCAAACATTCACAACAGGGGTAGAATTGATCCATTAAGACAAGACAAGAGAGAACATACAAGAGCGGAGAGCGAGAGAGAAAGTACAAGACTTATAAGAGCGATATTGTTAGCGGCGGGGGAGAAATGAGAGAATTTGCAGTTGTCAAAAAAGACGCCAATGACTGTTCTGACCATTGATAGATTGTAAATTGACAGACGTGTGCTCCGCCTCTTTTATTTGCCCGCCTGCGTATATTAAGCTGGAGTTCTCTCCGTCCTTCCTCTCTCGCTACCCTCCAAGGATGTGGGTATATTTAACCCTATTTGTTAAAAAACTTGAAAAAACAGCCATTTTAATTGCACAAAATCTTGCGCTCGTCGAGTCTCAAAAGGTTAGTAAATTTGATATTTTTGTTGAGTTTGATTTTGACCTTCGATCCATGTTTCGCATGTTTCTAATACGCTACTTGTTCAAAATACGGCTAGTAGTTGGTCAATCATACCATTTTAAGTATTCTAAAAGTTAAAAAAAGAAGTGTACAGATCATCTTATCTATATACCAGATTTTATTTGATGAAAAACTGAAAAAAGTTGATTTTTTTTCTATTTTAATCCTAACTTTTTTGTGTGATTTTACTAAAAATTACCTTTGAATGAAATTTCTAAAGCTAGTTGACCTTTTTTGAAATCAGACATCTCACATTCTTGATAGTCTTAAGTTAGAGTCTTAATGATGGTATAAAATTTTTAGTTTCTCCTTTTTTTCTCGTTTTTTTTTCTTAGTTTGGTCAAAACTCTGTCTAAATTTTCATTACAAAACTTCAGGTTCAAGATCACAACACGGAAATTCTTCTTGAAACCTTTCAATCTTTTTTTCCGATTGTGGTCGTAAAAATTAACTTAAAGTAAACACCTTACAATAGAACGAGCGCAACAATAAAATCTAGTATAAAAAAGCAATTTGACAATGAACTGGCAGGTCTTATGGTTGAACAGGGAGGGGCAAATAATTGAGTGACAAATTCCCTATCAGTGAAATGATCAATAATCAAAATAAATAACAGGAAAAAAAAAACAAAAAATTGTGTCACCAACAGCAAACATCGCATTCGCATTCTATTTTTTTTATATCTTTTTGCAGATTTATTATTCAAAGCTTCGTTTCAAAATTAATTATTTTTGTTTATCTGTTTGTAAGTCACATTTCTCTTTTTCTTGACATTCATTATCGTTACCAGTTAAAAAGTTTTACTTGAGGAAAAAGCGAGTTAAATCAAATAAAATCGTTAGCTGTTCATTATCGGCTTAACATCGATTTTATATTAAACCCATATCCCCGTAGATAAATTTTCTTTGCAACATAATTTGGTTTTGCGGATGCGCTTTTATCTTGAGGAGGATCTTAGGCTGAACACTTCAATTTCATTATTTAATGTCATTTTCTCGTTGTCATATTTTAGGTTAATCTTTGTGGTAATGTTCTAACTCTTGATTATAAATCTTTATATCGGCTAACTATTTATTTTAATTATTTATACTGAAAAAATCAAGTCAACTTTCCTGATTGATGAAAAATTAATCAATTTTATATATCAATTGGATCGATATTTTTGATAAATATCGATTTTAACTATAGTTTAGCTCACATTTTTGTAATTTTGCAAGTTGATTCAGTGCTCTGGATATCAGCTCTGCTTTTCTCATCAATGTCGATCCAATTTAATTTTTATTTTTTCATCATCAAGTTCTATATCAGGGTGGGATAAAACTGAAAAGACTCCCGGGTACAAGTATGATAGTTAGGTCCAGTAGCGGACGCCCCCCCTTTCAAGGATTCGACCCCTTGCCGACCCAAAGGGTCCCCCTTTGTTCTATTTTGATAGCTGACGGGTCCTAAAATGTTTCCAAAGGCACCTTCGCGCGTCAATATATACTAATTTTGACGGGGAAGCGCGCGGCGACAAAACGCGAGTTTTTGGTCAGCATTTTCCAAAAAGTGCCTAAAAACGCTTTTTTTGGCCGATTTTCTCAAAATTTTGTCTGCGGCGCAGAAACTTTGATCAAAAAAGGATCTTTTTACTCGTTTGTGAGCGCTCGGAAAATCAGTTTTGTCGACCTAAAAAAGTCGTCCATAAAATTTTTGATTTTTTTTTGAAAATTTCCGAAACAGGTTAAAATTTCCGAAACATTTAAAAATTTATATAAGTGAGTATTTGAAATTTTCTCAAAAATCTCGGGACCCCCTTTTTTCATACTTGTGTTTCTCAGGGATTCAGCTATCATACTAGTACCGATTTACGAAAACGACTGATAGTCAAGTGATAATCAAGCTCTATATAATCTCCTCAAAAATACCTTCACCTTTGGAATTACCTAATGTTACCCTCTTATTATGCGTCTATGTAGATCCGCAATCTTGCTATACACATTCTTTATTCAAATCTCTATTCAATTCACCCTAATCTGGTCCGTCTAGCTACCCGCCCATCAAAGTTGTTATTGTGCAAATTCTATTCATTAGTGTCCCATAATTGTCATTGTAAGTACATGACATCGGTGCATAAAATATATGTGCTGCTAACCGCAAGAAGACAACATTCTACAAGCCTAGATTAAGATTGTCAAAGACTTAACTTCAAATTGTCTAAACCATTGATATTTGATAACAAAGTGTCCTTTTTATTGAGTTATGCATTAAGCCCCTCAAAATGAAACTTTGAAGTCAAAATGATGGGTAACTTTTATTTGTGACAATATGATAATTTCCCCAAAATTGGAACTTAACTTGATCAATTTACAGAAGGTCAAATCATATCGCAACTTCAGTTCATTGTTGTCAGTTGTGAGTCTCATTGTAGTTTCAGTTATTTGATCGTCTCTCTGTTTCTGAAATTCTAAATCATAGTTTTAATTTTAGTTAAATAATAAGTTAAATTTGGATCTAAGTGAACAACTTTGGTTTTTTTAGTTTTGAGGTGGCTTCAAAAACACTGAAACCTAAAGCTAGAAAACCAAAGATAATCACTGTTCCACGAAACTTTTCACACTATCTTTTTACTAATGTGAATTTAATTAACGTTATGTCTCTTCTCTCTAGCTTCATACTAGAATTCGAAATCAAATCAATGGTAAGTAAAAATCAGCAGAAATGTGTTCGGGACAACTATAATACTTCGATCCAAAAAAAAACAGATGAGTTGATCAAGATTAACCTTCATAGAAACGAGTTAGTTTGCATTTTAGAATGATTCTCGAAATTTTAGAACACTGGCTCATCCTTCATACAAATATTCCCGAGCACCCAATTATCATTTTTCTGCCATGTTATCTTTCAGGGTTGATGGCTCTAATCTCTTTTCTTTTCAGTATAATTGCAGTTACTTGAGGTCAGTAAAAGTTGAGTGCCAAAAAAATAAGTGTCCAACAGTTCTTAAAATCACTTTCGAAACAAGATTTTACGAGGAGTACGTAAAATGTAATTCACAAGCATAGTTACAAGCATTCGCTTTCACAATTTTCGCTCTAAATCCCAAAAAAGCCCATTGAATCCATTGCACAGTTGAAAAGGAGCTAAATTGTTTCAAAAATTTCAGAATAGGCTCATTTCCAGCAATCTGATCCAATTTTTTATTTTCGGCACTCCTAAACACCCCCGTCCTGTGGATCAGAAGAGGATTTAGGGTGAAGGGAGGAGGGGGGGGGGGGGGGGGTGGTCGCTCCTTTTCTTCAGGGATTTGAACCTTTGCGGACCCAAAGGGTCCTCTCTTTTTACTACTTTGAGTTATCCATTTTTGGCTGACTGACCCTAAATTTTTTTGAAGGCGCTAATATATATTAATTTTGGAGCGCGTCAAAAAAACACAATTTTTTGGTCAAAACTGTCCAAAAATAAAAACGCATATTGCGGCCTGTTTTTTTCAAAGACTTGCCTGCAGCGCAGAAAGTTTGGTGAAAGCAGGGTCTTTCTAGTGATTTGGGAGAGCTCAGAAAATAAATATGGTTTACCTAAAAAAATAAAAACGTTAAGCAAAATTTTGAAAAAAACGCCCCCACCTCGCGAAAATCTAGGATTTTCCCCTGCTGTTGGCCACTGAAATTGAAATGAGACTTAAGCGTTTGCTTAATTAGGGATCTTTGATTGTATGGTGCAACTAAGCGCGACGGTTCTTGAAAACTATTCAGGTCACCCATTAGAAAGTATCAACATTTTTCTAATTTTTTTGTTAATTTTGAAATTATTTTTCAACTAGCGTTTGCGGCTGCATGTTACAGCTATGATAGACGTTTGTTTCTTACAGTAACTACGTCATTTATGAAAACGTTATCTAGAATTTTCAGACTTAGATATAAAGACTTTTTTAGGTCAATTAGATAGGTTTCATAGAAAAACATGCCCCAATATATACAGTGCTGATTTAAATTTTACGAACAAAAAGAACAAAACTTGAATTTTCAAACACGTTTTTCTCAACTTGGGTTAAGGTTAGACGAAAAGTGAAGAGATTAAAAGTTACTTAGAATTTCATCAGAATTAATAAGAAGCAATTTTTGTCCGAAATTCTCAACCAAATTTTTACCCCAATAATGGGTCATTTTTGGCTTTTTTCAAATAATGAAGAATTACGCTGATACTACTTTGTTAATTGATGAGAAGTATATATCACAAGAAGCCTCTTACACAGCCCAACAAAGTTCTACAAGAGTTAAATCTACAAAAACCTGTATAAGAGAAACAAAACTGCTCGTATATCAGGGCAAAGCCCTGAATGTTCCGACTATCCCTTGATTCATATCAAATAGTTTTTGGGAAACAAAAATATTGAAAACACTTAAATTTTAGACAATATTAAAGTGTGAAATGTTGAGTGGTACGAAATAAATACGATCCGATTAGCTAGCCTCAATACAATTTGGAACGATTTTGTTGTGCCGGATAATTCGGCACACATAAATAATTCGCGTTAAGCTATCACCAATATGAAGAAATTCAGCGATATGAAGAAGCGCGCATAACTTAGTCCAGAGCATGGCCAATTTGACAATTTTCAAACCCTCAGAACTTTACTAAAAAAATTGAAGCTGAAATATCTTTTCAATTTTGAACTGAGGAAGTTGATATCTTCAATGGGGTATAAAACTATTATTTCGATCGGCGAAAATTGACTGAATAAAAAACCACACCGAGCACAAACATTCCGTTTTCTTTGAAAGTCGGAGCAAAAATAATTTTGCTTGATAGTCAAGAAATGTGATTTTTATTATTTCAAGCACAAAATCTTTGCTTAAAAGCCAATTTTAAACAATTTACGCAAAATTCCCGAGATTTCACCCTTCTAGAACTTGATTGGGCTGTGTAAGAGGCTTCTTGTGATATATACTTCTTATCAATTAACAGAGTAGTATCAGCGTAATTCTTGATTATTTGAAAAAAAACCAAAAATGATCCATTATTGGGGTAAAAATTTGGTTGAGAATTTTGGACAAAAATTGCATCTTATTAATTCTGATGAAATTCTAAGTATTTTTTATTCTCTTCACTTTTCGTCTAACCTTAACCTAAGTTGAGAAAAACGTGTTTGAAAATTCATTTTTTGTTCGTTTCGTCCGGATAATTTAAATCAGCACTGTACAAGTCCTTGTCATGAACACTGTTATGAGCTGTTAAAAGTGCGGATCGGATACTTTTAATTTCCAAATTACGAGATCATTTCTATTGTATAACAGATCCAAAAGATAATGTGTTTCATACCTGTAAACTACGGCTAGCACCAATAATGAACATATGATTTACAAGTATGAAAAGAACTTGAACTAAATGGACTTGAGTGAACTAATTTTTATTATAAATGATTAATCATTGAAAAAATACTCTAATACTTGAAAAATTGTTCAAAATGGGTTTTAAAATCAACCAGAGCAATTTTTAAACTGTCGCCTGAAAAATATCACAAATTTTTCCAGAAAAGTCACGAACTTAGTATTGAGGTTATTTTGTGGAGGATATCGTTCCGACAAATTCTGCTTTTAGCACGTTTTTCCTCAGATAAAATTTACGTTCGCGCTAGAGGAATATTAGGAGGAAATTCAGGAAAATTGGGTCAATTTCTACAACTTATATCAAAATCGTTCCGTTTGTCAAATAAAAAAAACACCAACTGGATAGCTGAAAGCCAGCTATAGTCTACAATTTTGTCGGGATAGCTTGAATCGTCTGAAAAATTTTGGTGTGGCAGGAACAAAACAATTAAGCCTGTTAAGGGTAAACCCGAATAGAGGTGGCCCAGTCACGTATCGAGTGTGTGGTCCGACTGAATGTCCGCTTTAGTTATACTGAACCCAAGTTATAAAGGTCGATCGAAAGTTTTGGCCGACCAGGGTCGATATATAGGTCGATCAAGGTCGATTCATGATTAGACCAGGGTCGATCGCGATCGAGAGAGTTGATATAAAAAATCAATTAGCCTACAAATTTCGACAAGTTTTTATAACGTTGTTTTAAATACAAAATTGCTGTCAAAAACAACTGAAATTGAAAAAAAAGCTGGTCATCTATGGTTTATTTTATGTCTACCATAAAATAGAAACTTTGTAAGAGATAAACTGGCAGCACATTAGGTATTCCTGATGTAGAATGCCTCTCATTTTTTCTCAAATTAAATGCAAGGAGAACTGAAACATTTGACAACAAAAATTTTCGAGAAGATCCGTGTACTATGAAAAACGCCAGAATTTACCTTAACTTTTTCTTTAACGAAGATACTAGTTTATGCCACTTAAGAAGAAAACTGATTTTGAGCTGTCAGTCTTCCAAATTAATCGAGTAAAAATGAACACTTCTTTTGAAATATCGAGCGAATTTGCTGGTACATCATAATAGGATCAAATCTTTTAAACTATTAGAACAGCGAAATTTCTCGTACGGCACAATTTGTTAACAAACATAGACTGACTTGCAATCCAAGCTTCAAAACCAGAAAACAAATTTCGCGAAAGTGAACAATGTTTTTTTTATAATTACCAAGTAAACGATACTGAACAGCAAAATTAGAAATTAAACCACCAAGTTCCAGTCATCTTGAAAATCTTGCCAAAATCTTGAAGATTCTTGAAGATTTATCAAAGATAGCAAAGAGAAGTAAAAATAATTCCGGATTTTTTCAATGCACCGAAGCGTCCAAACTACATGCATTTTTGCAACATTTAAAATTATTGCAATATTTTTTAGAGCAAAAACTGATAATTTCTGGTTCGTTGCATTGATTCATAGGCGCTTAATTTAGTGGCATAAATTACTTTATCTCTATCTGTTTGCCTAAGTTTGCTTCGAAATTTTAGCTTTGAAATTTTTTACTTTAATTTTTATTCTGATGATTATTGCGCACAATTTCATTGATTGTTTAGAATTTCATTCAGCAATTTCATTTTATAATTTTATTTGATTTTTTTGTAATCATAATTAGTCTAATTTTAAGTGTATTACATTTGAGTTTTAAAACCGAGAGTTCTGGATAATTTTTTATTTTTTTATTTTAAATTAATCTTCAATGAGAAGGCTAAAAATTTTGTTGAAATCTTGGAAAATCCTGAATGTAAAACACCCATCATCCTTACAAATCGTCAAAAATCTTTTCAAAAATCTTTGCTATCTTTATTTTTTTTCTTCAAGATTCTTTGAATTTTTTTGAGGAATCTTTGATTTCAAGAACTTGCCAAGACAGCCAAAGTTTTCTTTAAGATTTAACCAAGATTCTTCAAGATTTTTCAAAGATATCAAAGATTGATGGACTTGGGCAGCTTGCAAAATCTTTGAATTCTGTTTGACTGAAAAAGAATGCTTTTAAGCAAGTACGGTGTCACCAATATACTCTCTAAATTGAAATACGGGGATATAGCTCGCACTTGGTCAGTAAATAGATTTTTTTAAGGCTTCCTTAACCATTGTAAGGTATGAAAAAAACAAATTTTCTCCACCAATTGCGTTTAGTTTTCAACGGCGAAATTGGAAAAAAAAGCCAGAAAATTTTTCTGTTCATTATTGTAGATAAAGAGAACGTAGATTTGAATTCTGAGCAACATATTAATTGTATAAATTTGCACAAAAACCGAAAGAATCCAGTAGAGTATCCTATCACAAAGTGAATTAACGAGCCAACATATCTTTTATTTAAACTAGCTTGACTTGCGTTACTGATTTTTAATCATATTTAAGTATATAAGCCAGCGGAAATGGCGATCTCGTTCTATAAAAGTTCCATTTTTATACATTCTTCAACGTTTTCTTTCAAATATGTTTTTTCTGCATTGAGGTTCCGGCGCCGTCAAATCCTGCAAAAAACACGCTACGCTATCTTTAACGCTAACTATTTGGGATTGATTTAGCTTGACTTGTAGAACGCGTTATCGTTTGTTTGTAGTACCGGAGCTTCAAACCAGAAAAAAACTTAGATTAGAACTGACACAAAAATGTAAATAGAATGATAATTTTCATGAAAAATGCCCACAAGTTATTTAAATTATCCGGAGAGAATGAATAAAATTTGAAATTTAAAGCGCTTTTTCCTCCAATTAGGTTGATTTGAGAACAATCTTGTTTAAACTTGCATGAGAATTAATATGATGCAGTTTGTTTTGCGGAATTCGGGCCCAAAAGTTAACTCGAAAAACGACTAATTTTGGTCAGTCAAAACTTACTCCAAAACCATTAGTTCATTTATTGACAAAATTATTTCACTGCAAGCTTTTTATCTGGCTTAATTTAAGAAAAGTATAATTTTCTCATCTTTGTATAAATATTTTGTTTTTGTTTGAAAGCCAAAAAATCTCATTTTTAATTTATAAACAACAATTTTTTGCACCCACTTTTGGAGATTACACCCTGCCTAAATTTTGTTGGAATACGTAAGAGGCGTGCAGTTATATAGCTTTGTCAGTAAATGAACAACTAGATTTGGAATAATTTTTGATTGAGGTTTTTTTGGGCCCAATTTTGCGAACTAATTGCAGCAGATTAATTCTGTTAAAATTTTAAGCAAGAATGCTCTTCACCGTTTCTGTCAAACAACAACGCCTTTTGACAAAAATATTTAAATTTTTTTTTTTAATTTCAAGTTTTGTTCCTTTTTTACTGGATCATTTAAATAAGAACTGTATTACTTCCACTGATTTCGAAGTAAGCTGCATTCAAAACATGCAATGAACAATTTTTGATAGTTCTCAAAAAATCAAATCAGTCGCGTTTGTAGCAAAATTATTCAATTTTCAATGAAATTGAGCCAATTGGTAGTTCCCGGATCGAGATGTTCGATATACGTTTTGATTTTCTTGACCAAAAATTGGTATGTTTTAAACGTCTCGACCAAATTTCGGTTGGTTTCGACTCTCTCGACCAAATTTAAAAATTAGAAAAATTTTGGTTGTGCTCCACCTTTTTTACGACTTTCTCGACCAAAATTGGGTATGTTTTGACTTTGTGCTTGGCTTAAAAATGATTCTCGACCGCAGATGTTTAATTGCAAAACTGCATTTGCTCGTTTTTCAATTCGATACATAAAATGAGCACCTCGACCCGGGGAGCACCACAAATTATTTATTGCTGAAGCTGAAACGGTCGATAAAAGACTGCCGCATTAGTACCAACATGTGGCAAGCTCGTCAATAGAGGGTAGTTCTTTTGACAAAAAAGGAGCCAGCTAATGCACTGCTGTGACTGTTTTTTTTTCAGAAATGAGAAGAAAAAGCGGAATACTATACTTGAGGTGATTTTTTTCGGTCACCTTTTGAAATTTGAACTAAGCGTTTTCAACAATTTTTTTAAATCATCTCACAGAAATTGATGTCTGAAGCTCAAAGGTAAAAAAATCACATGTAATTTTTATCACAATTATGGGGTTTGAGATAACGTAGAATCCTATTGAAGCCCTTTCAACGTGATTTGGATTCAAGTATGGGATTCAATGGGTGTGAAATTTTTCCAATTTCCAGGCCAAACTTCACAAAAAATTGGCAAATTGACAGAATAAATATTTTTTTTGGCATATATGGTTTATATTCTTGCTTATACGGAGAAAAATTTGAACAAATTTAAAAAAGTTATCGACAAAAATTAATCTAACACAAAAGTTATCGCGATATTTATTTCTCATCTTTGCTTTTGTCTATTCCAATTTGTTTCCAAGAAGAAGCTGAATAAAAATGCTCAAGTATATTTTTAGCAGTCGATGAATGTAGTCTAGATTTTTTTTAGGTCGTGATTTTTTTTCAGGAAAAGTCCTTTTTAAAAGACAATTTAATTAATCACAGCTTTCAACATGCCTTATTTGATATTGGCCTATTTGATAAAGGAAGAGGAAAAATATACAAAATTCACCATTTGCATTTTCAATTTTTCTATAGTTTTTTGTTCCGACTTTCAAAAAACTGCGGAATATTTATGCTTGGGTTGTTTTTTTTTCAGTCAAGTTATGAATTCGTAACTGCGCTTTTTGGCAAAATTTTTTTTAAACCATCTGAAAAAGAGGATTTATTGTTAGGTTATGGGGGTTCCAAAATTGCTAATATAGCTTAAATGGGACAAGTAATACGCAAAATATTGTGTTCTCATTGTTTTTTAACTATCTGCAAATGAGGATTTATTGTTAGGTTATGGAGGTTCCAAAATTGCTAATATAGCTTAAATGGGACAAGTAATACGCAAAATATTGCGTTCTCATTGTTTTCTGTGATTATATTTCAAGATCAGTGTTCGCTCTTAAAAAAATGGGTAAAACTTTCCAAAACAAATCGTGAATTGATTAAAACTTTTTGAGATTTTTTTACCCATCCCACATGCAATGTTACAGCCAAAAAAGATTGCTCATATCAAGGCAAAACTCTGAATGTTCCAGCTAATTTTCAGTGTTTTTCTAATAGAGTCGTTTTAAAGAAATAATGAAGAGATAAAAAAAAAGAAAACATTTTTGAGTTTTTTTGAAAAGCATCACCTCACACGCTATATGAAAATGAAAATGATATATTTTGCATATAGCAAACTTTAATTATACCAAACTGCAAACCTCAATTCAAATCGGAAGGATTTCAAAAACTGATTAAATCTCCGCCTACTCATTAAAACCACATTAAAAATTTTGCGCAAAGATTGTCCCAAAATGGCAACCTTTAAATCCAAGAAACATAACGTAAAATAATTACAGGTAAATTATCTTAAATTGAACTCAAGTCCAAAATATTAGATCGCAAAAGCTTGTGAGTGATATAACAAAACAAAAGAAAAAGTTTTGTCTGTTTCTTGATTATTTTGACAATTTTTCAATCAAGCAGTTTTTTTTAATAGGCCTTAAAATGCAGTCGATATATTCAGGCTTTGACCTGATATGCAAACAGTCATTTTTTATTCGAATGTTGAGATGGTGCCGAATTTGAGTTGTGGAACCTATAACTGTGCACCCTTCAAGGAACTACATATACATTAAGGCGCAAATCTAGGAATTTTTCGAGGGGGCGGATTTTCAAAAAATTTGGCCGACTTTTTTGTAGGTTGACCAAATTGATTTTCTGAGCTTTCCCAAAATACTATAAAGACCCTAATTTGACAAAATTCTCTGTACCGCAGGCAAATTTGTGAAAAAAAAGGCCAAAAAAAGTGTTTTTATGTACTTTTTGGAAAGTGTCGACCGAAAAATTGGGTTTTTTTCGGTGCGCGTTCCCCTCTCAAAATAAGTATAGATTGGCGCCAAAGGTGCTTTTAGAAAATTTTCAAGGTCAGTCAACCAAAATGGGTATTTCAAAATAGTACAAAGGGGGACCCTTTGGGTTATCAGGGGGTCGAAATGAATGCCTTTTTTTTGCGTAAATCAATAGATTGTATAGAATCTACAATGTATTAAGAGAGGAAATAGAATTGGCGAGGTTTCAAAGTTTGTGTAACGATAAAAAAATGGTTAAAAAAAGATTATTTTTGTGATTTTTGTGTAAAAATCTCAAATTTTTGGAAAAATTTGGCGCGCGTCATCTAATCGATTGAAGTTGAGATTCTTTTTTCATTTTTTATCAAAAAATTGAGATTTTTCTCTAGAAGCTTCAAAACACAGTATGATTTGATCTGAATTGAGTTTTAATTTTTTTAATATGTTTTTAAAGCAAATTTTCTACGTAGATACCTTGAGACATGAAATCTACTGGAAACTACAGGAATTATTTCTTTACATAGTATTGAGATAGAAATGAAAGATAGAATAGGTAAACAAAACTTTTTTGAATCGTACAAATTACACGAGTTGTTCTTTTCTTCCGTAAAGCTTCAAATAACCCTATGAACAAAAATTCAAAAAAAAATGGTTGCCCAAAATTCTTTTAAATTTCCCATTTTGCGCAAAGATTGTTTTAAAATGGCAACCTTTAAATCCAAGAAACATAACGTAAAATAATTACAGGTAAATTATCTTAAATTGAACTCAAGTCCAAAATATTAGATCGCAAAAGCTTGTGAGTGATATAACAAAACAAAAGAAAAAGTTTTGTCTGTTTCTTGATTATTTTGACAATTTTTCAATCAAGCAGTTTTTTTTAATAGGCCTTAAAATGCAGTCGATATATTCAGGCTTTGACCTGATATGCAAACAGTCATTTTTTATTCGAATGTTGAGATGGTGCCGATTTTGAGTTGTGGAACCTATAACTGTGCACCCTTCAAGGAACTACATATACATTAAGGCGCAAATCTAGGAATTTTTCGAGGGGGCGGATTTTCAAAAAATTTGGCCGACTTTTTTGTAGGTTGACCAAATTGATTTTCTGAGCTTTCCCAAAATACTATAAAGACCCTAATTTGACAAAATTCTCTGTACCGCAGGCAAATTTGTGAAAAAAAAGGCCAAAAAAAGTGTTTTTATGTACTTTTTGGAAAGTGTCGACCGAAAAATTGGGTTTTTTTCGGTGCGCGTTCCCCTCTCAAAATAAGTATAGATTGGCGCCAAAGGTGCTTTTAGAAAATTTTCAAGGTCAGTCAACCAAAATGGGTATTTCAAAATAGTACAAAGGGGGACCCTTTGGGTTATCAGGGGGTCGAAATGAATGCCTTTTTTTTGCGTAAATCAATAGATTGTATAGAATCTACAATGTATTAAGAGAGGAAATAGAATTGGCGAGGTTTCAAAGTTTGTGTAACGATAAAAAAATGGTTAAAAAAAGATTATTTTTGTGATTTTTGTGTAAAAATCTCAAATTTTTGGAAAAATTTGGCGCGCGTCATCTAATCGATTGAAGTTGAGATTCTTTTTTCATTTTTTATCAAAAAATTGAGATTTTTCTCTAGAAGCTTCAAAACACAGTATGATTTGATCTGAATTGAGTTTTAATTTTTTTAATATGTTTTTAAAGCAAATTTTCTACGTAGATACCTTGAGACATGAAATCTACTGGAAACTACAGGAATTATTTCTTTACATAGTATTGAGATAGAAATGAAAGATAGAATAGGTAAACAAAACTTTTTTGAATCGTACAAATTACACGAGTTGTTCTTTTCTTCCGTAAAGCTTCAAATAACCCTATGAACAAAAATTCAAAAAAAAATGGTTGCCCAAAATTCTTTTAAATTTCCCATTTTGCGCAAAGATTGTTTTAAAATGGCAACCTTTAAATCCAAGAAACATAACGTAAAATAATTACAGGTAAATTATCTTAAATTGAACTCAAGTCCAAAATATTAGATCGCAAAAGCTTGTGAGTGATATAACAAAACAAAAGAAAAAGTTTTGTCTGTTTCTTGATTATTTTGACAATTTTTCAATCAAGCAGTTTTTTTTAATAGGCCTTAAAATGCAGTCGATATATTCAGGCTTTGACCTGATATGCAAACAGTCATTTTTTATTCGAATGTTGAGATGGTGCCGATTTTGAGTTGTGGAACCTATACTTGTGCACCCTTCAAGGAACTACATATACATTAAGGCGCAAATCTAGGAATTTTTCGAGGGGGCAGATTTTCAAAAAAATTTGGCCGACTTTTTTGTAGGTTGACCAAATTGATTTTCTGAGCTTTCCCAAAATACTATAAGGACCCTAATTTGACAAAATTCTCTGTACCGCAGGCAAATTTGTGAAAAAAGAGGCCAAAAAAGCGTTTTTATGTACTTTTTGGAAAGTGTCGACCGAAAAATTGGGTTTTTTTTCGGTGCGCGTTCCCCTCTCAAAATAAGTATAGATTGGCGCCAAAGGTGCTTTTAGAAAATTTTCAAGGTCAGTCAACCAAAATGGGTATTTCAAAATAGTACAAAGGGGGACCCTTTGGGTTATCAGGGGGTCGAAATGAATGCCTTTTTTTGCGTAAATCAATAGATTGTATAGAATCTACAATGTATTAAGAGAGGAAATAGAATTGGCGAGGTTTCAAAGTTTGTGTAACGATAAAAAAATGGTTAAAAAAAGATTATTTTTGTGATTTTTGTGTAAAAATCTCAAATTTTTGGAAAAATTTGGCGCGCGTCATCTAATCGATTGAAGTTGAGATTCTTTTTTCATTTTTTATCAAAAAATTGAGATTTTTCTCTAGAAGCTTCAAAACACAGTATGATTTGATCTGAATTGAGTTTTAATTTTTTTAATATGTTTTTAAAGCAAATTTTCTACGTAGATACCTTGAGACATGAAATCTAATGGAAACTACAGGAATTATTTCTTTACATAGTATTGAGATAGAAATGAAAGATAGAATAGGTAAACAAAACTTTTTTGAATCGTACAAATTACACGAGTTGTTCTTTTCTTCCGTAAAGCTTCAAATAACCCTATGAACAAAAATTCAAAAAAAAATGGTTGCCCAAAATTCTTTTAAATTTCCCATTTTTCTTGGTTATGCAAGACTAAGTGCGAGAGGTTTTGGTGCTCTTGCTTAAAATCTTAGCACAACTGCATTCCTTTTTTTTAAAAAAAATTATACAGTCTCAGTTGCCTAAAGAAATGAAGCATATATGTTTGAAATTGCCGCTTCAGAGATTTAACAACTTTTTATTCAACGAAAAAAAAACTCAAAAAACCAGAAAACAAATTTCGCGAAAGTGAACAATGTTTTTTTTATAATTACCAAGTAAACGATACTGAACAGCAAAATTAGAAATTAAACCACCAAGTTCCAGTCATCTTGAAAATCTTGCCAAAATCTTGAAGATTCTTGAAGATTTATCAAAGATAGCAAAGAGAAGTAAAAATAATTCCGGATTTTTTCAATGCACCGAAGCGTCCAAACTACATGCATTCTTGCAACATTTAAAATTATTGCAATATTTTTTAGAGCAAAAACTGATAATTTCTGGTTCGTTGCATTGATTCATAGGCGCTTAATTTAGTGGCATAAATTACTTTATCTCTATCTGTTTGCCTAAGTTTGCTTCGAAATTTTACCTTTGAAATTTTTTACTTTAATTTTTATTCTGATGATTATTGCGCACAATTTCATTGATTGTTTAGAATTTCATTCAGCAATTTCATTTTATAATTTTATTTGATTTTTTTGTAATCATAATTAGTCTAATTTTAAGTGTATTACATTTGAGTTTTAAAACCGAGAGTTCTGGATAATTTTTTATTTTTTTATTTTAAATTAATCTTCAATGAGAAGGCTAAAAATTTTGTTGAAATCTTGGAAAATCCTGAATGTAAAACACCCATCATCCTTACAAATCGTCAAAAATCTTTTCAAAAATCTTTGCTATCTTTATTTTTTTTCTTCAAGATTCTTTGAATTTTTTTGAGGAATCTTTGATTTCAAGAACTTGCCAAGACAGCCAAAGTTTTCTTTAAGATTTAACCAAGATTCTTCAAGATTTTTCAAAGATATCAAAGATTGATGGACTTGGGCAGCTTGCAAAATCTTTGAATTCTGTTTGACTGAAAAAGAATGCTTTTAAGCAAGTACGGTGTCACCAATATACTCTCTAAATTGAAATACGGGGATATAGCTCGCACTTGGTCAGTAAATAGATTTTTTTAAGGCTTCCTTAACCATTGTAAGGTATGAAAAAAACAAATTTTCTCCACCAATTGCGTTTAGTTTTCAACGGCGAAATTGGAAAAAAAAGCCAGAAAATTTTTCTGTTCATTATTGTAGATAAAGAGAACGTAGATTTGAATTCTGAGCAACATATTAATTGTATAAATTTGCACAAAAACCGAAAGAATCCAGTAGAGTATCCTATCACAAAGTGAATTAACGAGCCAACATATCTTTTATTTAAACTAGCTTGACTTGCGTTACTGATTTTTAATCATATTTAAGTATATAAGCCAGCGGAAATGGCGATCTCGTTCTATAAAAGTTCCATTTTTATACATTCTTCAACGTTTTCTTTCAAATATGTTTTTTCTGCATTGAGGTTCCGGCGCCGTCAAATCCTGCAAAAAACACGCTACGCTATCTTTAACGCTAACTATTTGGGATTGATTTAGCTTGACTTGTAGAACGCGTTATCGTTTGTTTGTAGTACCGGAGCTTCAAACCAGAAAAAAACTTAGATTAGAACTGACACAAAAATGTAAATAGAATGATAATTTTCATGAAAAATGCCCACAAGTTATTTAAATTATCCGGAGAGAATGAAAAAAATTTGAAATTTAAAGCGCTTTTTCCTCCAATTAGGTTGATTTGAGAACAATCTTGTTTAAACTTGCATGAGAATTAATATGATGCAGTTTGTTTTGCGGAATTCGGGCCCAAAAGTTAACTCGAAAAACGACTAATTTTGGTCAGTCAAAACTTACTCCAAAACCATTAGTTCATTTATTGACAAAATTATTTCACTGCAAGCTTTTTATCTGGCTTAATTTAAGAAAAGTATAATTTTCTCATCTTTGTATAAATATTTTGTTTTTGTTTGAAAGCCAAAAAATCTCATTTTTAATTTATAAACAACAATTGTTTGCACCCACTTTTGGAGATTACACCCTGCCTAAATTTTGTTGGAATACGTAAGAGGCGTGCAGTTATATAGCTTTGTCAGTAAATGAACAACTAGATTTGGAATAATTTTTGATTGAGGTTTTTTTGGGCCCAATTTTGCGAACTAATTGCAGCAGATTAATTCTGTTAAAATTTTAAGCAAGAATGCTCTTCACCGTTTCTGTCAAACAACAACGCCTTTTGACAAAAATATTTAAAATTTTTTTTTTAATTTCAAGTTTTGTTCCTTTTTTACTGGATCATTTAAATAAGAACTGTATTACTTCCACTGATTTCGAAGTAAGCTGCATTCAAAACATGCAATGAACAATTTTCTATTGGTCAATTGACGCGAATAGCAAACAAATTACAGTGGTAATTAGAATTTTGCTGTTGTTGTATCTGCTGATGTTTTTGAATATTATTTTGTTTTTTTTCTTTGTATTGAAAAATTGTTCAGAAGTAGATTTTGCAATCGCATGTTTGATAGTTCTCAAAAAATCAAATCAGTCGCGTTTGTAGCAAAATTATTCAATTTTCAATGAAATTGAGCCAATTGGTAGTTCCCGGATCGAGATGTTTGATATACGTTTTGATTTTCTTGACCAAAAATTGGTATGTTTTAAACGTCTCGACCAAATTTCGGTTGGTTTCGACTCTCTCGACCAAATTTAAAAATTAGAAAAATTTTGGTTGTGCTCCACCTTTTTTACGACTTTCTCGACCAAAATTGGGTATGTTTTGACTTTGTGCTTGGCTTAAAAATGATTTTCGACCGCAGATGTTTAATTGCAAAACTGCATTTGCTCGTTTTTCAATTCGATACATAAAATGAGCACCTCGACCCGGGGAGCACCACAAATTATTTATTGCTGAAGCTGAAACGGTCGATAAAAGACTGCCGCATTAGTACCAACATGTGGCAAGCTCGTCAATAGAGGGTAGTTCTTTTGACAAAAAAGGAGCCAGCTAATGCACTGCTGTGACTGTTTTTTTTTTCAGAAATGAGAAGAAAAAGCGGAATACTATACTTGAGGTGATTTTTTTCGGTCACCTTTTGAAATTTGAACTAAGCGTTTTCAACAATTTTTTTAAATCATCTCACAGAAATTGATGTCTGAAGCTCAAAGGTAAAAAAATCACATGTAATTTTTATCACAATTATGGGGTTTGAGATAACGTAGAATCCTATTGAAGCCCTTTCAACGTGATTTGGATTCAAGTATGGGATTCAATGGGTGTGAAATTTTTCCAATTTCCAGGCCAAACTTCACAAAAAATTGGCAAATTGACAGAATAAATATTTTTTTTGGCATATATGGTTTATATTCTTGCTTATACGGAGAAAAATTTGAACAAATTTAAAAAAGTTATCGACAAAAATTAATCTAACACAAAAGTTATCGCGATATTTATTTCTCATCTTTGCTTTTGTCTATTCCAATTTGTTTCCAAGAAGAAGCTGAATAAAAATGCTCAAGTATATTTTTAGCAGTCGATGAATGTAGTCTAGATTTTTTTTAGGTCGTGATTTTTTTTCAGGAAAAGTCCTTTTTAAAAGACAATTTAATTAATCACAGCTTTCAACATGCCTTATTTGATATTGGCCTATTTGATAAAGGAAGAGGAAAAATATACAAAATTCACCATTTGCATTTTCAATTTTTCTATAGTTTTTTGTTCCGACTTTCAAAAAACTGCGGAATATTTATGCTTGGGTTGTTTTTTTTTCAGTCAAGTTATGAATTCGTAACTGCGCTTTTTGGCAAAATTTTGTTTAAACCATCTGAAAAAGAGGATTTATTGTTAGGTTATGGGGGTTCCAAAATTGCTAATATAGCTTAAATGGGACAAGTAATACGCAAAATATTGTGTTCTCATTGTTTTTTAACCATCTGAAAATGAGGATTTATTGTTAGGTTATGGGGGTTCCAAAATTGCTAATATAGCTTAAATGGGACAAGTAATACGCAAAATATTGCGTTCTCATTGTTTTCTGTGATTATATTTCAAGATCAGTGTTCGCTCTTAAAAAAATGGGTAAAACTTTCCAAAACAAATCGTGAATTGATTAAAACTTTTTGAGATTTTTTTACCCATCCCATATGCAATGTTACAGCCAAAAAAGATTGCTCATATCAAGACAAAACTCTGAATGTTCCAGCTAATTTTCAGTGTTTTTCTAATAGAGTCGTTTTAAAGAAATAATGAAGAGATAAAAAAAAAGAAAACATTTTTGAGTTTTTTTGAAAAGCATCACCTCACACGCTATATGAAAATGAAAATGATATATTTTGCATATAGCAAACTTTAATTATACCAAACTGCAAACCTCAATTCAAATCGGAAGGATTTCAAAAACTGATTAAATCTCCGCCTACTCATTAAAACCACATTAAAAATTTTGCGCAAAGATTGTTTTAAAATGGCAACCTTTAAATCCAAGAAACATAACGTAAAATAATTACAGGTAAATTATCTTAAATTGAACTCAAGTCCAAAATATTAGATCGCAAAAGCTTGTGAGTGATATAACAAAACAAAAGAAAAAGTTTTGTCTGTTTCTTGATTATTTTGACAATTTTTCAATCAAGCAGTTTTTTTTAATAGGCCTTAAAATGCAGTCGATATATTCAGGCTTTGACCTGATATGCAAACAGTCATTTTTTATTCGAATGTTGAGATGGTGCCGATTTTGAGTTGTGGAACCTATAACTGTGCACCCTTCAAGGAACTACATATACATTAAGGCGCAAATCTAGGAATTTTTCGAGGGGGCGGATTTTCAAAAAAATTTGGCCGACTTTTTTGTAGGTTGACCAAATTGATTTTCTGAGCTTTCCCAAAATACTATAAAGACCCTAATTTGACAAAATTCTCTGTACCGCAGGCAAATTTGTGAAAAAAAAGGCCAAAAATGGCGTTTTTATGTACTTTTTGGAAAGTGTCGACCGAAAAATTGGGTTTTTTTCGGTGCGCGTTCCCCTCTCAAAATAAGTATAGATTGGCGCCAAAGGTGCTTTTAGAAAATTTTCAAGGTCAGTCAACCAAAATGGGTATTTCAAAATAGTCCAAAGGGGGACCCTTTGGGTTATCAGGGGGTCGAAATGAATGCCTTTTTTTTGCGTAAATCAATAGATTGTATAGAATCTACAATGTATTAAGAGAGGAAATAGAATTGGCGAGAATTCAAAGTTTGTGTAACGATAAAAAAATGGTTAAAAAAAGATTATTTTTGTGATTTTTGTGTAAAAATCTCAAATTTTTGGAAAAATTTGGTGCGCGTCATCTAATCGATTGAAGTTGAGATTCTTTTTTCATTTTTTATCAAAAAATTGAGATTTTTCTCTAGAAGCTTCAAAACACAGTATGATTTGATCTGAATTGAGTTTTAATTTTTTTAATATGTTTTTAAAGCAAATTTTCTACGTAGATACCTTTAGACATGAAATCTACTGGAAACTACAGGAATTATTTCTAAAACTTCAGTTCAAAAAATTGTTAAGAAACTCTTTACATAGTATTGAGATAGAAATGAAAGATAGAATAGGTAAACAAAACTTTTTTGAATCGTACAAATTACACGAGTTGTTCTTTTCTTCCGTAAAGCTTCAAATAACCCTATGAACAAAAATTCAAAAAAAAATGGTTGCCCAAAATTCTTTTAAATTTCCCATTTTTCTTGGTTATGCAAGACTAAGTGCGAGAGGTTTTGGTGCTCTTGCTTAAAATCTTAGCACAACTGCATTCCTTTTTTTTTAAAAAAAATTATACAGTCTCAGTTGCCTAAAGAAATGAAGCATATATGTTTGAAATTGCCGCTTCAGAGATTTAACAACTTTTTATTCAACGAAAAAAAAACTCAAAAAATTGGCAAAATAGGTTGAAACAAAAACATTTTGGAACAATTGGGAGGTGAAAAAAAATTAAAGCGTAGAACTATTAGAACCGGATCGTTTTCTCAAAAAAAATGGGTCAAAAAAGAGTCGCTTTCACAAAATCTTTTTCTTTAAAATCTTACAGTCTCAGTTGCCTAAAGAAATGAAGCAAATATGATTGAAACTGCCGCTTCAGAGGTTTAAGAAATTATTTTTATTGGACACAAAAAACTCGAAACATTCGCAAAATAGGTTGAAACAAGAACAGTTTGGTACAATTGGGAGCTGGCAAAAAAACAAATTAAAGCGTAGAATTAGTAAAACAGGATCGCTTTCTCAAAAGCTAGGTCAAAAATTGGTCGCTTTCACAAAATTATTTTCTTTGAAACCTTACAATCTCAGCAGCAAAGAAAACTTGAGCAGACTTGTTTGATATTTCCGCTTCAGAGATTAAAGAAATTCTTTTTGGACGCAAAAAACTCAAACCATTAGCAAATTTTGTTGAACAAAAACAGTTCGGAAACAATTGTGAGGTGGAAAAATTTAAAAGTAGAAATAGTAAAACTGTATTCATCTTTGGGAAAGTAGGTCAAAAAACAGTCGCTCTCGCAAAGACAATTTTGACAAGACAAAATGAGTTCAAATCAAAGTAGCCATTTTTGTTACGGAGCTCTTACAAACTCCCTTGGAGCTAAACTCCCAGTTTTGAGAAGAGTTGTTTGATCTCACACACAGGAATTTTTTTCCAGTACTTCTTTAGATAAGAGCACTATTGAGTTTGATTATGAGACCGACGATAAATTTTTTCATTGTGCGTTACAGCCATCTTAGTTGAAAGCTTCAATTATTCCAGCGAAATTTTTTGATGCTTTCAAGAAAAAACGCCAAATTTTTCTGCAAAAGTTTTTTTATATACTTTCAACTAAACTCAAATCCGCAGTTTGATGTCTTTGCGTGTGCAAAGATTAAAGATCCACAGTTTTGTTTTTGTTGCCGGCAGCAATCTACTATATAAAATGTGCGTCAAAAAATTCAATGCAGCGGCTCTTTTACGACTCAGTGAACATTTGTTACCGTATAAAATTGATATTCGCAATCTCGGATTGGCTTAGTGTAAATCAATCTGAAATTCAAATTGATTGCTCAATTGCAAACATAATTGAATTTCGGTGGGTTGGGGGTCCAGGTGAAAAAATAGATCAGCAAAAAAATGGAGAAAAAACGCATTAATAATGTAGCCAAAATCAAAATTTTGCAATTAAAAGTGATTGCTTTGTTTCTGTCAAAGTCATTTATTGCGTAAATCAATATTTAAAAAAATTCGGAGCGGCTATAAAGAATTATTCGAAACAAAAACGCTTGTCTCTGAATGCAAGGTGTTGGAGCTGATGTGGTGATTGGGATGTGTGCATGACTGACCCGATGTTTTAAGATAGGTTATAAATATCTGGTTGCTCTGGTATTGGGTAAAGAGTCCACAAAAAATTAAAATGGGGGAAAAAGGGTAAAATTTAACTTTTGGGTAATGGTAAGAAAGTTGTTTAAATTAGTATTTTGTGATTTTTCGTTAGAAACCCCGAACCTTTGGAAAACTTACGGCGCGCGTTTCTAATCGATAAAAGTCATTGGTGAAATTTGAAAAATTAAGGTTTTATAGAGTGTATTTTGGGTTCATGGTATGTCACTGGTCAAAATTTTTGCTCAAAAAATGAAACTTTGTCTAAAAATACTCATCTAACGATAATTCTTAATCTAATTTGAGTTATCATTTGTTTTGCAAATAAACAATGGAGATATACTATCTACAGGACACTACATGTTTTATCAGTCATTTACTCTTAGAAAAAACCGTTAAAAACTTCTCTCCATAGAATTAAGACAGAGCTAAGAGATATTACAAATCAATAAATTTCTTTCGTATCGTACGAAATACAAAAGTTGTTCTCTTATTCCGTAAACTTTCGATAATCAATTTTGAATAATAGTTCATAAAAAATGTGGCTCAAATTCAGCTAATTTTTTTTAGACAAGGAAAACTACGTGGAAGACTCTTGCCAGAATTGCAAATCTTTTTTAGAAAAAAATTTACAGTCCCAGCAGCAAAAAGAATTAGAGCAGATTTGTTTCAAATCTTCGCTCAAGAGATTGAAAAAGTTGTTAGTGGACGCAAGCAAACTCGGAACATTTACAAAAATGTTGGAATAAGAACAGTTCGGAAACAATCGGGAGTTGGAGAAACTTCAAACGTAGAAGAAGTGAAACTGTATTCATTTTTGAAAGACATTTTTGACAAAACGAATGAGTTTAAATCAAATTAGCCATTTTTGTTACGGAGCTTCTACATTTTTTCTTGGAACTAAACTCCCAGTTTTGAAAAGATTTGTTTGATCTCACACACAAGAAGTATTTTCCAGTACTTCTCTAATACTTTCCCAGTACTTCTAAAACCTCGGAGCTCAAATCCCAGTCCCAGTCTTAAAATCAATTGTTTGATCTCACACTCAAGTAATTTTTCCCAGTAGTTCTCTAAATAAAAGCAGTATTGAGTTTGATTTTGAGATCGATGATAATTTTTCTTGAATGTGCGTGACACCCATCTTAGTTGAAAGCTTCAATTATTCAAGCGAAATTTTTTGATGGTTACAAGAAAAAAGCCAATTTTTTTTCTGCAACAGCTTTTTAGATACTTTCAACTTAATTCAAATCCACAGTTGGGTGTCTTTGCTTGTGCGAAGTTTAAAGTTCCGCAGTTTTTATTTTGTTGCTGGCAGCAATCTACTGTATATAATGTGCGTCCAAAATTTCAATGCAGCGGCTCTTTTACGACTCAGTGAACATTTTTACCGTATAAAACTAATATTCGCAATCTCGGCTTGGCTCAATGTGAATCAATCCAAAATGCACAGTGATTGCTCAGTTCCAAACATATTTGAGTTTCTGTGGGTTGAGGGTCGAGGTGAAAAAATAGATCAGCAAAAAAATGAAGAAAAAATGCAATAATACTGTAGCGAAAATCAAAATTTTGCAATTAAAAGTGATCGGTCCCTTTCTGTCAAAACCATTTTTTGCGTAAAACAATAATAACAAATTTTCGGAGCGGCTATATGGAATGATTCGAAACAAAAAACGCTTGTCTCTGAATATTAGATGTTGGAGCTAATGTGGTGAGGGGGCTATGTGCATGGCGGAACCGATGTCTTAAGATGGGTTACAAGTTTCTGGTTCCTCTTGTATTGGGTAAAGAGTTCACAAAAAAGTAAAATGGGGAAAAATAGTAAAGTTTCACTGTGGGTTATGGTAAGAAAATTTTTTAAAATGTTTTTTTTTTGTGATTTTTTGTTAGAAACCTCGAACTTTTGGAAAAATTATGGCGCGTTATCTAATCGATAAAAGCCATTGGTGTAATTTGTAAAATGAAGGCTTTATAGAATGTTTTTTGGGCTCATGCTATGTCACTGGTCAAAATCTTTGCTCAAAAAATGAGATATACTATTTACAGGACACTACATGTTTTATCAGTCCTTTACTCTGATAAACAACCGATAAAAATTTCTTTCCATGGAATTAAGACAGAGCTAAAAGATGGTACAAATGAATAAATTTCTTTCGTATCGTGTGAAATACAAAAGTTGCTTCCTTATTCCGTGAAGTTTTGATAATCAATTTTCAATAATAGTTCCAACAAAATGTTGCTCAAAATTCACCTAATTTATTTTTTTTAGACATGGAAGACTACGTGGAAGACGTTTTCGTGCTCTTTTTTTTAAAAAAAAAATACAGTCCCAGCTGCGAAAAAATTGGAGTAGATTGAAAAAGTTTTTAGTGGACGCAGAAGAACTCAGAACATTTACAAAATATGTAGGAATAGAAACAGTTTGGAAACAATTGAGAGGTAGATAAAAAATTTTAAACATAGAACTGTAAGAACCACGTCCGTTTTTCAAAAAAGTAGGTCAAAAAACAGTCCCTCTCGTAAAAACGTTTTTGACAAAAGAAAAAGAATTCAAACCAATAGAGCCAATCTTGGTACGGATTTTTTTTAAATTGTCTTTTTTATAGCTTTTTGATGAATTCCCAGTTTTGGAAACAATTAGTTAATCTCACACACAAAAGTTTTTTCCCAGTATATCTCTAGATAAAAGCAGGACTTTGTTTGATTCTTAGACCGACTGTAGTCTCTTTTTGGATATGTCGTACCCATCTTGCTTCAAAGCTCTAACTGTTCAAGGGAAGAATATTTGATGCTTTCAAGAATATAACAGCAGAACGTATAGCAAATCGGAGGATGACTCAGATGAGGAGCAGAACCTTACCTCTTTTAAGTAAGCAATCTATTAAATTCCCTGTTATCAAATGCAAACTGTGAAGTTTAATTTAAAAAAAAAAGCTTACAACGTCAATAGAATATATCCTCAGAAAGCAGTGAAAATTAAAGGCATAACGTCAGTAGTGAGTAATAAAGGAACTTTTACTTCTCGTGGATATACTTTTGAAGAAGTCCCGGACGAATTGGATTCAAAACAGTTAACTGATAGAAAAACAGGAACAAGAATAATTTTCTCTCTATAGTAGGCCCGCCACTGATTTGTTTTCATTATAAACGGTGTTAGTACGAAATATGAAAGATCGAATTTAAATTAGTCTGATCATTCAAATATTAGTCTAAAAATTGTTGGTTGTTCGCTGTTTAAGAAAAAAATTTCGGTAGCTGCACCTAATCATCAGTTTTTGCAAAATTATCTGGAAAGGGAAATCGCTCAAAGCAATTATATGGAAGGTATATCAATAACAATTACCATTAAATCTCGGCGAATTTGGATCACACAGGAAAGTGTTTTTAATAAAGCTCCAATAAGAAGAATAGCAGTTCCAATGAAAACAAATTAAGCTGTTGCGAGATCTTAGCATGAAACATTTTTCAACTATCAATAGTTTTAAATGAGAGAGCTTAGAAATAATCGGAGCCAAAGTGCAATTGTTTCACTAGAAAAAACTTCTAATTGTCGCCCTTGTGTTACAACAGTTTAAGCAATGTAGCTTATTAAAAATTTTCCTGCTCATCTTGTGAATGACTTTTGAAGACAACTGATTCTAGGTTTTGATTTGACTCACTACAAGATGCAGCTACATAGTTGCAATACCTAGAAATAGGCGTAGAAAGCTTGAAATTAGAAATGTTTTACCACATTCCTTTTGAGCAAAAAAGTAAAGTGAAGACATAGGAGAAAAATTATCAATTCTTCAGATTGACAAACTTGAAATAATTGGAACACAAAATTTGAACAGTCGGAACAGCTTTCAAGTTCCTATTAAAATTTCGTACGTTTTTTAGGGTTTTCTTCGTTAACGTTTTTACTATCTGTTTTGATTTTCTTCTTTGTTCAGTTCTAAACCGTTAGCAAAATTATGCCATGATTGCTGCATAATTGAATACCCGAGAAATTTCTTTAACCTACACTGTAAAACAGTGTTCAATTACTTTTGTCCAGTACAGAAGTGAATTAATTACTTTCTTTGTAATTAATTTTTTTTCTCAAAAAACTTGATTTCAGCTTACTTTCAGCTATTTAAAAAAAGTTAAATTAGCATATAAAAAGGTACAGCAGAAATTAGATCAAATATTAACGTGTTTTGAAGTTTTTACAGAAAAACAAAAAAAATCTGAAATTTTTGCGCAAAAAATCATTGACTTACCATAGACCCAAAAAACATAGTATAATACCTTCATTCTACAATTTACAATAGTATTACGTACCAATTAGATAACACGCGCCTATTTTTTCCCATGAACTTGAGCTTTATACACAAACACGAAAAAATCACCCAGTTTCTTACCATTCTCTTACCATTACCCAAACACTAGAACCTTACCAATTCAATTCTTTGTCTTCATACATTGTACACTCTATACCCAATGTTAATACATAGTAGGGGGCGGAACAGAATTTTATAACCTATCTTAATACATGCTGTCTACCATCCAGGATTTCATACGACCTGTCGGGAAGCTGCAAAAACTGGCAGTATGGCAGCGCGGTTCAGTTCAAATTGAAGTTAATATTAAAATGCTGCTATATCAAAAATTTTGTTAATTAAAAAAACTGATTATTTTAACTGCGAGCAATGTTATACCTCTTGACTTTTTCTTAAAATAGACCCAAGTAAGCCCTTGTACGGTGTAATTTAGTTAATTTAAACCAATTCTTAAGGAGCAAAATTTCACGCAGTAATCTTTTGAAACTTGGATAAATGGTTGTATGCAAAGGCACCAGACAATTAAATCCTTTAAAAACGGAAAAAAACTAAGCAATTAAAGCAATTCAAATTCTATACATTACAATTCAGTTATGAACCCATGGCATTTTCTTTTACTAGAATAGAGAAGAAACACTTTATAACGAAATTTAAAAAAATGCACAAAAAACATTCAAAAAGTATAAACATAACTGTTTTTTAAACTATATCGTTTGTCTACCAAAACAAGGTCAAAAAAACCAACAATTTGTTTGTTTGATTATTTCTTTAAGCCCGGATTTGCGAGAAAAAATTCCAAAAAAAGTCATAGAAAATCGCAAAAACTGTCAAAAATGTCAAAATTTGGACATTTCCTAAGATTGTACTTTTTGTCATTAGAAAATGTAGGGTTTAACTGTTCGTGCAGAGAAGATCCCCACAGTATGTTTTCAACTCACCTCTTAGTCATAGTTTTGGGATGGTAATTGCTGAGATAAAAAAAACTCTCTCAAAACAGCCAAAACTTCAAAAAATGACCTTTATCTAAGATCTTCACCTTTTTTTGAACAAAAAATTGGTGCTGTGAGTTTATACAATAGCAATTGATAGGGCTTCAATTCCGGATTTGATAGATTATTTAAAAAAAAAAAATTTTAAGTTTCAAAAATTAAACAAAAATCTCAAAAAATGGGCTTAGCTGCTTAGGCAAGGGAGCTTTCTGTAACCATTTCTTTCTCATCTCAGATTTGGCAGCGCATTTGTAAAAACAAATTGGGCATAGCCACTCAACGGGGAACTTGGCCGAGTTAATTTTGAAATAAAGGGTCAACCATTCCCCCGACAGGGATTTTTGAAGTGTGTAGATCGTTGGTTCTACAGTTAGTAAAAAACAGACTAGAGGAACATGCAGACCCACAGGACTGTAGGCGTTCTTTCTGTTGCAGCGCAAATGTAAATGTGCGAGAGTATAAATTCATATAAAGTTGAACAAAAATGAAACAACAAAAAGCACAGTTGGCCGAGTGGCCTAAGCTAACGCCGATTAAATGTGTGACATAACAGTTGACGTAGGTTCGAGTCCCCCACCTGCCCATGTATTAATATACTTAAAAGGGGGTTATTTCCTATTTTAACTGTTTTGTTGATTCTAATTTGGTTCAGCCTTGATTAAGGCTGACCGCTAAAAAAGAGCAATTTGTCTCAAGGACATTACCGACCGGTTCTTGTGGCTAGCTTGCGCTAATTTGTTATTGAAGCGCTAAATTTGATGAATTTATGAACTCGTTATACAGCAAATTTTGGGATAAAATTATCAATATTGCCTTTGAATTTTGTATTACCGAGAATACGAATTCATTGTTGATTTGTCGGTTAAATTCATCCTACGGAGATTAGCGGGCACATTTTGGCGCCCCACAAAGGACCGTTACTCTATTAACGAGGGGAGTCACGAAGTCGGTCCAGCAACACAAGAGATACGATTAATATTCGAGTCAAATAGCTGAGAACTCAGTGAACAGCGGATAAAATTGACTACGTTTGATGGCATCCCGGTGATTTTATTTGACGAAGGTAAACGAATACGAATCTCTTCCCAGAATTCTCTGTCAGCGACCATAGAGAAATTCCATTCCCTATCCCCCACAATACAAAGTTTCAAATTTCATAAACAGACGAGTGAGGACAGCGTTGTTCGATTCCAGTCGATAGCAATCACGAACGATATTATATCAGCCGATATAAATCACGAGCACCAAAATGGCGATGAAAGCTAAGCTGCTTTAGGGAGCTGCTCAATTCCTCGCCCAACTTCAATGCAGCTATTGTTCACAAGAAAAGCGACTACCGCAGTCTGAGCTTTGAAACTGACGCCTAAATACAGTTATCTGGAATTGCTTGAACGGAGATCTTTTTTTCTACAGGTATCCTGAATTGAGGAAACGGAGCCCTTTAAACAGGTGTCGTGTATTGAAAGCCGGTTTCTGCAGCTGCCGAATCAAAGCCAGATTTTTGGTCGTGTAAAGGGTTAAACAACAGTACTGCCAATGACTGAAGTCCACCGGTGACCGCCCAATGCGCTGTAACCTCCACCAAAACTGTGGAGGGCCGTAACCTCCACCAAAACTGTAAGAAGGTCCACTGTGCTGTAACCTCCACCAAAACTGTAAGAAGGTTCCAAAACTTTTTCAAAAACCTTTCCATTCGTGCTATAAAATTATATACGATGTACTATATGCTAAAAAAATTTCCGCAAGCTAGCAACCGGTAATTTTTCTTACTACCCAAAATTTTTGGACAGTTCTGTTGAACTGAAATAACTTACAATCGATACTTAGTCAACTTACTTGGCATTTTTTCTCGATACCAAAAATTTTTAGATATTTGTGAACAGAATATTAATCCGACAATCGGATCATAGACAAGGGGTACTAGACTAGTTTTTTTGGATTGGTTTACGACTCGAACCTGCTGACCAAAATTTTCCGAAAAATTTTGGGAAAAAGGTAAAAAATTGCCAAAAATTCCTTAAAACGTCCCCATAATTCTGCGAAACTGTGCTGTAACTTGACACCAACCTTATGGTAAGTGGTCTGGTAGCGAAATATCAGGCAAATTAAGTTGAGTTTTTTCATCCTCAGGTTTTTTCCGCGTGTGTTGTTGGAACTTAACCAATTTGCCTGATCCCCCACCCACATTGGTGAAACTGAAGGCCAGTACGCTTCAAGTAAATCTAAGCCGTTTCAGCCCGTCCGATTATTGACTTCGTTGCGCGACACTAATGTTAAGTGGTCAGGTACGGCGATATTAAGTGAGTTAAGTTGAATTCTTTCATCCTCAGGTTTACTCCGTGTGCGTTGTTGGAGTTCAACCGACCTACTTAATTTTCCCACCCCATTGGTACTTCAGCGTAACGTAGCCGTCTCATAGGTCTCTTAAGTGTATGGTATTCATTCTAGGAGCTAGTTCCTTGGATCACGCGCTCCGTATACTATCCGCACCGTCTCAAAAGCGCGTTAAAGAGACTTGTTTCACAAAGCCCGGTTTAAGCTTTAACTTTAACGCCAGGGATTCGCAGAAAACTATCCAATACTATCTGCACCACTTTTTTTCGAATCGTAAAGATCTAGTTATTTGGCACGACGCCATAAATAACTCCATTTGTAAGCACCGCAGTAACAACAACCGTAGTTTGAGTACTGATCAACTTAAGAGCCTTCTTTTGAGATACAAGGAGAATATTACCGCTATTGTATACTGTCGCCGCAACGGTACGAACAAGATATAAGAAGAATTGAAAAAGACAGGTATTCTCGTTCTTAACGTAGTTGAGGATTTTATCTCAAAGCGAAAGGCCAAAGACCAAATACTTATCGAAAAGTATAAAGAGCTGCACCAGCCCCCTTCCCTTGAGTTGAAGACTCTGTTGTTACTTAGACGATACAGTGCTGACCTAAGTACACTGAAAGCTAAGAAGAAGCGGAATCGATTGTCGCCTAAAAATCGTAGCGCGATTCACAACAGACTTAAAGCGTTAAAACTTCAAGTTACTCCCCCTTGTAAGTTATTGATGTCTTAGAGTATTCTGTGGATTTACTTGAGTGAAAAAAAAGTATTTCTGAGAGTCGTTTATTTCCGAAATTATTAAGCATGGAAGTTAAGTTTCAGAAGAAAATTAGGAAGTTGTTTGAGAAACGTAGCAATCTCGAAAACGAACTTTATAAATGCCATGAAATAATTTTAGAATACATAGAGAGTCAGAGTCATTGCTCAAAAATTGATACCTATATTGAAAAATGTAGGAACTATAAAGAACAAGCGGTCGAGATAAATAATGAGTTGATTGATATGGCTGCAAAAAGTGCCAATCCCGACGAATTGATACCGGCACAAGATATGTGGCTTCATAAGTTGACTCAAAGCAACGATAAAGTTTTACAGGAAGCTATCACATTTAAAACAAGTTTTGAGGCAGTAACAGAGCCGAAAAACATAGATAGCAGCTCAAAAATTTCTCAATATTCTGAAAAAAGTGAAAAACCCCAGTCGCATAAAACAGATACCCGCTCTAAGGTGTCACACCGAAGCAGCCGACATCATCAATCGGAAATCTAGTCGTTATACCGCCGCTCCGTCGAAAACACTTTCTGAGAAAAAGTGCGACTTAATGATTTTAAAGAAACAACAAGAGGAACTTGAGAGGCAGGCAAAGGTATCATTAAGACTGAAAGAGCAGCAAAACAAGATGAAACAATATGTTTTAGAACAACAAAGCAGTTTAGAGTTGGAAGAATTGGCTGAAGAACACAGGAAAAAACTGGCAGAAATTGAGTTGAAAGGGCTTGAGATAGAAGATGAGTTGTCGGAAATTAGCGAGAATGCTGAGGAAAGTGGTTTAACTCGAATCTCTCCACAACTAACAATAGACGAAAAGGATCGTACGCGTCACTGGGTCGAATCTGTCGACCACAATCAGCCTGATGCTGTTGTAGTTCCCAATCAAGAGCAGCACGTTCGTTCAACAGCTCCTGAGGCAACTTATCCTGCATCAACAAATTACTTGGTCTCATCAAGTTTTACTGGAGTGAATAATGGCCAGGCAGCTTCTAGTGATCCGGGATTGTATTACAGTAACCACATTCACGGACAACAACATAATTTGTCGAATTTGGTTCGATCGCAGGTTTCCGTTAACAATCCAGTAGGGTTACAGCAGGTCATGCAACCTGTTTCCAATAATTTGCCTCAGCAAACTTTTTTGTCCACTCATCCGGTGCTAGGCAATCCAAACACAGGTTCAGTATTCCCGGTAACTTGTGAAAACTATTTTGCCCCACCAACATCTGCAGAAGTTCCTTCTGGTGTAGCACCGTTTGTTCCTGCATCAACAGCAATTAATCAGGTTTTTTTAAGTCATCACACTACAGAATCAGTAGTAGCTGGCTACCAAGCACCTGTAATCCCATCACAACAACATATGGGTGTTACCGTTAGTAGTTATAACTTTTCAAGTGACCACTATAATCCTTATAGTAATTTGTGGAGACCAGCTGTTGCTGCCCCTTTAATGTCAGCTCAACAACACTACATTCCTTCGACAACTGTTTTTTCCGCAGTAACTCCGATTGTTCCTACGAATAATTTTGTTCCTTACACAAGTGGAGGGACTGTGTTCTTTGCACAGCCTGAAGTTTCTTCACATGCTAATCAACCGTTCGTTCCTGATTGTCACGGTAACACTTCGAGTTACACAGAGCCAACTCCCGGTATTTCACCTGGTGCAGACGTCGAGCGTCCACTTTTGACACGAGAGTTGGTTAATATACTCATGCACAGCCGAAAAGATCACCTCCCTGAGTGGAAACTGACCCATTCCGATGGCAACCCACTTAATTGGCATGAATATTTTGGGCCGTTCATATCGACGGTCAATTCAGCGTACCTCAGTGACGATGAAAAGCTTACCTATCTGAAAACGCTCGTAGTGGGTAAGCAAAATCCGCAATCGCTGAGTATAGCTATAGGGGAGTACTATATAAAGACGCATTAGCAACTCTTCAAAGAAAGTTCGGGCAGCCGCATGCTGTAGTGGGGGCTCATCTAGATAAATTGAGTAATTTTCGGCCGCTGAAAATGCATAACTCGGAAAATGTAATTGGATTTTCCTCTGCAATTTCTGGACTTGTTGCCGTATTCAAGTATCTGTCTTTTAAAGACGAACTGAAAAGTGTTAACTTACTGAATCAAGCTGTGAGTAAGCTTCCCCCAAACCTTAAGGAGGCATGGTCGATGCAAGCCGTAAGACGCCAATGGCATAGACCAACTCTGCTAGATTTCAACGAATGGCTTAAAGAAGAGGGTCATAAGAGGCTAAAAACGATCAATTCTAAGGGTAAGTCTGAAGAACCAGTTATGCAAAAAGTAGGTACGAAAGTGTTTGCTAGTAACGCAAATGTAAGTAATAAGACTAAGGAAAAACCAAAGTACCCTCTATGTTCTGTATGTAAAGGTTAACACGCTCTTTGGAATTGCGCCGTATTCAAAGAGAAAAACGCTACGCAGCGAGCAAAACATGTAGCTGAACAAAAACTTTGCTTTGCGTGTTTACAGAGCAATCACAGTTTTCGTAATTGTAGCAAGGCCAGAAAGTGCCCCAAGCCAACTTGTGAAAGCACGCACAACGTACTCTTACATAGAGCGGAGAAAGTTTTTCCTCCTAAGGATGCTAAAAGTACCGGCGTCAGGTAACGCAAACACTAAACATGTATCGACTAACGCTGCCGTCGGCGATATTCATAGCCAGGAGTCAACTAAAGGCCTCCTGCCAGTTGCATCACTCGCCGTCTCTTCGGATGCGACGAATACTAATGCCCTAGCTCTTTGCGATAGTGCTTCGACGCACTCATGGGTATCCGCCGATCTCGTAAAACGCCTCCATTTGGTTGGCATTCCCGTTAACCTCACCATAAATGGATTCAATTCCACGAGCTTGATGTAAACTCATCAAGTAAGTTTTCAAGTTTCCGCCGAAACGAAAAATAGTGAATTTTCGTTTTCTTTTCGAGCTTATGTTAAGGGTCATATTCGCATTGGATCGGATAGCATAAGTATTCCTGAATTACAGGAAAAATACCCGCAGTTGGCTCCGATAAAACCTATACATTATGAGTACGAGAAAGTCGAAATAATTATTGGACAGGATTTCTACCATGCCATAAGACCCGTCGAGTACCTTCTGGGGGAGGACTCTATTTTACCGTGCGCCGTACGCCTTCCGACAGGTTGGGTTTTAAGTGGTCCGTTACCGCCGTCCTTTAAGTCGAACTCGTCTTGCTTTAAGTGTGTTGTCGAAGACATGTCTCTTGCGGACCAAATTAAAACTTGGTAGGAGTTGGAGTCATATGAAGCCTTCAAGCAGGTAGATGCCCGTTCCGCCGCCGACAAACGCGCTTTGTCCATTTTGAAAAATGACACTTTTCACGATAGTGAGAGGTAAATTGTACCAATGCTTTGGAACGATAAAGAAAGTACTTTACCGAATAACTATTTTTCCTCCTTAGCTCAATTAAAGTCTTTGGAAAAGAGGCTAGATAAGGATCCGTCGCTCCATGAAAAATACGCCGAAACAATAAGAGAAGATATACAAAAAGGATATGTCATAACCGTTAAGGCACACGATCCCAAATCACGAGCCGATCGTGAGTGGTATCTCCCGCATCACCCGGTGTTGAATCCGAATAAACCCGGTAAGGTGCGCCGAGTCCTCAATGGGGCATCCAAGTGTCATGGCGCTTCCTTGAACAAATCTCTGTTGGTTGGCCCGGATCTCCTTCAAAACCTCATTTTTGTACTTTTAAGATTCCGTCAGCATAAATACGCCGTTTCAGCTGACATTGAAGGGATGTTTTTACAGGTTGGAGTCCGTGAAGAAGATCAACCTTCTCTTCGTTTTTTGTGGCGGGAGGACCTCACATCAAGTGTGGTAGTTCACCAATATACGCGTCACATTTTTGGTGCTCGTGACTCGCCGACTTGTGCGAATTTTGCTTTGCAGAAGACTGCAACGGATAATCAAGCTGAGTACCCCGAAGCTGCTTCGGCTGTTGTCCAGAAGTTTTATATGGATGATTATTTGGATTCTTTTCAAAACAGGGATGACGCCTTGAAATTAGGTAGGGATTTATTCTCGTTGCTTAAACTAGGTGGGTTTCATCTGACAAAATTTGTCAGCAACGTGCCCGACGTAACAACCGCTCTTGATCCGGACAACCTGATTCCAATTCCTCTGTTAAAGATATTTGTGCGAGTCCAGACCAGTCGTCGCATGTTCTCGGTCTTAAGTGGGATCACGTAAAAGATACCTTAGTCGTTAGTAGAGGATTGATCGTCCACTAGACAAAGCAATCACTCAGCGTACCGTGTTGAGTTTTGTTTCCTGTTTTTGATCCAATTGGGTTAGTGACTCCGTATACCGTGAAGGCTCGCCTTCTATTAAAAGATATCTGGCGAATCAGCGGTCAAAAATGGGACGATGATCTGCCAGAGGAAATCAAAAAGCAATTCCTTGAGTGGCACTCAGGTCTTCATTTGTTAGGTTCTCTGACAATACCTCGCAGCTATTTCACTGAACCTTTCGACCGAATAGAACTTCACATGTTCGGTGATAGCTCGCAGGATGTTTTCTGTGTCGTCGCTTTCCTTCGTGCGCAACTTGTTAGCTCCCATCAGAGCAAATTAGCCTTTGTCTTTGGCAAAGCCCGCGTCGCGCCTATGAAAGCACTTTCTATTCCAAAGTTAGAGCTTCAAGCGGCTCTTCTTGCAACCTACTTAAAAGAAGAAATTTTGAAAGGTCTCACTTTCAAAGTTACGGATATTTTCATGTGGACAGATAGTACCACTGTTCTCCAGTGGCTTCACTCTTGTAGTAAACTACCCGTTTTTGTTGGTAATCGCACTGGTGAGATTCTGGAGTCTACCACCACTGATCAGTGGCATCACATACTTAGCGGTGATAACCCAGCTAATACCGGTACACGAGGGATTTCTTCGGAAGCCCTCAAGGAAAGCAGCTGGGTTAATGGCCCTAGTATTTTGAGAACAACTGATTGGCCGTTCAAGCCCGATACAAGGGTTATTGATAAAATAAGACTCAAAGGACCATCATGTGATATCGACATTTGTCTGGAAAATTCGTCAAATTTTGTCGTCGATGTTTTGACAGAAGAAAACCTTCCCTTCGGATAATGGGAGAGATTTAATTTAATTGTAAAATACAAACGCGCAGTAGCATTTTGTTAGGATGGCTGCCATCCCATAAACATTTCCGGTCGAGTATATTAAAAATTACAGACCCGTCTGAAATGGATATTGCTGAACAGAAGCTCATTTACCTGTCCCAGGATGAGTCATTCCCTAGTGAGCTAAAACTACTAAGAGCCGGTAAAGTTATCACGAGGAATAGTCGGATCGCCAAGTATTCGCCGTTTATTGGACCAGCTGGCATTCTTCGCTCGACCGGGCGCATCAGCCGCTTGGTTAATTCCGATTTCGATAGCAAGCATCCGATTATACTTGATGCACGTCACGCGGTTGTTCGGTTATTGGTTCAGCACTTGCACGTTAGGAATTTCCAGCAAGGCTTAGATTACATGCGTGCGGTGGTTAATTTGAAGTACGTTGTGTTAAATTTGCGATGGTTGCTGCGAAACATTAAAAATACTTGAGTTTCTTGCCGAAAACGCAAAGCGCAAACAGTAACTCATATTATGGCTGATCTGCCCATTGAAAGGCTGGGTTACAAGCAACCTGCTTTCTCTAACACAGGTGTCGACTACTTTGGGCCGTTCCTAGTTCCAATCCGGAGAAGTAAGGAAAAGAGGTGGGGTTTTTTGTTCACCTGTCTCACCACTAGAGCGGTGCACATTGAAGTGGTCCCCTCGCTCGACACAAGCTCTTGTGTGATGGGCGTGGAGAGGTTTATCGCGCGTCGCGGTACTCCGACTACTATCATGTCTGACAACGGAACGAACTTTGTTGGCGCTCAGAAAGAGCTCTTAGCTTGCATTGAGAGTTGGAACAAGCTCTCACCCGCTGTTTTTGTTCAGAAAGGGATCAAGTGGAAATTCAATCCACCCAGCGCACCGCACCATGATGGCTCCTGGGAGCGATTAGTTCGGAGTGTCAAGCGCGTTTTGTATGACATCTTAGGCAACAGAAGAGTAACTGAGGAGGTGCTAAGAACCACGCTGTGCCTTGTTGAGCAATCACTCAACGCTAGACCGATAACAGCCGTTAGTTCCGATCCGCTAGATCTAGAGGCGTTGACCCCGAATCATTTTATCCTTGGTCAACATGCAGCGAGTTTTCCGTCGCTAAGTTTCGAAGAAAACTTCGACCATAAGAAGCGGTTCGCTAGAGCGCAATCATACGCTAACGCAAAATGGACACGGTGGATGCGGGAATACGTTCCTTCCCTCAATAGGAGGGCAAAGTGGCACAACCAGTCAGACGTTAAGTTGAAAGCCGGCGACTTGGTTTGGGTCATAGAGCCTGACACTCCACGTGGACATTATCCACTCGCACGTATCCTAAGACTGCACTATGGCAAGGACGGATGCGCGAGATCCGCCGACATAAAGACCGTCACGAGTGAACTGACCCGCCCGACCGTAAAGCTCGCTCCCGTTCTTCCTTGTTTAGGGGTGGAGGATGTTGCAGCGCAAATGTAAATGTGCGAGAGTATAAATGCATATAAAGTTGAACCAAAATGTAACAACCATAAGCACAGTTGGCCGAGTGGCCTAAGCTAACGCCGATTATATGTGTGACATAACAGTTGACGTAGGTTCGAGTCCCCCACCTGCCCATGTATTATTATACTAAAAAAGGGGTTATTTCCTATTTTAACTGTTAAGTTGATTCTAATTTGGTTCAGCCTTGATTAAGGCTGACCGCTAAAAAAGAGCAATTTGTCTCAAGGACATAACCGACCGGTTCTTGTGGCTAGCTTGCGCTAATTTGTTATTGAAGCGCTAAATTTGATGAATTTATGAACTCGTTATACAGCAAGTTTTGGGATAAAATTATCAATATTGCCTTTGAATTTTGTATTCCCGAGAAGACGAATTCATTGTTGATTTGTCGGTTAAATTCATCCTACGGAGATTAGCGGGCACACTTTCTTTTGGTAACAGTTTTTGTTGAAAATTTTTGTGATAAGTAAAAAAATTTTCCAAGGCGGCGTTTCGAAAAAAAACTTTTAAAACATTTGTTCCATGCATTTTATTAATATCAGTTTTAATCAAACAGGGATTTCATAATACCTGTTTTATCAAAAAGGAATTTATCCAAAGAAGTTTTTTCCTTACGCTGTTTGCTCAAAAAATTTTTTTGCTTATGCGCTGAAAAAATGCAATCAAGAAACGCAGACAAAATAAATTTTTCAACTTTTGATTAATTCGGTGGAGTAAGAAGAATTTTGTGAAATAATACAAAACTTCATGCAATTCCATTTTTGGACTCAACTGGAAGACTACTTAACAAAATTAATGCTAAAATTCTCCACCATGAATGCAGGGGATCCAGCCATTCACTTCTAGACACTATTTACGAATCATAAAGCAAGAGATCTAGCGAAACATTGCCAAGCTTGGTATAAATTTTAATTTCAAACAAACAATCAAACGATCAAATAAGCCATTTTGTGCTTGTCTTTTTCTACCACCATCTCCCCTTTGGTCGGTCTGATTCAGATGATTTGGGCGAGGAGCTACGACGACTTTTTGAATCAGACGAGGTTTTCTTGTTGTCGGTTGCACCACTTTCGCCACCTGTTGATGGTTTCTGAGAACCTCCAATACTTCCAGTTGCGGCGCTGTCCGCTGCTGTCGACGGTTTCTGAGTTGATAACTGGGATTCTGCCATAGTTCCAGTTGCGGCGGAGTCCGCTGCTGTTGACGGTTTCTGAGTTGATAATTGGGATCCGGCCATACTTCCAGTTGCGGCGCTGTCCGCTGCTGTTGACGGTTTCTGAGTTGATAATTGGGATCCGGCCATACTTCCAGTTGCGGCGCTGTCCGCTGCTGTCGACGGTTTCTGAGTTGATAATTGCGATCCGGCCATACTTCCAGTGGCTGCGCTGTCCGCTGCTGTTGGCGGTTTCTGAGTTGATAATTGGGATCCGGCCATACTTCCAGTTGCGGCGCTGTCCGCTGCTGTTGACGGTTTCTGAGTTGATAATTGGGATCCCGCCATACTTCCAGTTGCGGCGCTGTCCGCTGCTGTTGGCGGTTTCTGAGTTGATAATTGGGATGCTGCCATACTTCCAGTTGCGGCGCTGTCCGCTGCTGTTGACGGCTTTTGCGTGGAAAATTGGGAGCCACTCGCGGTTCCAGTCGCTTGAGACTCCTCAATTGTTGACAAGTTCTTTCCCCGAGTTCCAGTACCAGATGTCTGGCCGCCTTTTGAGTCACTCAGTGTTGAAGTCTTATCGCTCTGTGAACCACTCCCTAAAGAAGTTTGACCTCCTTGCGATCCAGTCATTGTAGAACGTGGACCGCCGTGTGAAGTGACTTCTGAAGAACCTGGACCACCATGTGAAGTAGCCATTGTAGAGCCTGGACCACCATGTGAAGTGGCCATACTAGAACCGGGGCCACCATGCGATGTCGCCATCGAAGAGGCTGGACCACCATGGGAAGTGGCCACTGTAGAATATGGATCGTGATTTGAAGAACCCATTGTAGAACGTGGACCGCCGTGTGAAGTGACTTCTGAAGAACCTGGACCACCATGTGAAGTAGCCATTGTAGAGCCTGGACCACCATGTGAAGTGGCCATACTAGAACCTGGACCACCATGCGATGTCGCCATTGTATAACCTGGGCCACCATGTGAAGTAGCCACTGTAGAGTACGGATCATGATGAGACGAAACCATTGTAGAACCTGGTCCACCATGTGAAGTAGCCACTGTAGAATACGGATCATGATGAGACGAAACCATTGTAGAACCTGGTCCACCATGTGAAGTAGCCACTGTAGAATACGGATCATGATGAGACGAAACCATTGTAGAACCTGGTCCACCATGTGAAGTAGCCACTGTAGAATACGGATCATGATGAGACGAAACCATTGTAGAACCTGGTCCACCATGTGAAGTAGCCACTGTAGAATACGGATCATGATGAGACGAAATCATTGTAGAACCTGGTCCACCATGTGAAGTGGCCACTGTTGAATATGGATCGTGATGTGAAGAAGACATTGTTGAACCTGGACCACCATGCGAAGTGGCCGTTGTAGAGCCTGGACCATTCTGTGAAGTGGCCATGCTTGAACCTGGACCACCATGTGATGTGATGATTGTAGAGGCTGGACCGCCATGTGATGTAGCCATCGTAGAGCTTGGACCACCTTGTGAATCCTTCGTTATAGACGTTTGACCACCCTGAGATCCAGCCAATTTAGAGCCTGGCTCACCTTGCAAATCACTCATTGCTGGCGATTGACCACCTTGTGATCCAGCCATTTTAGAACCTGGTTCACTTTGCGAACCACTCATTGCAGACGATTGACCACCTTGTGATCCAGCCGTTTTAGAACCTGGTTCACCTTGCGAACCACTCATTGCTGACGATTGACCACCTTGTGATCCAGCCATTTTAGAACCTGGTTCATCTTGCGAACCACTCATTGCAGACGATTGACCACCTTGTGATCCAGCCATTTTAGAACCTGGTTCAACTTGCGAACCACTCATTGCTGACGATTGACCACCTTGTGATCCAGCCATTTTAGAACCTGGTTCATCTTGCGAACCACTCATTGCAGATGATTGACCACCTTGTGATCCAACCGTTTTAGAACCTGGTTCACCTTGCGAACCACTCATTGCTGACGATTGACCACCTTGTGATCCAGCCATTTTAGAACCTGGTTCACCTTGCGAACCACTCATTGCAGATGATTGACCACCTTGTGATCCAGCCATTTTGGAACCTGGTTCATCTTGCAAACCACTCATTGCAGATGTTTGTCCACCTTTGGAGCCAGCCATTGTAGAACCTGTACCACCTTGAGATCTAGCCATTGTAGAACCTGGAACACCTTGAGATCCAGCCATTGTAGAATTTGGACCACCTTGAGATCCAGCCATTGTAGAACCTGGACCGCCCTGTGATCCAGCCATTGTAGAACCTGGTTCACCTTGAGATCTAGCCATTGTAGATCCTGGTTCACCTTGGGAACCACTCATTGCAGAGGTTTGACCACCCTGAGATCCAGCAGTTTTAGAACCTGGTTCAACTTGGGAACCACTCATTGCAGATGTTTGACCCCCCTGTGATCCAGTCATTGTAGAACCTTGACCTCCTTGTGATCCAGTCATTGTAGAACCTGGACCGTCTTGAGATCCAGCCATTGTAGAAGCTGGACCGCCCTGAGATCCAGCCATTGTAGAACCTGGACCGCCTTGTGATCCAGCCATTGTAGAACCTGGTGCATCTTGAGATCCAGTCATTGTAGAACCTGGACCGCCTTGTGATCCAGTCATTGTAGAGCTTGGACCGCCTTGAGATCCAGCCATTGTAGAACCTGGTCCGCCTCGAGATCCATTCTTTTTAGAACCTGGTCCGCCTTGGGATCCAGTCATTGTAGAACCTGGACCGGCTTGAGATCCAGTCATTGTAGAACCTGGACCGCCTTGAGATCCAACCATTGTAGAACCTGGTCCGCCTTGAGATCCAGTCATTGTAGAACCTGGTCCGCCTTGAGATTCAGCCATTGTAGAGCCTGGTCCGCCTTGAGATCCAGCCATTGTAGAACCTGGTCCGCCTTGAGATCCAGCCATTGTAGAACCTGGTCCGCCTTGGGATCCAGTCATTGTAGAACCTGGACCGGCTTGAGATCCAGTCATTGTAGAACCTGGACCGCCTTGAGATCCAACCATTGTAGAACCTGGTCCGCCTTGAGATCCAGCCATTGTAGAACCTGGTCCGCCTTGTGATCCAGTCATATTAGAACCTGGACCGCCTTGGGATTCAGTCATTGTAGAACCTGGACCGGCTTGAGATCCAGCCATTGTAGAACCTGGTCCGCCTTGAGATCCAGCCATTGTAGAACCTGGACCGCCTTGGGATCCAGTCATTGTAGAAGCTGGTCCCCCTTGAGATCCAGCCATTGTAGAACCCCATCCGCCTTGTGATCCAGTCATATTAGAACCTGGACCGCCTTGAGGTCCAGCCATTGTAGAACCTGGTCCCCCTTGAGATCCAGCCATTGTAGAACCTGGTCCGCCTTGAGATGCAGCCATTGTAGAACCTGGTCCTACTTGAGATCCAGTCATTGTAGAACCTGGACCGCCTTGAGATCCAGCCATTGTAGAACCTGGTCCGCCTTGTGATCCAGTCATATTAGAACCTGGACCGCCTTGGGATTCAGTCATTGTAGAACCTGGACCGCCTTGTGATCCAGTCATTGTTGAATCTGGTCCCCCTTGAGATCCAGCCATTGTAGAACCTGGTTCGCCTTGTGATCCAGTCAAATTAGAACCTGGACCGCCTTGGGATGCAGTCCTTGTAGAACCTGGACCGCCTTGAGATCCAGCCATTGTAGAACCTGGTCCGCCTTGTGATCCAGTCATATTAGAACCTGGACCGCCTTGGGATCCAGTCATTGTAGAACCTGGACCGCCTTGTGATCCAGTCATTGTAGAACCTGGTCCCCCTTGAGATCCAGCCATTGTAGAACCTGGACCGCCTTGGGATCCAGTCATTGTAGAACCTGGTGCCCCTTGAGATGCAGCCATTGTAGAACCTGGTCCGCCTCGTGATCCAGTCATATTAGAACCTGGACCGCCTTGTGATCCGGCCATTGTAGAACCTGGTCCGCCTTGTGATCCAGTCATATTAGAACCAGGACTGATCTGTGAATGTGTCACTGCAGACGGCTGGCTTTCTTGTCCGGCTGCTTTGGAGCTTATATCTTGAACTCCAATTGTTGGAATTGGTTCTGTTTGCCTGCTCGACGATTGCTGTTGTGACGAAGCAGATTGAGCAGCTTTGTAGGTTTGCTGACCTGCTTGACCGGGGCTCTGTTGCTGTATTCCTGTTTGATTTTGCTGAAGTTGCTGTGGTTCGCTAAAAAATGTGTCATCAAAAGGTTTCCCAGCCCATGATGGAAGCTTTCCACCCCAGCTTTTCTCAATCCAAGATGGCCGATTTGAGGGTTCCCGAGGTCCGCCTATTCCAGCTATTCCAGCTGGTCTGTTTTGACCAAATGCGGACGGTTGAGTAAAACCCGTAGTTTGACCAAATCGTGGCGTTGTTTGCCCTGCTTTTGTTTTTCGAGGTGTTTTCAACTTTTCCGCGCCACTCATTCCACTATCTTCGATTTCAATGGTCAGCGTACCATTATCAATACTAGACGTCTCTTGGGCTATGACTTGAAGAATTAGCATAAACTCCCCGCCCCGTTTGGGGACCCATTGAAGCCGTACATGTTTCGTTTCACCTTTATTCAAAGGACTTTTTGCGTTGAATGTCTGTTTTCTCAACTTCGGAGCGAGAAAAGTGAATCTCCAATTTGTCAAGTCGATTGGGAATTCGTTCGTGTAAGAAAACTGAAGCTCAATTGGTTCGCCTACCTTATACGGAGGTTGCGATAACACTTCAAGTATCGGCTTAGCAGTCTCAAATTTAATTGGGAAAACAGGCGCTGAAACTGCATTATGACTCTCGCAATACACTCTAAATTCTAGGTAGTCCCCGTTTAGAACATATCTTCCGTAGTCATCAAATGTCAACTCTCCCTCAAAAAACTGGGAATCTTCGATGTCCTCAACCAAAATTTCAGCAGTGACGCTTCCATTGTAGGTTTTAGCGAAGCAGGAGACGTTCCATTTTGAGCCTGACTCGACTTCAAATTCAAAAGGTATCGGGTCGCCTATTTTGACATGTCGAGGAAGGTTTTGAACTACAAAAATGTCTCCCATTGGAGCATTTTCTCGCACCTGTTTATATATTTCAGGCATGGTTCCGTGTGAACATGCCTGAAAAACTTGTTCACGTTCTTCGGCCGAACCTTCTTCCGCTTTGTAATTTTTGATCACGTTTTCGACCTCGTATCCTCCGAGCTCTTTTGTTTGCATTCCACTTCCTGTCTTGATGTCATTGAAAACTTTATGCAGTTTGAGGTCTCCGAGGTCGTCGTAGATCCACAAAGCGGTGTCGGCGTTGACTTCCGAAAACACAAACCCGACATCATGTTTCAACTCGGCTCTTCCTTGTCGGACGGCCTCGACGGATGCGGGTCCCGCCTGGAAGCAGCCATCTGATTCGATCTGGGGCGTCGAGTCGACAACTTGCCACCCGTCGAACCCCTCGGGAAGGTCCAATCTCCGGAACCAAGCCTCATTCCATACGTGGAAGTCCCAGTGCGCTTCCTCTTCGCGATATTGCCAGCGATGATGACTGGTGTCGAACACCATGTCTGCAATAAAGTTCCCGTCTTTGTCGCTAAAGGAGTCGAAACACGACACTGTTCGGTTCGGAATTCCGAGAGCCCGAAGAACAGTACAAAGCACTCCTCCGAATGTATAACACTGTCCATATTTCACCGGCTGTTTTGTGTTCATCCACATATATAAAATATCTCTAGACGTTCGCCAAGCCGAAGGCGCAAAACCGTCTTCATAATTTCCAGTCCAGTTTGCCACAAGAACACCGTCGGTTTGCCGAGGAGCTTCGGTTAAGTGCTCGCAGTTTATAATGTCGGTTAATGCGCGTGAAATAAGCAACGAACTCGACTTATCATTGGCTGATAAGTAAGTCATGTCCAGTAATTTCAAAGCGATGTGCAAGATTTTCGGCTCAAATTGAGCGTAAAACCACGAAAAATGATCTTTTTTATTTGTGCTGATAACTCCGTTTTCACACATGACATATTCTTGTCTGTCTTCTTCATTTGGCATGAACACTTCGTCATTTTCACTCCAGGGGTTGAACAAAATAGTGATGTTATATGGACCCTGTCCATTCATATACATTTTCCAGTAGCCAATTATACAGTTCGAAGGTATAACAACTTCACTGGAACCTTCAGAAGAAGATAAAGTCCAACCACCTTCTTTGGGCTTCTCTGGGTCGAGTGAAATACTCCGGAGACCTTCGGGTGGAAACTCTTGACCAGAGTTTTTGGCGTATTTATTCGGAATTTTATAAAACTCAACACTTTTTACCTGGCCGTTAATGTAAATCGGAAAACCTCGTCTTGCAATCAATGTATGTTTGTCGTGATATTTTTCAGTTCTATGTTCCTTCAAAATTCGATCGTAATCTAACTCGACTTCAGAATAGTCACGGCCTCGCATTGCTGCCTTTCGGGTTTCTGGGTCCATCTCGTTGAGATTCGTAATCGGTTCGGCTAGACCTTCTTTTTCTTCATCTATAGAGATAATCGAACCGCCTCCAATTGAAGATTTGTTTAAAATACTCCCGGCTTCTGCCTCGCCCGAAAGAAGTCGGAATCTTGGTTCCATCGTTCCCGAAGCCCCTCGCGATGCCATGGAACCTCCCATTCGAGACTCGCCGAATGGTTCAGTTCTACTGGCATTGGAACCAGCTCTTGAATTGACAACACTACTTTCCCCGGCCCAATTTGAAGGGTGATCTGATAACGGCTGACTTGGTCTGGGTATATTTGGCTCCGAGGGAAGGGTTCGCTTTTTTACATCCGAAGACGGAATTTTTTCAGCGTAAGGATCCTGCCCTTCAAACTCCGAAGGCAGTTCCTCTTGTTGTCCTTCCGCTGAAGGCTTAGTCGGGGACTGCTGGGAACCACCAATCTCCTGATTTTGTTTTGATTGATCTCCAGTGGATGGTTTTTGCGACATCTGGGGTGCGCCGGGTCCGAGTGATTCCGGTGCTTGAGCGTCTTCCATTCCGGCACCTTGGTTGACTTCCTGCTTGTATCCAGAGGCAAACATTCTTTTACCACCAGACCCATCCGGGTTATCTTGGACTTTCTGTTCAGAAAAGGTTGTTTCGTACCCACCCGGAATTTGATGGGTCGATTGTTTTTTCTCTCCGTCCCATTCACCAGATTCGATTCCGGTCGACTGGTTTTGTCTGCTCGGCATCGATTTTCCAGTTAATCCACTCTGCCCGGTTCCAGTAGCCGGTTGGCTTACATCCTGCACAAACGGTTGTCTTGAGCCTCCTGAAGTAAGGCCAGTTGACTGTGTTTGTCCACTCTCCAGTGATGAACCAGTTGCTCCGCTCGACCCTGTTGCAGCAGATGGCTTGCTTGGATCCTGCAGAGATTGTTGTCCAGACCCTCCTGAAGAAAGACCAGTAGACTGAGTTTGACCACTTTGCAATGATTGACCAGTCGCTCCGCTCGACCCAGTTCCAGCAGATGGCCTGCTTGGATCCTGCACAGATTGCTGTCCTGAACCTCCTGAGTCAAGACCAGTAGACTGGGTTTGCCCACTTTGCAAGGACGACCCAGTTGCTCCACTCGAACCTGTTCCAGCAGATGGCTTGCTTGAATCCTGCAGAGATTGCTGTCCAGACCCTCCTGAAGAAAGACCAGTAGTTTGAGTTTGACCACTTTGCAATGATTGACCAGTAGCTCCGCTCAACCCTGTTCCAGCAGATGGCTTGCTTGGATCCTGCACAGATTGCTGTCCAGAACCTCCTGAGTCAAGACCAGTAGACTGGCTTTGTCCACTCTGTAATGATGAACCAGTTGCTCCGCTCGACCCTGTTCCAGCAGATGGCTTGCTTGGATCCTGCACAGATTGCTGTCCAGAACCTCCTGAGTCAAGACCAGTAGACTGGGTTTGTCCACTTTGCAATGATGATCCAGTTGCTCCACTTGACCCTGTTCCAGCAGATGGCTTGCTTGGATCCTGCACAGATTGCTGTCCAGAACCTCCTGAGTCAAGACCAGTAGACTGGGTTTGCCCACTTTGCAAGGACGACCCAGTTGCTCCACTCGAACCTGTTCCAGCAGATGGCTTGCTTGGATCCTGCAGAGATTGTTGTCCAGACCCTCCTGAGTCAAGACCAGTAGACTGGGTTTGTCCACTTTGCAATGATGATCCAGTTGCTCCACTTGACCCTGTTCCAGCAGATGGCTTGCTTGGATCCTGCACAGATTGCTGTCCAGAACCTCCTGAGTCAAGACCAGTAAATTGAGTTTGACCACTTTGCAATGATTGACCAGTCGCTCCGCTTGACCCTGTTCCAGCAGATGGCTTGCTTGGATCCTGCACAGATTGCGGTCCAGACCCTCCTGAGTCAAGACCAGTAGACTGCGTTTGTCCACTTTGCAATGATGATCCAGTTGCTCCACTTGAGCCTGTTCCAGCAGATGGCTTGCTTGGATCCTGCACAGATTGCGGTCCAGAACCTCCTGAGTCAAGACCAGTAGACTGGGTTTGTCCACTTTGCAATGATGATCCAGTTGCTCCACTTGACCCTGTTCCAGCAGATGGCTTGCTTGGATCCTGCACAGATTGCTGTCCAGAACCCTCTGAGTCAAGACCAGTAGACTGGGTTTGTCCACTCTGTAATGATGAACCAGTTGCTCCGCTCGACCCTGTTCCAGCAGATGGCTTGCTTGGATCTTGCACAGATTGTTGTCCAGACCCTCCTGAGTCAAGACCAGTAGACTGGGTTTGTCCACTCTGTAATGATGAACCAGTTGCTCCGCTCGACCCTGTTCCAGCAGATGGCTTGCTTGGATCCTGCAGAGATTGTTGTGCAGAACCATCATTGGTGCCTGATTGAGTTATAGAAGGTGCTTGGCTAGTTGAAACAACACTGTTTGAAACACCAGAAGGTTTGGATGCATCCTGGATTGACTGTTGCCCAGCACCGTCATTTGTGCCAGATTGACTTATTGAAGGCGCTTGGCTAGTTGCAACGATACTGTTAGAAGCACCTGAGGGCTTGGACGGATCTTGAAGAGACTGTTGCCTGGACTCATCGCTGCCAGATTGACCTTTTGACTGTGTTTCACCACTCTTCAGGGACTCTTTCGGGTATGAAGCTCCAGATAAATTGGTTGAGCCCGTTTTCTGCGTTCCAGCTCCTGAAGTTGATCCAGTTTCTTGGGAACCCCGCTGCATTGTCGGCTTTTGGGAGTCCTGAGATCCCGTAACTTGTGTCTGATCCTTGGATCCTTTACTGTCAGCGCCAGATGGCCGTGAAGCAGATCCGGCTGACTGTTTTTGAGTCTGTTGTGTCTGGCTGCCGTCAGATGGCCTGCTCTGTCCAATTCCAGATGTAGCTTGCCCCACGCTTTCTTCTTTCTCATCTGGTTCTATTTCAGACTCCGTTGTCGATACCTCCGGAGGATACTCAGTAGGCCATGAAGAAAAACTTTTCTTCTCGCCATCTGGAGTTTCACCTCCGTCTTCAGCCCCCGATTGTTTTTGCCCGGTCACTGTTGATTGCTCTGTAGGCATCACTTGTCGGTTCTCCGTAGCTTCAGTTGGTCTCTCGGGCTCCGAGTTTTGTTTCCCTGTTGTAGCTCCACTTGAAGTACTCACGTGACTGACGGTGATCCCGGGTTCCGTCGACTCCTGGCCACTCTCCGCGGCTGCGCTTTTGAAGTCATCGTCCGCTTCGTCTTCTTCGTTCGCCGTGTATGTCCCAGTGTTGGCGTTGTCGTATTGGTCCTCGCTCCCACTCGTCGATTCCGAATCCCCGCCGTAACTTTTGAAGCCACCAGATGACGCGTCGTCTTTATCTTTGTTCTTACGGTCCGGCATAGCGCTTAATCTCAAAGCGTTACTTTTCAAAGCTTAGTTTTTGCAAATAAAAACGAAGCACTCTTAGTTGCGTTTGTTACGAAGGTTCTCAAAAATTAGTTGCCTGAGGTAAAGATTATGATTGGTTACGATTGGTTTCGGATATTTGATCTCCCGTCGCGACTACATAGAAGCGACTCAACCAAAAAAGTGTGAAATGATTGAGTTGATTCGGTCGACCCACGTGCAATTATTATGTCATTGCATCATATTGTAATGTATAGTGAAAACACTTCAGCTCTTTTTCCTTTTCCCCCACCTCGTATAAGCATCAATTTTATGGTGTAGCGAGTGGTTTTACAAGGTTAATTATGCATACCAATTATATTTGCCATGGGCTCTTTTTCATTTTTCCCCCACCTGCAAATTTTTTAGAGTAATTTTTCTGTTCATATTGCCGGATTGGGCTCTTTTCCACTTTCCCACCACCTTTCAAAATATCGAGTTTTATGTTTGTTTTTCGTGTTATTACGGCTAAATGCGTGAAGTTACGATGTAAAGTATGAAGCACAAATCTGTGCACAGTTGTCGATTTTTTCACCACGCCAAATTTCATTGCATTATAACAACGTTAAATAAACTTTTCAAAATTGAATTTGAAGGGGGAACTGGAAATGAGCCCGAATGGTTACCTTTAAAACGTTTGCGAATAATTCTTACTTCACAAATGCCGGCTGCTAAGAGAATCGACACCTTTTCCTCATTATAGCCCCCCTCCATAACAATACAATCACCTTGTAGTGGCGGTGGGGTGGTTTCAGACGTTTTTTTGTTTCTAACCGGGTCGAGGTGCTCACTTTATGTCTCGACCCTCTCGACCAAAAATCGGATATCCTCTGAGCGTGTTCGACCAAAAAACAATGTGCTCGACCTGCTCGATCCAAGCAACATATTTTTCGACGCTCTGGACCGCAGAAACTGTGCTCGACTGCGCTCGCCCCTGGAAAAGGCAAATACTTTTTTCCTGCGTCTCGGTCAAGTCCGCGTGTTCCAGCTTTCTCGGACAAATTTCATGATGTTTCAATCGTCTCGACCAGAATGGTAGTTTTTATCGGTTTTCTTGGTATTGAGTTTACCTCGGTTGATTTTTCTCAATTTTTAAAGATCAAATAAGTAATCCTTATTTTGAGATCTGAAAGTGTCATTTTTGACCATTTCGATTAAATTCGAACTTTCTTCACCAACACTCGGTATCATTGTACTGTCTTGACCAGTAGCTGATTTAGGGGGATAGGGGTTGAGCGGGCGGAGCCCTTTCTTTCATGGATTCGACCCAAAGTCGACTAGTTTGAGATATCTATTTTTGGTGAGGCACCCAAAAAGTTTTCTAAAGACGCCTGTGGCGCCAAAATACTAATTTTTGAGGGGGGAGCGCGCGCCGAAAAAAAAGCGATTTTTATGTAAAAATTTTCCTAAAAGTGCCTACAAACGCCTTTTTTGGCCTGTTTTTTTTTCAAAAACTTGCCTGCGGCGCAGACACTTGGTCAAAACGGGGAGTATTTACAGTGATTTCGGAGAGCTCAGTAAATCAATTTGGTCGACCTAAAAAAGGTCGACAAAATTTTCCATTCTTTTTAAAGAATCCTCCCTCGAGAAAATCCTAGATCCGCCCCTGGTTTTGACCTTGACCTAATTCACCAATTTTCTCTACTTTCTTGATTTTATCTTGGTTGATTTTCTCATTTTTTGAAAAAACGACCAGTTTAGCCTTTTATATTTTACTTAAAGTCTCAAAAATCCACAACATTTAGTGTGGCTTGAAAACCTCTGAGGAAAACCTTATTTTGATGCTCGATTTGTCAGCATCATTTTTGGCTGTCTTGAACTAATTTGTCTTGTTTGCGTTGTTTGAAACATTTTGACTACTTTCGCCGGATCTTTTTTTTTCCCGCAACTGCGAGTTTTTACTAAAATTTTTTCGGTTCGCATTGTCCTATGGTTACGCAAAATGGCATGCGGGCAAGCTAGGCAACGGAAAACATATTTGGTCCTGTTACTTAATTTGTAAAAAAAAACCCTTTGTTTCATCATAAAATTGATGTGAGGTGGCGGAAGAAATGTGAGGTGGCGGAAGAAAAAAAGACAATTTGTCTTTCAATTTTTTGATATTGACTTTAACTCAGTTGATTTTTTTCGCCAGATTAAAATTAACCAAATGCTTTCTTCAAATGATTTCAAACTTTTAGAATGGTCTACAATGCTGGAACCAAAAATTTGTCTCGATGATTACTTTTTGGTTGAGCACTGTTGTGTGTTCGACTTGGAAAAACAAAACGTTAAGTGAGCACCTGAACCCTGCAGGGAACGCTACACATGAAAGCAACAACCGACCATTTCCCCCCAAAAAATAACAATTGCTTTATAGTGTAATGTCTTGGAATCTTACCTTGACACTCGCTATCAGTACATCGAAACCAATTCTTTTAAGACTGAACTTAAACAGGAATCTTTTGGAGTGCCTCAGGGATATATCATTTGTGTTCATATTTTACATAAACGAAAAAGTCACGAAAAACACGGGGGTACTTTTGTATGCTGATGACACTGTTCACAAACAGCAAAGACTATTTTGTTCTCGCACATCAATTGGCTTTGCTTGAAGTAAATGACTGTTTAAAAAGAACAAATTGACACTAAAGGTCAAAAAAACCAAAAGCATGGCCTAATATTGGACCCAGGAAGCAGAAAAAAGAAAAGTCAAGTTTTTTAAATGTCAATTAAATAGTGGATATAGAATGATTTAAAAATCTTTGAGTTCACCTCGGCAGTAGATTCAATTTTCATCAGCATATTGATTAGGTGAAAAACAAAAATTTGCAAATCCATGGAGTGTTTTCAATACAGTGCAAAACTACTACCTGTCGCAATTACAATGGGGAGTCGAGGTCACAAAATTTAGTAGCGGCAGCGTCCGGAATTTGCCACAGTTTTTTTCAATTGAGGAAGTTTCTAAAAAGACAGCAATTAATATTTGCATATAAAAATTATGTGCAACCAATCATTCGATACGGAGGTTTCGTTTATGCAAACACCGACAAAACAAAACGGTTAGAACTAGAAATAGAAACCAGAAGGCTAATTAGAATACCTTTTTTTACAAGTGCAGGATGAATTCAACCACTGAATTATGGTTTCAATCAATTTATGAATTCAATCGCAGAATTGATTCAATCACTGAATTTTATAAGCGGAGGTTGGATCCAATTATTGAATATTTTAGAACGTTTGACAATAATCGAACCAAAAACTTGTCTCGAATTTATTTTTTGGTCAAGCACTGTTGTGTGCTCGACTTGGAAAAACAAAATGGTAAGTGAGCACCTGAACCCTGCTGGGAACGCTACACAAGAAAGCAGAAAATCGACAATTTGTTCCTCCAAATGAACCCCTGCTGTATGGCGTAACGAAGAGTTTTTAAACGCTAGTAATAACTCCTAAAACTCTGGGAATCTTACCTTGACAATTGCTATCAGTACATGGAAGCAAACTCATTTAAGACCAAGTTTTAACTGGTATCTTTTAGAGTATCTCAGGGATCTATCCTTGGTCCACTTTTGTTCATAGTTTGCTTTAAAAATCTTCAAATAGTCCCGAGAAACGCAGGATTAATTTTGTATGCTGAGGACTCTGTTCTGAAATCCACAAACAACAAAGACTATATTGCACTCGCACATCATTTGGCTTTGCTTGAAATAAATGATTCGTTAGAAAAAATCAAATTTAAATAAAATGTCAAAAAACCAAGACCATGGACCTTTGTCAGACCCAAGAAGCAAAAAAGACCCTCTAAACACTTTTTAAATGACAGCCAAATAGACGATGTAGAATAAGTTAAATATCTTTGACTTCTTCTCGACTTTAAATTGAGTTTTCATAATTAGACGAAAAATAAATTTCTGCAGTTTTGATGTTGGTTTTTTAATTAAGGACAGCAAATTATATTAGCGTTTAAACCAATCATCCAATCTGAAATTTTAGTTTATGCGAACACCGACAAAGCCAAATTGTTAGAACGGGAAGGAAAAATCAGAGGGCTAAGTATAATAATTATTTATAAACGCAGGATGAGTTCAATCACTGAAATAATGCAAGAAAAAAATACATACCACGAGAGAATGTTTTGCGTTTGAGATTTTGAATTTAACCAGGAAAATTATTCAAAAAGAGCACCAAATTGATCCATTTAGATTTTCCATTACTGAACAAGAGTTGAACGTAATATTTTCAAAGAGAAAACCAAATCAACAATTAACTATAGTCAGAATCAAACTCAGCAGGGGGTCAATTACACATTAAGTTCGAACAATGCTTATTTTATTTTTTTTCCATTTATGTCAGTTTTTTGAAAGGGGCTTCTCGGTTTCAATTGAATATTTTTAATCATAAATGTTTGGATTATTACTTTCTAAGAAACGCAATTTTAACGGGCATGCTTTGAGACATTTTTGCTGTTTATGTAGAATTTGTTTTTGTTAGTTTCTAGGTTATGGGTAGAAATGACTACTCAAAAAAACAAAACCTAAAATTAGTGTTTTTGAAGAGAAGGGTTGAAAGGCTTTACGTTTTATGAGACACCTAAAACGGACCGTGCGGTCTTGATGGTGTTCTCCAAACGATTCTAATTTGGGTTTGTAATTTTTTTTTATAAATAACTCAGTAACTAGATATCGTTTGGAAACAATTTATTATTATTAAAAACCGAATTATGCTTGAAATTACCCAATTAGCTGAAGTCCAATTTTAAAAAGAATTCAGTTTATGAAAACGAAGGCTTTTTTGTTTGATGAAACCAAAATACGGACTCTTTGGGGTATTTTAAATGTTGGTGTTTCTTAACTAACTTTTTAAAACTACTCGTTACCCCCTGAAGACAATACTTACAATACTTAATATTTGTTTTCACCACCGCCTCAAACTGGTTTCCCCTTTTTGAAAAACATGAAAAGCGTTAAACTCCCCCCCCCCCCCCCACAGCCAGACGTAATCCTGAAATATATGGTAAAAACCGCTCGGATTGAGGTTCCGACTGAATTTCTTTCCTTGAAAGAGTTAGAGTCATTAAAACCCTTTTTCTCAGTTTTCGGCTCTTTTTCCCACCTTACTCGAGCATCATGTTTTTGTTGCTACAAATTGTTTTGTCAAAATAACTTCAGTATATGTATATAGTATGTTTTTTTATGGTCTAATTAGTCTACATGTCAATTTCCATAACAATCGGACAATGAAACCAAAAGTTTAAAAGTAAATTTTTGTTGGTGGGGGAGGGGAGTACAATTTCTCCACCCCTAGTAAAATTGGCAAAAAAAATGCTGAAAAAAATTATGCTTTTTTGCTTGCCCACATTTTTATCCCACACTTTTACAAAATGTTAAAGTTTTTTTCTGTTCACTTTGTCCAAAAAACGCACGCTGAGTAATTAAGGCAACGACCATAATTTGATGCTGATTTGAGATGGGGAAAATTTTTTCCATTTTAGTCTCCCAGCCTAGTATCGAAAAAAAGGTTTGACAAGTTTTCAAATGAATTTTCAACAACCGCTATGTACAAAATCATAAGCGTAGTCATATAAAAAAATTTTTGTTAATACTGATTTAAGCGTTGGATAGAGTGGGGAATTTTGTATGATCAAATATACATAAAATCATGCTGTTTCATTGTTGCTGTGTGTTAATTTATTAATTTATTTACTGATCGACTAAAATTTACTGGCGGAGGAGAGCTAAAAAAGATAAAAACCCGAAAAAAGCCACAAACTATTCATACGAAATTTGCATTGAAGAAACTTAAAAATCTGTACACTTGTTCACGCTTAGAACAACACAGTTTAGAACATCAACGTTTTTTCACAATTTAGGGCATTAGAAGTCAATTGATATACTTCAATCAATTCAGTTTATTAACAGGGTAACTTGAAAAAAGTCCAGATAGAAAAAACTCATGATAAAAAGGTTTAATAGTTTTGCTCAAAAAATCCGATTATTTTACGCTTCATGCTAATCTCTTGGTTATTTTCGAGCTCTTTTTTAAAAAGAGTTTTAATAGTAAAAGTTCTCCCCACCTGCAAACATTTACTGTTAAAATTTTGATCGCATTGTAGTTACAAAATCGGCAAGCGGGCTAATTAGGCTATGACAAACAGATTTGATCTTCAAATTTAACCTTGTAAAACTCACATTACGCCATAAAATTGATGCATTTGTGAGGTGATGGGAAATAAAGAGCCGATTTTGGGCCAATGAACTTTATGCTTCAACATTGCCAAAAGTTAAGCAGAATCTTCCGAATATTTCAACTTTCTCTTTCGACAATCAAACTTTTTCAAACTTGCTGCGTTTTCCACAATCTGTCCAAAAATTCTTTTTTTTGGAGGTGGACCGAACTGAAGAAAGGCTATTTAGAGATGTAGAAAGGGACCCACACCACAGCTTGACTTTCTTCTAAAAAAAGTTTATTCACGGATCATTTATACTCACAGCCAGTTAAATTTCAGCCTGTTCAAAATACAGTTTCGAAAAGGATAGTAAATCTCTGCTCGATTTCAACTTGAGTTCCGAAATGTCAAAAGATTCCTACTATAATGAGGTATTTTAGAAACAATGATAAAGCATTTGAAAATTTTTCGAACAATTTGAACAATTTTGGTTGGTTTTGGTGAGCCGGAAAACATTCTATGCAAAAATCGGAATTATCGGATATTTTTCAGAAAGATTGCAATGGTTCGGTCTTCACATGGATATTTTTCGTCTCAAAATTCCGCCTCAAATACTACAAAATGGCTGTAAAAATTTCAAGCTGGATAAAGATTTTACAAAAAGTCAAACTTGCTTGAAGATCAAATGTGCATGAAATCATTTCAATTAATTCCTTTTTGTGAGTCGGAGCTTTCATTCTCCTTTTTAAGTCTTGGATCCTGGGAAATTTTCTGCAAGTCGTAGAGCTAATATTAAAGGCTGTTACGCCTGCTTATGGATAGTTGGTATGTTTCCAATAATCGCTACGACAAAAAAGTCCGTTTTAGTTAATGATTTGATGGTGGGTCTAGGTACTTTGCAAAGTGGTGGAACTTTTAATCTCCCAAGTTTTTCTGCGAGTTGCAAAAATACTGGTAAAAGCTTTCAGGTCTATGGATAGCTTGTTTGTTTCCATTGGATTTTAGATTTGGTTTTAAGAACGCAAGGTGGCGCATTTTTTGATCTTGCAGAGTTTTTATTGAGGAGTGTTACGTCTATGGCACCCCAAAAGTGGTGTCATTAACAGTCATGATATTTTCAATGATCATTCCATGCTAGATTTAGTTGCTTAATTTAAGTTATTAAAGTTATGAGACCAAATGAATTATTGTTTACTGAGGGAGGTTATTAGAGAGATACAAAACAGTCGGGAGTGAAAATAATAAAGCTCCATACTGACCTAAGTTTATTCTCTGAGTCAAGACGAGGACAGGCTGAAGTCACAGTCGGGCCCTCGCATCCATACATGAAGATACTGCTAGATCAAAGTGCAATTAAACACATGAATCATCTGTAAAAGGAAAGAGGCAAAGTGAGAATGTTACATGATGACAGTTTCCGGTCGACAATGACAGTTCTCACCCACTCCAGCAAGACGACGACATTCTGACGACGAGCTGAAACATAGATCAAGCGCAGCAACTGTGTCTACTCAGAGTTTCTACTTATCCTATATACTACAAACTAACAGTCTTGGAAAACTCGAGAATATTCGTCTCCTCAAACTTGTAGCTTGAATAATTCAGAAAACTGTGCTGTAAATTTTGACTATTGTGCTATAGATTGGTGTGCGCTCAACTCAAAGTTAAATTTAGTTTAGAATCAATCATTTGATATCATTTATGATCGGAGGAGCGTAAATGCGGTAAACTAAAGCTGATTTACAACCAAGTAGCGTTGCGAAACCCTAACCAAGAAAGAATTAATATAACACTCGCAAAACATGGATCTGATCATTTTAAAAGCCTTAAATCTTTTGTGCATTTAAAAATCATTAAATCAGATTGAAATTTATCAAACTGTAAATGGCACACGCTCAAGTCTCGGTTGAGCCTTACGGCGGAAATGATGCAGAAAATTTCGCGCAGTTCGACCAAGGCTTTAATGGATTCATTGGAGTTGCAGCGATACCAGCAGGCCAACATGCGAATTTCCTACAACTCCACTTGCGAGGCGACACACTACAAATTTATCAAAAGCTAGACGCCGCAACCCGAGCGAATGCAGCGAACAGCTTCGCAGCAATACGCGACCATTTCAGTAACCCACAACTTCAAGTCCATGTCTTGAAGCTCGAACAACTAAAATTCGATGCGAGGAAAGATACACCCAAAAATTTTCTCGTAAGTTTACAAAAAAAGCACTCAGAGCTTATTCGACACCTGAAATAGCAGTTCCCGACCCAATTGATCCAGCAGCTGCTGATGCCGTTTTAGAAGCAGTAAGGCATGCCATAGAAACAGCGCAGCGACAACAACGACTGCATTCAATTAGAGATAACCAAAATGATCAAGTTCGACGACTTTTCATCAAGCCAATGCCAGGATGGCTTCGCAGAAAGCTCATGGAACGACCTGCAATCGAACCAGTTCAAGATCTCTGCACATATATCAGACAGCAAATGAAAATTCGTGATATGTGTCGAAAAGAAGATTATCCGGAAGATGGATTTAATGAACTCAGTAAAATAGTTTCTGATAACCTCATCAAAGCACTATTTAAATTCACTGCAACACAAGAAGCAAGGGGGAAATAGATAATTGAAATGAAGACACAAATGAATGATCGAAATCGCCAATCGTTTTCGCATCGGGAGTGAAAAAAAACAATTCGAAGAAAAATACACCCAAAAATTTTCTCGTAGGTTTACAAAAAAAAGCACTCAGAGCTTATTCGACACCTGAAATAGCGTTTCCTGACCCAATTGATCCAGCAGCAGCTGATGCCGTATTAGAAGCAGCAAGGCATGCCATAGAAACAGTGCAGCGACAACAACGACTGCATTCAATTAGAGATAACCAAAACGAACAAGTTCGACGACTTTTCATTAAGCCAATGCCAGGGTGGCTTCACAGAAAGCTGATGGAAGCTTATGTCAGACAGCAAACAATAATTCGTGATATGTGTCGAAAAGAAGATTATCCGGAAGATGGATTTAATGAGCTCAGTGAAATAGTTTCTGATAACCTCATCAATGCACTATTTAAATTCACTGCAACACAAGAAGCAATTGGGAAACAGATAATTGAAATGAAGACACAAATGAATGATCAAAATTGCCAGGAAGCTTCGACATCGGTCCAACCATCAACAAATCAGCAACAACAAAATCAGTTCGGATATAATTATTGTGGTTATCAACAAGGATATCGAGGAAACAGAGGTTTCCCGCCACAGCGAAAGCCACATCCGAACCAGTCAAATCGAGGAAACCAACCTTTCAGAGGACAATATCCTTAGCGAAATATTTTTAGATCCGGTTTTAGAGGAAGAGAGGACGGTTCCGAAACCCTTATTCAGCATAACAGGGGAACCAACAGTATTTGAACCAACCACCAATCGCTTACCAGAACCAACAACAATGGAACCAACAACCCTTCCCTGATCAAAACTACCAATTTCCTCAACAAAATACCTATCAGCCACAGCAAGCTGAAAACCAACAATCCATGACTGTTGAAGTGCAAAACCCAAATACCCCTTATATGCCAGTAATCCAAGCGACGCGTGTTTTCTGCGAAACATGAGGTTACCTTAATCATATGGCCAGTCAATGCCATATGCGTCAAAAACCCCAAGAAAAGCGACATTCCAGCGCCAACCAAAAAACTTCTAATCCCACCGAGTCAAGAGTCAAGAATTGAAACCGAAATAAACGATTAAAACAGAATTGAACATAACAAAAAGGCAGCCAAAAACCGCAGAAGAAACAGGAATATAGAAAACCTAAACCCAAAACAGGAAAAATTTCATCCCAATAAAAAAAAACAAGGAAAACTAGCAAAAAAGTGTTACCTCAAGAAATCCTTGACTTATATGCAGTTATCCCGGAGTCCGACAAAACCCCTTCATATGTCTAATTGAATTTTGCACATGAAATTTATAGACGTGCTCTAGTTGATACTGGAGCCTGTGCAAATGTAATATCCCAGAAAATTTTTAACGATCTTACCACCAATAAAGCATTATTTGAACGGATCCAGACCTAAAAATCAAAACTGAAATGAGTACGCGGACAATTCGTATCAATAGAAATTGAAGCGACAATAAACTTCCGGATTGCAGCAATGAGTTTTAGTGAAAACTTCCTTGTTCTACCTCCAGCAAACTCGATGATGTTTCTACAAAAATTACGACGTTCAAATTTGTCCGAACTACGATTTTCTGAAGTTTCCGATTTTAACAGTTCAAATCAACAAAATCAAAAGAACGACTTCCAAGCGACAGAAAAACCGACGCTCCATAGACCCGTTATTCTTTCAAAGAAATACGTTATCCCCCAAAAAACAAACAATACTTCTGGAATGTTTTACCAAATCAGATATCAAAAAAACTATCGGAACAGTCATCCCCAACTTCGAGATTGAAGATTATTTAAACGTAGTGCTGATGTTCTCAATCAACGAGATAACATCAGATAGTAAATTGTAAGTTCCCGCACTTAACATTACAGATCACCCGATTACATTCTTGCATTAGAGCAAGATTGCAACATTCACAGTCCTTAAATCAACCGACATGCAACAAATTGTCCCGATTGTCTCACAAACATTAGCATTAATAAAAATGAGTAACCTAGACAATCTAAAATGTGAAATCAATCAGCTTATTCAATTGAATTAATCGGAAAACATGAGAGCAATCAAACCAGCTCCTGAATTTGAAAACTTTTGGTTTCCAACACCGGAATCATGTGAAAATCCAAACTTTCTTACACCAACTCAAACGCAAATTCATGATCGAGTTACCCATTTTAAAAGTCTTGAACTTTGTGAACCGAAACCGAATGACACCAATTCAATTGGGAAAATTCCATATTGAAATATGATCAAAATTAAAAGTGCAATGTTTACTTGTCGAATACTCCCATATGTTTGCTTAACACCGATTCGATGTCGGATATAACTCCGGGTTACAAATCAAACTTACACCGCAGCATCAACGACGACCTCGGTATACCCAAGATCCAGCCACACCAGTCCATCTGAGGAACGAATTAACAATCGAATTGGCTCTAATGCATTACTTTGGTCTAATAACAACGTTATCACAGTCAAAGTATAGTAGCCCGCTATTTTCTCACCGAAAACTATCAGGCATTCTTCGTATGCTTATTGATTTAAGAAGAATTAACCATTCGCTCAACATTGACTATTTAAATACGAGTTTTCCAATATCAAATACGACAGATGCCTCAAATCACTCAGCCGGAAAGAATTGTTCACAGGCGTACCATTGTTTGCAAAAGGTGGATGACATATCAGTCCAACTTTTGGCATTTAGCTTTTCATCTCGAACTTATGCATACAAATGTCTAGCCCAAGGTCTAAACAAATCGGTAACAGGTGTTAGTTCATTCATCCGTCATTACCTAGACCCACGCTTATCACCAGATTTGTGTAAACAATCCATGGACGATATAGGAGTGCAGTGCACTCATTTGATGAACTAATACCGACCCTGTCAAAAATTTTTGATTGTGTCAGAAAATCAGGATTAAAACTATCACCAGTAATATGTGAAATAGGCACGGACACAACGAAATTCTTAAAGTTCTTTAGGAACTATATACCGAGTCTTGGAGAAAAACTCCTGCCATTTTACAAACTGTTGAAAAGGATATAGAATTCAGAATCACCGATGAACATCGCAAGGCCCTTGATATTCTGTAACATGATCTTTTACAAGCAACAGCAATAACACTTAGCCTGCCAAAACCGGATCTAAAATATGTAATTTTCTGTGACGCAAGTTACCAGGGTACAGGATTTGTTCTCATGGTTGATGATTATGTTAAAACTAAAAACAAAGGCAGCAATAAAACGGATGCACCAGTTTCTTTCGGATCACGACTTTTCACCGAACTGCAACTCAAGTTTTCAATATATTACCAGGAATTCCTAGCCTTGTATTTTGCGTTAGATCACTTCGCTCAATTCATTTGGGGAGCATCAAAACCTGTCATTGTTCTGACGCACAATAGGAGCCTCACACAATTCTTTCAACAAAGTCGATACCATCGTCAATTTGGAATTTTCTAGACAGAGTCTAAGCATTTAAAATTGTCATAGCACATATACCCGGAAAAGCAAACCACGCAGCAGATTTACTGTCACGTATCGACTCAACGGCGAAATTTCGATTGAAAAAATTCAAAAAGTATTCCCAGAACCAAATATAATGACGGACGAGCTGCGCAAAAACTCGAACCTTTAGGCCTTCTTGTAACATATCAAAAAAAACAAGCCACGACTCAACATACAGATGATCTGAAACCGGACAGAAGCAAACCACTGGACGTAAGAGAAAAACAAAACAAAGATCTAGACATTAAATTAGTAGAGCAATGGATATTGAACAACGCAATACCCGATCTGAAAAAGCCAATAAAAAACAGAAAAAATACGCCAAGCAGCTCCAACGATTATTTTTAACCAACGACATTCTTTCGAAATTTTTTTTGGTAACACCGGTGAAGACAAATACAACCAGTACTGCCTATCAAAGCACTTGTGGCATGAAGTTGTTTACCGTTTGCAAATTTTACCAAAAGGTAGACATATTGGCATGGGAAGAACTTTAGAAGAGTTTGGGAAACAATTTTGCTCCCCAGGTTTCACAGAATTTTTCCTTCATATCATCAGAAATTTTCTTACTTGCCTGCAGCTGAGAAAATGTTCAAGTACCAAACTCCTACCTTGCAACCACTCTCATGATTACAATGATTCCCAGGCGATTTTATGCAAATAGATATAATTGGACCATTCCGATCGCCAGTGTACAAGTATGCGCTAACAGGAATATATGTTTTCTTCAAATATCTTTTCGCAGTACTACTTACAAATGTGGGTGCCGATACAGTCGCACAGGATTTTAAGAAAATTGCCTTAATGCATAGCTATATTACAAAACGATTTCTATCGGATTTAGGAGCGACATTCACGTACAATTTAATGCACGAACTTACATTACTACTAAAAATCCAGATCAATCATGCAACATTAAAATATCCACAGACTATTGGACTTATTGAAAGATCTCATGGAGCACTTAAAAAAATTTGAAACTAAACACAGACGACCAATGGTCCGATTGGCATAGATATGTCCCATTGGCAAGATTTATCCATAACAATTCCTGCTACTCATCAATCGGATGCAACCCTAGCACAATCTTCAACGGAGAAAGCCAATCAAACCATTAGTTTTTTGCTTTTCAACGAAGGCATTGGAAGCAGTTTCAGCAGAATCGGACTTTTTGGCTTCACTACAAGATGCAATGTTAGAGAAAACTAAAGAAACGAAACAGATTATCATTGATGCATACCATCGCTACAGAGTATATTACGACCAAAAAAGCAGAACCTCTAAAACTCCATTTGTTTTGTCTTCTACTAAACCAAAATTACGCAATCGGAATTTGGAACTAAAGCTACGCAAGTTTGGATACCACTTTATAGAGTAGAAAAACTTCTCACAAATTCAAAATATTTGATCAGGAAACTGCAACAACCCACACTCAATGTGTTCATCCAATTCGACTAAAGCCAATTGCTCCGCGACAGACACCAGCAGATTTGGAGAGCATCAACCCAGCAGAATTTATAAAAAATCCTTCATTGGGAAAATTTCGTGGTGAGCCAGGTTTCTTTGATGATTACTTATCTAGGCTATCGGAAGATGTTCAGCCATCTTGAACGGAAGCTCATTTGTCAACTCAGCAACAAGCTAGAGTCCAATTATTGATATTACCAGGACCACCACCAGTGCTAGCAGCTCCAGCGAAACCTCCACAACCGGTACTACCAGCACCATTGCCAATTGCAGCGCCAGCGATACCCATCATGGCCCCGAAACCAGCGGAGGTACCTGAAGGAGAGGCAGCGGAAGCCGTCGCAAACAGAACACGGAAGAACAATTTGATAACCACTTTCACAATCCAGTCCCACCATATGACACAAATGAGCCCGGCTCGCTTAATCTCGATCTACTTTCAAGAACCTGAGCAAGAGCCAACCGTAAATGGAAGACAACCAAGACGAGACGAGATAGAATTCATGCAAGTAAAGTACAATTTAAAACACGAGTGCAACGAAGAGAGATAAGACCACCACCATTGGTAGTTCGCAGATACAGTATGCGCAGGCTTGACGGACACGAAATAGCGCCAGCTATGTTTACATCACGAGAAAATGTTGCAGCCAAGAAAAAAGCGATTCAAGATATAATTGATGTGGCAAATGAAACTGCAGGAAAACCACGCGACGAAAAACAAAATATGATCAAAACGAGCGTAAAACGAGCAAAACAGACATGATAAGGAAACCGACGCAGCAGAACGAACGGCGAAAATCCCGATAATGAACCAGGACCATCGACATTAAATTCGATCGAAACGCCAAAAAACATTGTTACAGTAAGCGGAAACATACTCATATTCCCTAGCGCTATCACACACTGTGTATCAATGGATTTCAATATGGGAAAAGGATTAGCTTGCCAGATTTCAAATTGTTGCACAAACCTAAAAGCGTCACTGTTTTCAATCCAAAACCCTTAAGTTGGATCGTCAATTGCCTATTTGGAACCAAACCGAAAGAACTACATCTATAACCTGATCACGAAGTCATTTTTTTTGAATATTCAACGTATTATCATCTATCAGTCAGCTTATGTCAACTAAGAACGCAACTTAAGCGCCACGGAAGTAAACAGGTCGTGTTACCCAAACTCGTCTGTGGACTCGACAAACTTAACTTCGATACAGTTTATCGAATGATTTCGGACATTTTTCGAAAAACTGACATTACTGTGTACCTATACGTATAATAGTTAGCTTAACCCACCTGATACGCTCCACCATGATGGAAGTGAGAACAGCTGCGGAAGAAGACTGCATAGTCATAATGATGAAAATGATGATGATGAAAATGATCAGTCGCCTCCTTCTCGACCTAAAGGGAAAAATGAAAACCCCATGAATCTGCGAAACCTGTTCAAGTATCTGCAACCCATGGCAGTAAAAACGGAAAATTAAAAGTTTCTTAAACACGGTCATTTAAGCCTTTGCCTGTAACAAGTCATCACCGGCAGAAAAATGTGATTTTTTTTCTTAAAATAAGTACAAGCAGAACATGTATTCAAGTGCATACGACTGTACGAAAGCGTTCCTATGAATCTCGTGGACGATATCTCGTGTGGCCAACCCAACCATCGAGGAAAAATGAGGGAGAACGTTGATGAAATGAAAGGCGACGAAAATTTTCACAAAATCACTGGCAAAAATGGTCGCTAATTTCGAATTAATCGTGTAGTGACACTCTCAATGGAGCCCTGATCTCGCGAAAAAATTTTAAAATAAGGACCAGAAGAGCACCCTGAAAAAACTTTACTGCCCAAAATATTGGGAAAAACCGAAAAATTGCAAAAATCGCGGGCTTTCAAAAACGATAACTCTTGAAAAATTAACGATAGCTCGAAAAAAGCGTCCACAGAGGTAGGTTATCGAACCTCCCCTATCGATTACACATGGTTAGACCAAATTTGGGCACCGAAAATTTCAGACTCCAGTTCGAAATCTGAAGGCCAGGCTATAACCAAAAAATTAAACAAAACACCATTTTGGAAAGCTATAACGAAAACTCAGCAGCCTGGGTATACGCCTTGTTCACCGCAGACATCTCTACGTAGGGATACAAGAAGATAAATACCTAATTTGCAAACGTTTGTTTATAACATTTCTTGATTTTGTCATGAAAGTTCGGTAAAGTTTATGAAATGAGTCCTCAATTATCTTCTCGATGACCGATTGATTTAGTAAAAACCACTGCGCAGTCTTTTAGCTGAACGCGGGAATAGCTCGCCGTTTACGCACGAAGAATCAAATTCGTCAACATTGCTAAATGGGTATGACAAACATAGAAAAAACTTGGAGTTCGAAAAATAATAATAACAGCAAAACGTGAAGACTGCACTAAAAAGAATAATCAGTAACCTTTTCACTGGTATATTCCAATACGACTCCGCAAGGAAATTCTGGTCAATCTTGGGACAGACCACCAGAAGGAATACAGAGCCACGTGAGCTGGTTGTATCCTCTGAACATGGGTACCTGAAGCACGCACCTTTATCGGCATACTTCCAATACACCTTCAGATCCACACCCATGGTCAGTGCAGCACCCAGGAACTACAAAATTGTAAAAAAAAATCAAAGACAAAAGAGAACAATCGGGGAAAATGATCCAAAAAAAACTGCACCCAGTGGTCTCCCACAGACTTCTGTTTACACCTGTGCTCGGCAATCTCAATTGGATAAAAGCCCAACTATCTATGACAGATGCCATGAAAACTTACTCCAGCATTCGATCATCAGCTTGCCTCCTTATCTCCTTGGAGTCGAGGTCTCTAGGCTTGCCTTCTATACAAAATACAATGTAAAAACCACGAATTTTATGAAAACGAATACGATAATGAAAACTACATTACTCGACTCCACGCCAGCTATGTTGTAAAACAAGGTCGAGAAGAAGCATTTACCTCCAGTCTCAGCAAACCTCGTACTCGCGGAGACATCAGAAGCCCCGGGACAGAAAACTCCTTGAGAAGCTATCACTCTGTTCATTCGGAATCTATGTTCGAATTTTGTGCATAACTCTCTCTTCCGAGCATCTCCGATAGCCCTACAACTGAAGTCGTGCTCTCCATTGTCAGCGATATGACAGCCGGGTCAAGAACAAATCCTCCTGAACGAAATCAAACAAATTATATAAACACCAATAAAGTGCCAGAAAAGCAACAGGTAGACCAGCAAATTTATACATACTCATTAACTGGGGCCCTTATCCCGCCTAAATGTTTGGGTACGAATAGATTCTTCTTTGTAACCTCAGCAACCAGCCGGTATACATCTCTGATGTGATGCCCCTTGGATGATATATGGCACTCACTGAAGACACGCCAAATATCCTTGTGCGTCGCAACCCTCTTCCCCGAATTTCGCGCAACCAATTGGCCGTCCACCTGCAGCATCTTCCCGAACTCGTTCAGTATTTAATTTTCGCAGCGTTGTATTTCTTTTCAAGGGCATCCGTAGAATTTTTTTGGCCCAAATAGAAAATGGAAGCCTCGATTTCAAATATTTCCACTTTACAGAACAGAAATACGATCTGAAGAACAAATTTGACTTACAGATAGGGGATGAATGCGGACGAACAGCTCAAGTTTAAGTAATATAGTACATTTTAGTGTATTTTATCGAAACAATTTATTATGAAGCGATCGAGTTGAATGATGGATACTTGGAAACGTCGAGCCGGAGCCTAAAGAAAAAAAGATCTGTTTGAACGCACACCAATATGTTAAAGTTAAGAAGATGAACAAAACTAAATTAAACAATTTATTGTAAAAACAAATGCCTTTGCGGCTTTGTACGTGCTTCAACTATAGAAGTTAACGTAACTCAGTTTTAAATTTGCTCAAGTTTCTCCCGCAGAAAGGACACAATACTGGCCACCAAGCACAGCAGACAACACAGCAGGAGACTGCCCCATCAGATAGCAAAGAAGAATAACACCACCCACGAGAACGAGTCCTCCTCTAAGGGTGGACACAAAGCAGACCGCTGCGACCACAGAGGCCAAGCAGCAGACTCAACAAAACTGACATTAAGGCAACAAAACACAGAAATGTTGCCGAAGCAACGGAGAAACACATAAGTAAAAACTGAAAAAAAAAGCAGTTGGTTATCAACCAACTCAAATCAAGAACATTTTACCTGTTGACACTTAATTTAAAAAAGAGTTCAAAGCTAAAACAGAAATCATTTGGTTGAACAAACAGATGCGAAACTTCATTTAAACACACAGAGCTTGAGCCTAAATCGTTTTATTGCTGAACAAACTGAGAGGACAGGAATTGTCGTTATTTACATTTAAAGGTCATTTTTATAACAAACAAAAGTACTGCTCATTTCCTTTTTTGTCATTTAACGAATACATCAAATCGATTCGAATTTAAAAAAACGCCACAAGTCATGATTAAAGTCAGCACCCTTTTGTAATCGTATTTCTCAATAACTCCAATGCAAGCGACTACGAAGGCGCATTAAAAACAGGAATCGTTTTTCATAAAGGCAGTCAAATACTCCTCGCGGAAAAATTCATGAATGCAGAATTTCTTGTCCAAATCCCGAAATATCGTTTCACCATCCAGAGGAATATCACTCAATTACTCTCAATCCTGTCAGCTAAATGAAAAGTGAAGTCAACAGACTATAGCCTCAACTTTGCGAAAAGGTTCAACGCTAGTGTGGAATCGTTTAACGTCGGTTGGATTCTTCAAAAACTGCAGAGTGAAGTTCAACTGGCACAAGACGAAGTATCGAGCATCAAAGTTGAAACCTCTCATTTCCTTTTCATTGAAGCTGAAAAGAATCAATCAAGGAGAAGGCGAGGGCGCCGATTGTATTGGCCACTCTCACCGGAATTGGACTCTTCGAACCAGTTATTTTGAATGGTTCCCCAAGTTGTGGACTACTAGGAATTTTCGGTACTTGCCAAAACAAGAGTAGAGAAAATGATAAAAAATATCAAGGAACTACACGAATACACAATCAAGTTAACGGACTATGTTGCTGAATACGAAGAGCAGGTCAACGAAAAGTTCTTCTTGGTTGCTGACAAGCTTTTTGAAGGCAACATTCTTCAGAACGGTCATACTCGTTACGCCAGAAAAGGCCACAAATTTGGGATATGGCATTTGGCTTATTAAATCAGCTTCTTCATCTTTTTTTTTGTGGGAGTACAATCTAAATGAGGTTCACACTCCGTCTCGCAAAGAACACTCAGGATGCAACATATGCATCATCTCACTAGATTGCAGGACGCAATTTGCTTCCCGGAATATCAAGATTAGACCCGACCTTGTGAATTGCGACAAAATTTCGGCAAGACGAATTAACGTCAAACTGTCAGAATCATTGGAGCATCTCATGTCGGAAATTCCGAAAAAAAACGAACTACTATATTTCGAATCAAGGAAAGATGCGGGGGACAAATTTTTGGAAGAAGTAAAGGCGAAGCTTATCTATAGCCCGATTGTTACAAATACGGAACATCTGGATGAAATTCACGGACAAACTTGAAAGCTATATTCCGATAAAATTTTCATTGACTCTAACTGTAATTGCTTACGTTGGAAGTACACTGCTTCATTGCTTGTGCATTTACCTCTTCCACCGATTCAAAGCAGTCAGGGACATCACTCCACGATTCTTAAATACAGCCCATGGAGATATTCGAACAAAGCCCGTAGTTTCAATGGATATTGATGAACGCGAGAGAGAAGAGAAGACAGCCAGACTTAGGGACGAAGAGTGGCAAAAGAAGTACGCCGTCCGGCACGTAATTGACGAAACTGTTAGGGTTCAACGCAGACAAATGGAAGACGGGACATAGAACGTCGAGGCAAGATCAATGGAAAACAGTGGAAGGAATATTTCAAGATCGAGGTCATTTGGTGAATTATCAGCAACAGAGCAAAAGACAACTTCCGAAAACATTGACGGAGGAATCAAACTGACTCCGAACTCAGGAATTCTTGGTATACAGTCACCCTCTTTTCAAATTGGTGCCCAGTACAACGAGAAGACGGCCTAGCCGTAAAGGGAAAGACTGAAATGCGAACATGTCGCCATTTCATCCCCATTAATTGAAACCTGGTTAAATCATTTTGTTGATCAAACCATTTAACATTGACTTTAATGACTATCATGGTGGCTCATCTTTACCCAAAATCAATAAGTGCTAGCAGCGCTATCCCCTTTCGCAGAAATCAAGGTCTAATTAAATTAATCTAATGAATCGATGACTCTTCAGAAGACTGCTCGGCATTCCTGAAAATAACATTAAATCTCTGTGATGCTAACATTAATCCAATACACATTTTGTGTATGTAATTTTGATACCATTATTCAATAACGGAATCAATGCATTTGCCTCAAAGTTTATTTAATTTTAACCCTAAATTAGTGTATATTTGGTGCATAACAATTTGATATAACCTTGTGTTAATTTCAGTTTGAAAAATCTATCTGGTGAATGATATTTTTAATTTCATAGAAGCGAATTTTATAGAATTATTTTATAGCTCACTCGACTGTAAAAAGTTGCATCTAAACGTAGTAGACTAAAGTTTCACCTAAATATACATTAAACCTAGCTTATAAAATTAAAGTTCTTACCTCAGTGCTTTTTTCAATCAACCCGGAAAACTTATATAAAGAGGCGTAATGTGACTTACCTAAAATGGTGTCATTATTAGGCATGATATTTTCAATGATCATTTCTTGCTTTTTTTAGTTGCTTAATTTCAGTTATCAAAGTTATGAGATTGAATGAATTATTGTTTACCTAATGTAAATAATTTGAACAAATGAGACGGAAAGAGATTATTAGAGAGATACAAAACAGTCGGGACTGAAAAAAATAAAGCTCTATACTGACCTAAATTTATACTCTGAGTCAAGCTGAGGAAAGGTTGAAGACACTGTCAGGCCCTCGCATTCATTCATGAAGATACTGCTAGATCAAAGTGCAATTAAACACATGAATCATCTGTAAAAGGAAAGAGGCAAAGTGAGAATGTTACATGATGACAGTTTCCGGTCGACAATGACAGTTCTCACCCACTCCAGCAAGACGACGACATTCTGACGACGAGCTGAAACATAGATCAAGCGCAGCAACTGTGTCTACTCAGAGTTTCTACTTGTTTCAATTGGATATCAGATTTGGTTTCAAGAATGCAAGGTGGCGCATTTTTTGATCTTGCAAGTTTTTATTGAGGAGTCTTACGTCCGTTTGAAGATAACTTGTTTACTTTTTCCAATGATTATATAGACAAGGAGAAACGTTTAAACTGAAGGGTTTCCCAAGCTTAAGCAAGATTTTTGATCTTCCAATTTTTTTTGCATGTCGCAGAAATACTGTTAAAATGTTTTTCGCTTGTTTATGGATAGCTGGATTGCTTCCAAAGATTATTAAGACAAGAAACGTCCGTTTGAACCAATAGTGAGTGTAAAATTTCCCAAAACGGCGGAATTTCTGATCTTGCAAATTTTTTAACGAGTCGCTTGATTACTGTTGAGGCTGTCACTTCCGTTTACGGATGGCTTGTTTGTTTTCATTGATGATTAAGACAAAGAAAGTCAATTTAAGCCAATGGTGGTTCTAAGACTTTGCAAAATTTTGAAACTTCTGGACAAATGTTTAAACCGATTGTGGGTCTATGATTTAGCAAGGTGGCAGATTTTTTGATCTTGCGAAACTTTTTGCGAACGCAGAAATACTGTTAAAGGCTGTTTCGCCTGATTTTTGATAAACTGTTTGGTTCCAATTATTGCTAAAACAAAGAAAGCCTGTTCGAATTGATGTTGAGTCCAAGGTTTTTTAACGTGACGGATTTTTGTTGTAGTGATTTTTTTGCAAGTCACACAGTTACTGTTAAAATTCTTTTAATAAAGTTCTTGTTTATAGATAGTTTGATTGTTTCCAAAATTTGCTAAGACAAGAACAAGTGCATTTGAATTTTGTTGGGTCTAGTTGGATTTTGTAATTTCGCGAATTTTTGTTGCGAGTCGCTGAGTTGCTATTAATAGCTTATGCGTCCGTTTACGGATAGCTTGTTAATTTACAAAGGTTGTTAAATCAAGTATAATTCCATTTAAAATCAATGGTTGTGTAAAAATTAGCGAAACGGCGGAATAATTGTTCGTGCAATTTTTCTGCGAGTCGCAGAATTACTGTTAAAAAATTTTACGCCCGTTTATGCATAGCTTGATTGTTTTCAAATATTATTAAAAGCAGAAAGCCCGCTTGAACAATAGCGGGTGTAAATTTTTTCAAGGTGGCTGACTTTTGATCTTTCAAGTTTTTGCGAGGCGCAGAGATACTATCAAACACTGATTCGCCTGGTTAAAGATAACTTGTTTGAATCCAATTTTTGCTAAGGCAAAAAAATCCGCTTGAGTTGATGTTGAGTCTAGTGTTTTTGCAAGGTTGCGATTTTTTGATCTTGCGACTTTTTTTCGTCTCGCACTTTTTATGTTAAAAGCTCTTAAGTCTGTTATGAAAAGCTTGTCTGCTTCCACAGATAATTGAGACGTGAAAAATTCCGTTTGAGTTGTTGGTGGGTCTAGCCTTTTCGCTAGGCGGCGAATTTTTTGATTTGCGAATTTTTCTTGGAGTCGCAGAATTTTTGTAAAGGCTATCACTTCCCTTTATGGTTAGTTTGGTTGTTTTCAGTGATTATTAGGACAAGAAAAGTTCGTTTAAGCCCATGGTGGGTCTAAAATTTTGCAATGTGGCTTTTTTTATCTGCGAAACTCTCTACGAGTCGCAGATAAATTGCAATGAGCTGCTACGATTGTCTATGGATAATTTGTTTTTTTCCATTGATTATTGAGGCAAGGAAAACCTCTTTGAATTGATAGTTGGTGTAAGATGTTGCAAGGTGGCGATTTTTTTTGACCTTGTATTGTTTTCTGCGATTCGCACAATGTTTTTTTTTCACGGCTGTCGCTTCCGTTCATTGATGACTTGTTTGTTTCGTATTTCTATTAACACAAGGAAAGACCGTTCAAACCAATGATGAGTCTAAGGTTTTGCTAAGTGGTACTTTTTTCAATCTTGCGAAATTTTTTGCGGGTTTCAGACATTTTATTTAAAGCTATCACTTCCGGTTATAAGGATTTTTGCAAGGTGGCGGTTTCTTTGATCTTGCAAATGTTTTTGAGTCGCATAGATACTGTTAAAAATTGCTTCACCTGTTTATGGTTAACTTGTTTGTTTCCACGTATTGCTAAGACAAAAAAAGTTCTTTTAAATTGATGTTGACTGAAATGATTTTGCAAGAGGGTGTTGTTTTATCTGGAAATTTCTCTTGCTTTGTTTATTTCCGATAAATGTTAGAACAAAGAAAATTCGTTTAAAACAAGGTGGGTCTAAGGTTTTGCAAGGTGGTGTGATCTTTGCAAGGTAATCTTTTCAATTACTACCTCGAAATGAAAAACGTGATTTTTTTTTAATCGAATAGTCCTCATTTAAACAGGGGTAGTGTGTTCTGCAGATACTGAGACTCAGCAACAAGTTTACAATTTCTGCTTGATAATAGGTTAACTAGTATCGCTCAGCCATGAGCATACAAATCGGGTTTTTAAAATCAATGATTGAACGCAATGTTTCAGTGAGACTTATAGGGCACAGTGGTTAACAAAAGGTGCAAGAAAGAAAGTTTAAGCAAAAAGAATGAATGTCCTGGACGTTTTGTTTTTAAATCTAATTTTTGGATTAATGTTAGCTTAGATGTTTGTTTAGACTAAGGGCAATTTTCTAGAAAAGTCATCTCAAAATTTTTGATCACAAGTTAGGTCAGCGCAAGGCAACGAGAGGCAGGGCAGAGCAACGCAAGGCGATGCAAGGTATCGCAATGAGGGATAGGGCAAAGCAGCGAAGCACAATGCAAGACTCAGCTGCGTAAAAAGGCATGGCAGCGCACGGCAAGACATGTTAGTGCAAGGCAAAAAAAAGGAATGGCAGAGCAAGGCAAGGTAGGGCGATGCAAGGCAAGACAGGGCAGGGACGTGTAAGGCAAGGCAGGGCAGATCAAGAGAAAGAGGCGCAGGGCAGCTCAATGCAATAGTAGGCGGCACAAGACAAGTTGGGGTAGGGCAAAGTAGAACAGTGCAAGCCAGAGCAGCGCGAAATAAGGCATGTCAACGCAGGGCATAGCAGCAACAGATTGCTCTGAAGCTTTGAGAGACATACATCGACTACTTTTATAAAACGGGAGGCTGTACTTGCGTGTAGAGATATATAATTGAATTTATCTTGAAACTAAATATTTTTGTATTTGTCTATGTAAATACTAAATATTTATGTATTTGAAACAAAAATTGGAAAAACAAACAAAAATTAATAAAAAATCAAAACCTTTCAGTTTTTTGTTTAAAATTTTTTTAAAAAATTGTTTTTAGTTAAAAAATTTGTGTTTCAATTAGTAAAAATGACCTTCTTTAATGACCTGCGCGCTTGACTCTTTAGCATCAAATTTAAGTGTCAATTCTGAAAGCTTTTTCAGCCTCAACCTTTTTCATTGTTAATTTTCTTTGAGGGACGAAAGTAATTTGGGATATTAATGTGGTTGTACTCTAAGTCTTCCGTTTGAGCTTTTTTTTAAAACTAATTGAAAAAAAAATATCGACGATCTCGTTTCGATTGTGAATAAGCAAACCTCTTTCCACGCAAGTTATTGATGAAAAGACTCAGTTATGATTGGAAGCGGGCTCACTTGGTCTTGATTTTTTTGCGAGAAGCATATTTGTGTTTCTGCATAAGATGTTACTTTGAGAAGTTTTGAAGTATGATCAATATTTTCAACCTTCTGATAAAAGCCGTAGAAATCTGTTAGCTATGTATCAAATTGAAAAATTCAGAGACAATGTTTGCAGATAAAACCGTTTCAATTGTTCAAAGACGATTGACGGATTCAATAAACTGCTGGAATGAAAGTGACGGCCTTATCTTGGCTGATTTGCTGATGTTTGAAAATATCCACGATAGCAATAGATCAGCAGCTGAAATCGATGTTGCCACGGAAGTTCTTAATTATCTTCAGTCCTTTAAGCACTCGTCTGGGAACGTCGAAGAGCTGGTTATATTACATTTGAAAAGTCAGCACTACCTGATAATCGGTCAGCTTGAATCGGCTTTCAACGCGTGCGTGATTCGCTTTGAGTTTTCTCCTCTTAAGTCAATTTCTTACCACTCTGACGATTTGGAATTTTAGGCTAATTAGTTGCGTTCAACTTTTCATCAAGCAGATGCAGTCTCACAAAGACAATTGGGCATTACCTGTTATGATCAGGCTCGTCACGGACGCAAGAACCTTAGCTTTCAGGTAAAACTTACGGGTAATGCTTAAGTTTGTTTGTTATTATATGATATATATGTTTGTTTCAACCCCAATTTCATCGAAAGCTATGAAAAAATTCCTCAGGCTCACTCCCCTCAATCTTTTGATTGTACAGCCATAATAATAATAATAAAATAAAAGAAGACTTTTAATTGCGAGTTCGGTTAGAAAAAAAGAACGTCCCTACTAATACACTACGCTGATCGCTAGTGTGAAAAACGCTCTAGTATAAAATACAATCTTATTTCACTGGAAATAAAGTCAATGATGATGCTATGGAATGCGTTGGCGGCAGGCGCTGCAATGGCAAGCTAATTGCCAAGAACAAATGTTTAGTTCATTATAGTTTGAGTTGTAATAATCCCAGAAGAATTTGACGATACGGGGTTTGACAAGTGTGAGTGGGCCGTGGAGGTTTATGCGGTCATTTATGATGTTGTATAAGCGAGGAGCCCTGTACCAGAAGTGTTGTCTCTGAACTTCCTGATTGCTGGGAGTTTGAACATCAAACTTGATATGTTGCGAGTCGTATGTTGGCTGGTGCAACGCTGGACGTGGTTATACCAGTGAAAAATTGAATCATCTTTGACGAGTTTGAGGAATGCGATAAGATCATATATTTGGAGGTTGAGTGACAATGGGAGTATGTTGAGTGATACCATTCTATCTCTAGTGTAAGTCAGAGTCAGAGTAACCCAGAATCCAACGTATGGCTCTTCGTTGAACTTGTTCAATTGTGCGGAGGTCACCCCGTGACGGCGCCCAGGCCCGAGATCCATAAGTTAATATAGGCACAACCATCGACGAGCATGTATAAGTCGATCTTGTGCGCGGTAGTGGTTAGTGGAGCAACATTTTGCTTCACTAGGTTCAGGACCCTGTTGGCTTTCGAACATGATGTGTTGATGTGTTCGTTCCACTTCAGGCAGTCATTGATGATTACTCCAAGATCTTTTTCTGATCTGACTTGCTGTAGGGGCATGCCGTAAAATTGAAGTTTGCTGGGACTGTGTTTAGAGATTGTCACAATATGGCATTTGTCAACATTGAATTCCATGCAGTTTTCTGAGCACCATTGTTGTAAATGCGATAGGTTGTTTTGCAGCATAGAAGATATACTTGATTTGTGCACGGAGAGAAGTTTTGTGTCATCTGCGAAAATGAACGGCGTCGTTACTAGTTCACTAGGCATGTCCATTACGTAGATGATGAATAGTAGTGGCCCGAGAATGGACCCCTGTGGGACTCCACTCGATACGTCCAGACTCGGTGATTTGGTGTCTTCCATTTGCACGAACTGGGTCAGCTGTGTTAGGTAGTTGCGTATTACTCCAAGAAGTTTTCCTCCAATTCCCAGTCGCTGCAGTTTATTGATAAGAATCTTATGATTGATTTTGTCGAAAGCTTTCGCAAAATCAAGATGCACTGTTTCAATTGTGCTGTCGTTTGGAATGTTCTTTTAGATGTTATCAAGGTAGCATATGAGCTGAAGAACAGGTGACCGTCCTTTAGTGAATCCGAACTGGCAGTTGTTTATTAGTTGGGATATATACGAATAGAGGGCATTAAAGATCAGCTTCTCGTTGACTTTTCATGCGATATTAAGAAGAGTAATTGGTCTGTAGTTTTGAATTTGAAGTTTCGTCTCTTTTTTGAAACTTGGATGTACAGCACCTTCTTTCCATTTTATCGGAAAACATTGCGTTTGTTTTATTTTGTAGAAAAATTGGCTCAGCGATTTGTCCAGACCCGGCATGTTTTTGAATAAGCATGGTGGGAGCCCATCCGGTCCTCGGGATTTGGTAATATCGAGGGTGGATGTTACTTTGAACTTTAGTGGCTTTTTTGCTATAATCACGATCTGTAGCTGTGGAATTTTCATAGCATCTGTTTTCTGCTTTTTTGTGGCTACTGTTTGTGATTTATTAGGCGTCCTCGAATGTTACTAATTCGAGGCTTCTTTTTACTTTTTGTTATTGCACTTTATAGAGCTGCTTTTTTCGTCTTCTCGTTTGTGTTTGCACGGTTACAATTTCCAAGCGTTATCAAAGCAGAGTACAGACTTTTCCGGGTTAACAACTTGTTTAACAGAATCAGTTGAATAATTTAATAACTTGACCAATAATATATCAAATTTCGTAGCTTCGCCAAACTTGGTCGAAAGGTAACAACTCTCATTGTAGTTTAAAATTTTCTCGGAATATTCCTTTCCAATGCAAAATTACTTAATCTAATGTGTTGCTATTATTTTTGTTTTCTTGCCTCAAATGTTTCCGCTTTGTTTAATGGGCTGAGTGGCATAATTTTGTGTTTCCAGAGGGTGGAGCTTGTCTATTTTTCGGCCTAGTTACCGCTCAGTAAACGTTTCTGATTACTAATTTAACGCCAAGTAATTGGGTTTCTCGAGGTGTTGTCTCAAATTGAAAATCATTCGTGACAAAACTTTTGTAGTTGTTTTTTTTCGACTTAGTTGCTTTCGTTCTATTTTCTGTCTGCTAGCTTGCACTGCCATGCTTGTATGATGAAGCAAGTTCCTAAAACACAGGAGAATCGGAGCAAGAATCAGTGTTTTCTGGTATATTTCAGATTGACACAGCTCCCATTAAAGAGTTTTGCTGCATGAAGTTATGTTTGAATATATTCAGATTTTTTTGCAATAAGGATTTCATGATTCGTGTATATAACAGGTGTCTCAATATTTCCTCGGAGAATAAAAATTGAACAGTGTTATTTGTGGTTTTGATGAGTTATCAAAGAACGATTCTGCTCAAGAATTTTCCTGTAACTTCCAAATTTTGTTACAGCTCATCTGTTCTGTGTTTTGTCTACTAGTGATTCTTTAATTAACTTAAACTCGGCTGAATTCATTGAGGCTTGAATTCTGTCGACGAAGTTGACACTTTCTTTGAAATTATTTTCCAACTGATAGGCTGCAGTTGTTTTTTTAGTGTCATATATGATATTCTTTCGTGATTTCTCAGTTTCGTAGGTTTCTGCTGGAACATGTCTGCTTGGTTTCCGTCTGTTTATACAAGCTAAGCTTGTGTGAAAGTAATAACTCTCCTTTTTTCCAACCTTAGTCGCAAATATAAGTGTTCATTTTGATCAATAACCAGCTATTAAGTACAGCCAATGCTAAGGATATTAACACATACTATTATATTATTCTGTAGCGTAGAGGTAGGGAAGGAGACCCGCAACAAAATAAGAGGGTTCGAACCTGGGCAGGGTCGGATGTTTTTAATGAATTTTTTCGTATATTAGTTAATATGCGTCCGCTCTATAAATTGAGGCATGTTACTTGGTAATTTCTTTTTTTTCAGATTGACTGGTACTGCTAATGCGTCACTAAGCAATTACGTAGACTCATAATTGACTTGCGTCACTTAGGAAGTTTTGTAGACTCAAAGTTTTACTCAATCAGTTTTTCCCAATAGCGTTATCGGTCATATTTTTGCTTGTGTATGCGCAAATTTTATCTTTGACTTAGTTTTGAAACTGGTTTTTACGTACTTGTCGATCCAGTTAGGAACTTTTTTTCAGAATTCGAATGCGAGAAGGTTGTCTTGTTCAACTTGCCTTATCATTGAATTCATTCAATTTATGGTCTTCTGAGATGCACTTTTGCCACGACGCAATATAATATCCGCGACTTAGCCGTCCGATGTTCATAGTTCAAATCCCGGTCGGATCCTTTCGTATTTGTTTTTTCTTTTTGTTGTTTCGGCTTGCTTTAAATGAGCTGAACCGCCTTACACTTCGTCGTTTCAAGGGCCACAACTGATAGCTATATATGTGTTGTTCTTTTAAGGGAGTTAACATTTTTTGGCTATTCGTGCATCTAAATGAGTGCTGTGGGCTATAAACCGCTTCGTTCGTTTGGTTTCAACTCTGATTAAAAGCCCGTTTTTGCTCCGACTTTCGATACGAAAGTAACGGAATATTTGTGCTCGGGGTGGGTTTTTTCCTTCAGACAAATTTCGACTTTTAACTAGCCATTTTTGACGGAATTTTTTAATATCATTCGAAAGGTATTGTTGTCTTGAGCTCAAATGTGAAAAGATATTTCACCTATGATCATTTTTTGTAAAGTTATGAGGGTTTAAATATTGCCATTTTGACCAATTTGGGACAATTAACGCGCGATATAATTCGCGCTTTTAACGCGTAAGCGGAGATTTAATCCGTCTTAGAAATCGTTCCAAATTGGTTGAACGAAGCTTATTTGCCATAATTGATTTGTTACAAGTAGCGAAATCTATCCTTTTGTACTTTATATGGCGTGTGGGGGATGATTTTTATTTTAAAAATTTCAAATTTTAGAAAAAAATTTTTTTTGATTTTATTATATATTTTTTTGTTATTACTGCTCATGAAACCTCAAAAGGCAGTCGGAACATTCAGGGCTTCGTCCTGATACGAGCAGTCTTGTTGTGTTTCTGGACATGTTGTTCTCAAATTTCAGTTGTTATTGTAACAATCCGTGATTTTGCATCCAAACTTGGCCTCTTTGCAATCATTTGTGATGGCAACTTGTATGTATGTGTAGAATACTTGTAATCATTAAGATCTGTGGTCGGAACAATCTGCGGTTCTTGCACAGCAAACGGCGAAACTTTTTTGCGTTTAAAATTTAGCTTGTGTATAATAGCTTCTCTTGTGTATAATAGCGCATTTCACCCCCTCCGACTTTAATTTTGGAACACTAACTGATAACTTCCAAGCACAATGGATTATTTCGTTTTGACCAGCTCTTGGAATCATTAAATTTGTTACTGTTTGTATTTGTTAAGGTGTGTTGATGAGAAAGTTAGTGAAGACAGCGACAAAATTTTGGAGCGCACGGCAGACTCGTTAATGAACTGTTTCCGAATCTGTTGTGCGGATACGAGATCTGATGTTAAGCACACGAAAAGGTGGGGGATGCTGCATCTGGTCAACCAACTGTTCAAAATATACTTCCGAATGAATAACACGAAACTGTGCAAACCTCTCATACGAGCAATCGAAGGCTCAAACTTGAAAAATGATTACATGAAGGCTCAGCTTGTTACTTACAAATTCTTTCTCGGAAAAATTGAACTCGTTGAAGGCAATTTCGACGCGGCTGAAGAATCGTTGACGTATGCGTTTAACAACCGCCACCCGAGCTGTTACGAGAATACTCGGAAAGTTTTGAATTATTTAGTGCCTCTTAAAATGCTCAAAGGTGTTATGCCATCGCGGTATGTGATCAGAAAATACGATTTGACAGAGTATAGGCGAATATCAGAAGCTATTAAAGTTGGAAATGTAAGACTATTACAACAACATCTAGACGATAAACAACTACGCTATGTTGCTATGGGAATATTTGTTGTTATGGAAAAATTGATTCTACTAGCGTACAGAAACTTGTTCAAAAAGATTTACAACATCATGAACCAAACTCACCAACTGAACTTGAACTTGTTTTTCGAAGCTCTGAAATTTTGTGGCCCTGACGAAGATATTGAATTTGATGAAACTGAATTTATAGTCGCAAATTTGATTGCGAAAGGATTTATAAAAGGGTATATTTCACACCAACATGCGGTTCTTGTTGTAAGTAAACAGAATCCTTTTCCAGCTCTTACATTTCTGAGGTGATATGTTTTGTTTTAAATTGATGTATTCTTCCTTCATTTTTTAAATTTAGTCTTAGCTTCAAAAAGTAGGCTATTATTATTACAAAGCGAGCATGATCAGCATGCAAAGATGAATATAAAAGTTATGAACAGTTTTATAAAATATGAACTTTTTTTTATGAATTAATGCCGTTTAATCGAGCATAACAATGAAAGTTTTATATACATGTAAAAACTAAACTATGATTTGTCCGATTGAATAAAGTGCGAAAAACTGTTCACAGATTTTCTCTTGCGACAGACGCCATTACTCAAAACAATTACTTTGTCAATAATTGAAGTGTCCGTTTGGATGTAGTGCAAAGATACGGTGTACGAATTTTTCTCTTGTGACTACATTGCAAAAATATGACGAAAAGTTATGTTTTTTTTTGTTAGTATGGCTAATTCTCAAATAATTTTTTCTATTGAACTGATCGTTGAAAACACGATTAAACCACTAACTTTAAATATCAGAAACACGTCTTGTAAAAATGGCTGAAGTATCGAGTAATAAGAATGATTCTGATTGTGCAGACGGTTCGGAGCTGAAAGGAGTTCTCTCGCGCCGACAGCAGATAAATGACGGAGAGAGGGCGCCAGAAAATAAAGTGAAGGTAAGAATAAAGACCGAGAAGATAATATTTAACCTCAGGTTTGATCAAAGATGTCTAAATACTTCTAAGATAAGATAGTTCTCGATTTCTTTCTTTTTCAGAATTTTTCTCGATACTCATAAAATAAACTTCAGACGGTTAATTGATTGGGTGCTGCGAACAAATCAACTATCTACTTGTTTTTTCTGATGTCTTTTTGTAGCGGGTTACCATTTTTGCTTGGGAGGAGATTGCTCAATTGATCCCTCGACCGAACAGCGTAAAAGCCCTGAGAGGGGAATATTGAAGTTGATAAGTTGACTTCTAGGGCTCAGAAATTGTCCTCAAATAACTCTAATGTTTTTAACCTTTGCGATAAGCAAGGACGTGGCGATCTTCTACTAGACTTTTTTCCCGTAAACAACTTGTTGACAGGATGACTAAAATTTTTCATCTCCATGTGTTCTCATTTCTGCAAATTGAACGCTGGTTCTATTTTACCTTGCAATTTGAAAAGCTGTTGTCAGTGCAAAAATTCGAATAATCGGGCTATCGTTTGTTAGCTGCAATTAATCAGCTCAAACTCCTTGTTTTTGAATTTTATTCTGGCTTGAGCAATTTACGTAACAATTGAAACCCGTTCTGTTATATCTGAATTTACTAACTGCGACTTTGAATACGACCTTTTTTCCGGCTCATGTTAGGTTGTTTTAGTTACCTTATAATGTGCCATTTGAAGAGTAAAAAACTTGTCTTTGTTAAATTTTTCAAAAGGATTGGATGAAACCTATTGAAAAATTTTGTTTCAGTTGTTTTTTATGCAAAATCCAGCATCAATAAAAAAACATAGATTAAAAAAGTCAGCCGTGTATCAAAATATTTTGCTTTGAGTATTATTGCTTCACATCATTCGTTGGCGGTAATGTTTTTCTTCATCGGGAAAAACCTAATTTGTTGATTTATGAACCGCTTTGTGATGTTTTTATTTTCATAACTGAGACGAGGCCATTTTATTTTCTGTAATTTTGTGGTCGAAAAGCAATTTTAGGTAAAGCACAAAGTAAAAACGAGGATAGTCGGTTACTGTGCAAATAGCACAGAATGTTCCGACATTGTTTTAAAAAAGTATATAAAAACAGTTTTTTCAAATAAGTGCAGTTTTTTCTGTGTGATGTGATGAAAAGATCTGAACGATGAAAAAGAAAATAGGCATAATCGACAGTTATAGTCAACTAAGCCACTTGGAAAAGACTAGAAAAACAAAAGAAAAAAAAATTAGAGATTTTTTTTCATATTTAAAAACATTTTTTTTGCAGAACTTTTTTTTGTTGAATTTTTGAAGTTTTGATTCACAAAATGGCGCTTAAAACTTCAAGAACTCACTTTACTCGATTAACTAAGTTTTCAAGGCCTTGAATGAATGTTTTCAATTTTGTTTGAATCACGGCTGAAAGGGCTTTAATATGATATATCACTCGACCCATTCCCATGATTATTCGTGGTACATGCTTTTGCGTGGAATACAAAAAAAAAGAAAAAAACTAAAACACACCCGAATACAAAGTTCTTCAGCAATTTTCCAGTAGTCCGAAGAACAATTCATAGTTTAGTCGAGACGTTCGAAAAACGGTCTAGCTCAGCGCGGTCGACAAAATCATCATCGAGTCATTTGAAACATCAATCAAGAACATCCAAATAGGGGAAAATCAAAGAAAGATAAATCTTGAGCACTCAGTTTAACAGCGATGCTTGGGAATCAAGTCATGATTCCGTCGAGGCATTCCTTATTTTGGCCCAGTCATTCGAAAAATAGCTGAAGTGACGAAAGCATAATCGATAAGTTTTGTAATTTTTTCAGTATTGTAATGCTTTTGTAGTTCTTTCAACATGAATTGAAAGTTAAAATATGTTCCAGAAAACGCAAAATTTCAAATCATCATTGACAATTATTGCAAACCCGGCTGGCTAATAAAAATTTGCATTACTGTTTTATGCAACAAACTTTTTAAGACCGTGAGTGTTCAATTAATGTCCAATATTTTCTTTTTTTTTGATGCACCTCAAGTTTTTAAGGCAACCTTTCCATTTTGACACATACTCCATACTCTAAAAATCGCTAAAATTGACGAGTATATATACGGCCCCCGACAAGGCAAACACAAGCAGTGTAATTTTTTTTTGTACAGCGCTTTTCAAGGAATAATTTTGAAACATGATTGAAATGAGCCGTCGGCGTTGAAACATGCGCAACTTGCTAGAGACGGTCTAATCTGTAACTTTTAGTCTTAAAAGTCACCATGGGTCGATCACGTCGACCCGGTGTAATTTGTCACCAATCATCAATGAACAAGACTAAAAAGCTTTATTTTAACAGAGAATAAACAATTAGGAGCCCAGTTTTTAATCAGGGGTTTCTCACCTGCAAAAAAGCAGAAGTATTGGAACCAATAGAAAGTTTATATAGTTTTTCCCTATTTTTTTTTACATTATTGGGATATACTTTGCTATTTATTCGAGCAGCAATCGCCTATTCTTTCCAACCGCATCTCAAATTTAGTACAAACGAAGTTAATTACAGTGCTCTTAACCGAATGTTCGTTACATCGTGAAATGTTACCCAGTGATATTAATGCAGGTGAAGAAATCATCGATCAGTATTTACCTGGACAATGCGGACATGGATAAGACCACGATAGACCAGATCAAGCTCAAGTTCGAAGAATATGACCTGGATAAGAATGGGGTGATCGATGAGAATGAATTGACCCTTCTGTTCGAGAAACTGGGGGTTCCCAAGTAAGTAGCAGAATCGGCGACGGGAAATGGGGGGGTATATTGATTCATTAATGTGTATAATGGTGATTCGATAAAATAGATTAAGATTTATCCTTTTGAGTGCATCGGGGTAATTTTTTAACAGACAGCAGAATTGATTGTAATCAGCATAAACCTCAAATGTCCGCGATCTGTGATCGCCGTTGACGCTGTCCCAGGTGTACTTGTTTGCTTATACTTGGAAACGAATTTATTTATAGTTGCTTGAGGGTGAAAAAAAACGAGCAGAAAAAAATTTGACCGCTGAAAAGTTAAATGCAGTCATTGCACGTAATTGATTGCATGCGATAGCAGCTCTCTTAAGGAATTGAACTACAGCTAGTATTTTGTTTTTTAAAATTTGAAAGATGATTAGTCTGTAGCATAATGAGAAGGGGCGGATTTAGGGAAGGGTGATTCGACCCCCTGCCGACCCAAAGGGTCACCCCTTTGTACTATTTTGAGATATCCATATTTGGAGACGGACTCTAAAAATTTTCTTAAGGCGCCATGGGCGCCAATATATACTCATTTTGAGCGGGGAGCCAAAATTTTCCAAAAAGTGCCTAAAAATGCCTTTTTTGGCCTGTTTTTCAAAATTTTGCGATCTCTTCAACTATATCCCATCTAGGGTACCTAGTAACGAATATCCCCCCTATAAGAAATTAAATCTCTGGTTAAGCATATGAGAATTTTAAACCTAGTAACGAATCTCCCCCCCGCCCTCCTTGCAAAAGGGGATATAAGAGATCCGTTTTTGTTTAGTAATCTACTCTCAGTTCGCAACCTCATCGCACAAGTTGACCAGGACGGTGACTCGTGTTTGAACATCGACGAGTTCATTTCCATCTTCCGAAAAGTCGCCTCCGAGAAGCTGGACGAGACCTCAGCCCTCCTTCAGTTTGTGCGAATGACCGAAATTGACGTGTCCCAATCAGGGGTGAAAGGGGCACGTGACTTCTTCGAGGTCAAGATCAAAGAGAGCGGTGACAGTGGGTTGTCAAGAATTATGGAAGAGGAAAGGATAAGAAAACAGAACGAAGAAGAGGAAAGGAAACGAAGAAAAGCAGAAATGGTCAGGAAAATTTCAGCTTTTGAAGAAACTTCATAACTAAAAAAACTTGCAATGAAAACAATTTTCATAGCTTTCTAGTTGGGCTCTTCAGCCGCTTTCTCCACCAAAAAAAAACACCCCTCAGAAATAAAAATCGGTTTTGTCATTGATTTCACGAATTTCAATTTGAAGACAAAATGTTTTAAAAATTGAGTAATGAACTCATATGCCTACTTTCATGACAGTTGGACAACGAGAACAAACATTTCAAAATCTTATGAAAAAACTACAGGTGGTGATTAATTGAGTCAAAAACTGGGGAAAAATGCAGGTCTAGAAGTGTCACTATTTTTCTCTGCTGTTCATTTGATTATGTCATGCTCTGAGCAACGTGAACAAATTTAGAGACAGGTGTAAGTTTCAGAAGTTGCTTCCATTTTGATCACATGTTCAAGATGTTTTTTCACTTTATTTTGATTTGTATGGCACAAATTTTGAAAAAGTTAAATGAATTATGGTGAAGAAGTCAATAAATTATTTGTAAACTCTTTTTTTTACAGACTTTTGTAAAGACTTTTTTAAACAGTGTCTAGTCGGAGTTTCGTTTTTGCCGTATATTGTTATTTTAAGAGGTTTTAAACAGTCTGTTCAAACTGCGCAATGATTGTCCTGTCTCCTGTGAAGTATAAGCAAAAAGCTCTGTTTTTTAAGTGAAATTAAAACTGGTCAAATTAATAAAACTATGGTCAAATTTATGTCAAACCAACACTCATGCAAGTTTAAGGTGATCAAGACCATCATTTAAATGGCATTGCCATCAACTGTAATAAAAAACAGACCAAATTCAATCATCGTGTATATATGACGTCAACAACCCATAAAAGATGTCTGGCTTTTTCAGGACCCATCTTTCGGCTCTCATAATGCCAAGTATAAACCCGATCCGTGGTTTTTGAAAAGGCACAAAAGTTGAGATTCCAGTTTCCGGATTGAGTTTCTGCCGCTTTCCGATTACAACAGAAGCCCCTAGACTCTTATCGCTTGCACGAAAACCTAATTGTCGGGGTTATTTTGGAAAAACTACTATGTTTATTGCCTCTTTTTGCCATGATTAATTGCAACTCAAAAACCTCTGAACACTTGTCAAAAAATTCATTTTTTGTTCTGACTACAGGATGCCATGAAATTTTTATTGAACTATCGAGATTTCAGGCTGCGAAATAATTTCAAATGCGAAATGATTTCAAATGCAAAAATAGACAAGACTGATCGTATCAGGGCGAAGCCCTGAATTTTCCGACTGCCTTTAAGATTTATGGAGCAGCAATTACATGACAACATTTGAATGTAATAAAACAAAACTAAAAAAAGTTTTGAGATTTTTTTTTGCGAAAATCATCCCCCACACGCCATATAAAGAACGAAATGATAAATTTCCCTCCTAGTAACAAATTAATAATGGCATATACGCTTCCTTCAACCAATTTGAAACGATTTTTAAGACGGATTAAATCTCCGTTAATAGCGCGAAATATTTCCGCTTACGCGTTACTTGTCCCAAATTGGCCAAAATGGCAATCTTTAAACCCCCATAACTTGACAAAAAATGATCACAGGTAAAATATGTTATCAAATTTAAGCTCAGGACAACAGTAGCTCTCAAATGGTTTTTAAAAATTCCGTCAAAAATGGCTAGTTAAAAAGTCGAAATTTGTCTGATGAAAAAAAACCACCAACCACAAATATTCCGTTACATTCGTTAGGAAAGTCGGAACAAAAAGATGGCTCGGAACAGAGTAAAATGTTGATTAGTTGACTGTCCTTTTTGTCTATGGATAATTTTTCTATGAAATGTTTATAGAAAATTAATAAAGTTTCAGCTTTTTTTAAAAAAATTTTCCCATATCTTAAGAAAAAATTAATTTTTTACGGTCAAATAATAGATTAAAAAATAAAATGCGGAAATATAAATTTTAAATGAATAAGGTACGTTTTTCATCGCTTATTGTTCTATCTGTAACATTAACATTGAAAATGACATCAACACATTATGTCAAAATGAGTTGTTCGAAGTACAAAATTATGTAAAAACCTCAGATACGAGTGCAAAAAACGCCACAAAAAGGTGTGACGTGTCCTACTTTGTTTAAAAACGGCAAGAAAACTCTCTAGTTTTTCAAATTTAAATGCTCTGAAACTATTAATTTCTGCATTCATTCACATGCTTCCAATTTGAGAGAAACAAGATAGAGGGCTAGCATCTTCAATGGGTTACCAACATCGTTCAGATGTTCTTTGAGTCAACTGCGTGTTTAGGTATTCCGAGCCTTTTATGGGGCCTAAATTGGTATATTAAAAAAACTTGATGTCCCTGAATCCCTTTTAGATCGGACTACCAACCCATTTATAGGTCTCGGAATCCTGAAGTACGAATACCTTTAGTTTTTGTTAGTGGCTTAAAGCAGTTACTTCAAGAAACTTGATCTTCCTGCACCATATTTAGATCGTGTTACCAAACCATGTAAAGGTCTCGGCTTGCCTGAAAAACGCGATTGTAATTAAACAACATTGAATAAAGTGGCTTATTCAATGAAATAGCTAACTCTTCTAATTGAGTAAGCAACCCCATCTAAAGATTTCGAAATAACTAAAATAAGCTGTTAACTTCAAAAACCGGGTTCGCTACGTCCGTTATCAAAAGCAATTGCGTATTTTAGGAGTTATCACTTTAAAATGGACCTTAATTGACCTTTAAACGAGGTTGCTAACTGTATTCAAATGCAAAATAGTTCAAAAGTTCTTAAAATAACCAAGTGCTTCAAGTATTTCACAACCTTCTCAGGCCCTTAAACCGTTGCTTCAAAAAACTGGATGTCATTGAACCACATTTAGAGCTGGTTAGCATTCCAATCAATTAGCGGAAATTTGAATGTAACAAAATCAATTTCTTGAGGTAATTGGTTACTTCATGTATTTCGAGCCCTTTGTATGGGGAGTTAGCCCATTTCATGTAAGTTGCCTGAAACATTATTTCCATAAAACGGAAGTAATACGGAAAAAACCAACGGTTTTTAAAAGTAAAAGAGTATTTCGATGTTCCGAGAATTATATGGGGTCGCTCACCCGAAATGGTAGCGGCCGAAAACACCTTGTAAGCCGTCCCTGAACTTCATCTAGATCCAATGTTAGGCCACAACTTGATTATGGCGGTAGCCGAAAACAGTAAAATTCATATAAAGAACTAGGAATACTTGAAATACAGACAAAGTTATTTAATTCTAGTGGTCTAAAACGGTAGCTTCAAGAAGTTGATTTCTGTGAACTAGCAAAACCCATTCTAAGGGCTCGGACTTACCGAAACACGTGATTACCTTGAAAATTGTTGAAAAAATATGCTAATCCAATGAAGTTGTTTAAATTTTGCATTGGGTTAGCAACACCATGCAAAGGTCCGAGAATACCTGAATTAGGCTGTTACCTTCCGAAACCGGAACCGCGGAGCCCATTTTTTAAAGTAATCGCGTATTTTAGGGGTAACCGCTTTTTTCATGAAAAAAATTTCTAATTCAATGAAGTTGTTAAAATTTTGCATTGGGTTAGCAACACCATGCAAAGGTCCGAGAATACCTGAATTAGGCTCTTACCTTCCGAAACCGGAATCGCGGAGCCCATTTTTTAAAGTATTCGCGTATTTTAGGGGTAACCGCTTTTTTAATGCGTTCAGAGAATGCAGGATTGGTGATCCGAATACTTTTTTGGCAAACTAAAATTTCAGCCGAGAAATTTTTAATTTGGCATTTGTATGCAGGAAGATGAAAGCTAATAAGTAGTGCGTAGCTCGGTATTGAGTAATCAAAACGATTAATATAGAAGCAAACAAATGACAAATCCTGAAACTGTTCGAGCAATTCAAGAAATAGTCCCTTCTGTGCAACAATTTTCAAGTGAAGTAAGACTGGTCTATACCCCTAAATGTGAACCAACAAAGCTATTTTTATGAAACTCATAGAACAGCAAACAGAGATGAATCGATGTTTTGATACGGGCATGAACAAATTCAGACTAATTCGACCCCCATGGATTAAGTGATAATAACTCCGGGAAGTGTAATTCGCCCTCCTAGAAGTCAGGATCTTACAGTTGAAATGTGATAAAAAGTTATTTTTCATACACTTAGTTGAGGGAGCTTACGTTCAGAACCCCAGACTCTAGATTCTACTTCCGGTGTTATGCTCTATGTGGATAGTTCCCACCTTGACTTCCAGATGTCATTACTCGTCCCCAATTGAACGCAGAGAGCTGAAAATTTGAGATAAGCTAGGTAGACAACATAAACCATGTACTGCAATTTGAGCAAATCCGACGGTGAGACTGGAAATTCTTTAGACGGTTGGACTGTAAACTTGGGAAAAAGACCCATTTTACCGGAAAAAGGCTATTTAGGCAAAATAAAGAGCAAGGACATGTTGACTTTATGCCGGCAATAGACACAAAACAACAACTCAAAAAAAACTTTCGTGCAAAACAAACCCCTCCGCAAATTTTGTCTGCTTTTATAGCCCTTTAATTGAAAAAATGATAAGAGATTTTTGGAAAGGGACAACTGGGGTTGTTCTAATGGGATATAGATGAAAGAAAGGTAGGACTACCATAGAATTCTTACTACAAAAAAAAATGATTGACCCTGGTTGACACCCGAGTGACCTTTGAAAGACTTTGTGGATTTTGGGCACTAAACTGCATAGCAAACCGCAGGACTCAGAAGCTAAAGGGATATAGCTTTTACATTGCTCCATTGAAATAGTGGGTTGAACGTACAGTGCAAGCGGGCAGATGTTGGGTTGAGCTTTGCTATGATAGTTAATAGCAAATCAACTAGAGTAAAAAAAGTAGTTGAAAGTTAATAGCAAATCGGCTAAACTAAAAAAGTAGCCCCTAGGGAAATCTGGCAGTTTTATAAGTGTGGCTCGGTTATTAGGTCTCCACTTTATAATATGATTGTTTGGGATATTTACTTTGGGAGATTGTTTGGGATATTTACTCCCCATGGATAACTTTTTGGAGCAATCAAACCACTAAAAGACAGCTAGAAAGTCGAGCTAAAAAGTTCAGAGTGGAAGTTTAAAATTTTAGCGAGCGGTATTTATACATTCAGAAGAAATCCGCGTAAAAATTGGAGGCCGGAACACTAACGGCATAATTACAAAAAATTCTTGAGAATTTTGATACGTAAACACATTTTGGTTTTGAGATGAAATTGGACCTTAAGTTTGCAAAGATCTGTTAAATATATTCCCATTGAATTTGGCATTCATAACTAACGTTTTGGAGGGAAAACTTCTACTTGGATTTGTACCAGAGTGTATGTCAGAAGTTATAGGAAATATCATAACTATACCCATAACTAAAATTCAAACATAGCGAAAACATAACGGGTAGTCTACCCTTAAGAAGAAAAACTGCGCCGTGGGGAAAGCTTGGTTCTGGTTGTAAAATCTGAGAAATTCCAATTCTTACAGCTAGTGAAAAATTAGAGAAGACGTTTAGTGATAACAATTAAATTAACTTATAAAATAGTAATCTGTAGAAATACTTCCAATTTTCGCAGGTCGAACTAAACTGTTGCTGAGCGTAATTGGATGGCTAGGTTTCGCTTAACAGGTAGAATTGCTTAGTTGAATTTACAGGAAGCTGAATCGCAATTATGCAATTGTGTTGATAAATCGCTGACCGTTTCTTTTTGATTAGATTTTTAAATGGTATTCTGTCCACTTAGATTAGATTTTTATCTGAAAGTCATTACTATTGGAACTTTTTGCGGTTGCAAGTGCGGGCGATACAACCAAAAGAGCAGTGAGAAAAAGGGGCAAGCAACACAGTACTGTACGAAATAAGTGCCACCAACTTAGCTTTTTCTGAATTGTGGATACCACTGAGTATTGCTCAACCCGCTTTTTGCAGTGCCCAAGGAAGCACCTTGCGTTGCCCTAAAGTAAGAGAGAAAACGGGCCTAGATAATCCTTTCCCTAAATCTACAGAAAAAATAATGTTGGGTTCCTAATCCAAAGCAAAGGGTTAGCGTCTTCAAAGATTTAGCTAGCTCAATCAAATTTTGTAAAGATAATAGCGTATTTCAAGCATTTTGAACCCTCTATAGGGCTTTAAACGTTATTTCCATAAATTTTGATATTCCTGAACCACATTAAAATTGGGTTAATATATCCATATGCAGTTCTCGGATTACCTGAATTACGGATACTTTCAAATTTTGGTAATGACTTGATGTCCCTGAACGGTATTCAGATTGGGTAAGCAGTCCCATATCGATTGTTTGAGAATGAAGACATACAATGCTGATAATTGTTTTTCTTTTCGCGAAAAAAAATTTCACGGTCGTTACGAACCCGGTTTTCAAACGTAATTGTGTTTCAGGTGTTTCGAGACCTTCATGTGTGGTTGGTAACGGTAAACTGGTGGCCTAAAACTTTACCTTCAAAAAAATTGATATCCCTGTTCTGATATGAATTGAGTTAGCAACTACATGTAAATGTCTCGGAGTAAGGCTACCTAATTTTTAGGCAATGGTTCAATAGTAGTCTAAATAGGTATTTTTAAGTTAGCAGACTAAAATGGTCACTTTGTAAAATTTGATGTTCCTATGCACCTCACTGACATTGCAAAGCCGGTTTCTAACTGTAAATGCTTAATGCAAGTATCCCGAGACTTTCATTTAGGTTTGCTACCCCAAGTTACTTTCGTTTAAATTGTTAACGTGGTGACCTAAAACCATAACTTCAAAAATTTTGATATCCCTGTTTTAATTTAGTTCAGTGAAACCATATAAAACTTTCCGAATCAGGCAGCTTGTAGACAATCTTTTGATAGTGACCTGAAGAGCTATTTTTTTAGTTTTGGCCTAAATTGATAGCTTTAGTAGTATTGCATCGTGTCCCGAATCCTAAGGGGGTCCTTCCTAAGGGGCGGGGGTGAAGGGTCCTCACGTAAAGCAAAATCCTAGAACCTCAATTGGAGGACCCGTATCCTAGGATTTTATTAATTAACGTAAGTTCCCAACCCCAAAGTATAAGACCCTTAGGATCTTGTTAGGCTGAGCTTAACAACTGGGATCCGATACAATAATTCCTTTTAATTCCCTTTAAAGCGGTCCCTTTTCCCGCGACAATTAAATATAATCGTTCTAATCCCTGAACATTTTTTTCATCCTAGTTTCATGACTTTTTTTTCGTCGAACATTTGTCATGCTAATAAAAGTTTGTTGTTAAAACTGAACCAAAGGACTTCACACATTTGTTTGAACAACATTTAGTTTGCGTCAACTACTTTATTTGCCTGAAGTTATTTGTTTTAAAACAAGACCAAGACAAATTTTTTGTTAGTGATAATTTGGTAAAAACCAAAACAAGTGTAAGCCGAAGTATAAAAAGGACGAGCAGTTAAAATCATCTCAAAATGTATGTTTCAGAATTTAATGTTTATTGTTTTGGTTTTCTTCGCGCTATTTTTAGATGGTCATTCTCCTGAAGCTTCAGATAAACTAAGTGGGTTTTTTACTGTGGGGCGTTCACGAACTCGGCTACTAGAAGCTTCTTCTTCTCGCAGCTCTGTTTCTGCGCCGCTGTAAAAATCCCCAATTGAAATTCGGGCCAACTGTTATTAGTTTCATTGTATGAGTTGGCCCACTGCGGGTCCATGTAAATGTCTTCTATAAAATTTCTTCGGCGGCTTTATGTCCGAATGCAGCTGTCGAAATCCCCGTCGAAAGGAGAAACTTTTTTTGAGTCTATTGGTGCTAACAAAAGTTTGTTTTGTTTCACTGTCATATTAGTGTGACCTTACGAAACTAAATCATAGTTGTACACTCTCATTGTATTCCCAGCGATTAATTTGTTCCTGAATGTTGGACCCGTTCCCGCTGTGCAATCCATTCTTTTCCTTTGGCACTCATTTTTTTAGTGCCTTCTGAACAGAAGCAAAACTGTTATTGTTTTCTACAAGGAAGAGGATAGTTTCGTTTCACTTCAGCAACAATTTATACCGAGCAAAATTTCATTCATTTTACCAAAGAGCAGAAAATCTAATTTATGATTAAAAAAGAGGAAAAGAGAAAAAATATGTTTTCAGATAAATCAACGTTTGCGCAAAATTGTACAATGTTGCCTAAATCAGCTAATCGCTCATAGTTTTTTGCAACAAATTAAGGGGGAGGGAGAGACGTTGGTGATAGTGGTGGTGGTGGTAATTCGTTTCTGCAAAAAGGAACGAATGGGGGTGGAAGGATGGCTTTAGTTGGGATTCTTACTTTCCTTTAAGGACGACCGAATTTTGTTTCGGTTTTAGGGCGATGAATTCTCTGATCGGATTCGAAACCATTCTCGTCTTTTAACTTCAGCACAACTTTCTTGTTGATATTGTCGAACAGGAAATAGTCCTCATCATAATTTAAAAAGTCGAATCAGCTTTTTTTTCTCTATGACTCGTTAGAGGGTGTCATTTTTAATGGCATAAATAAAACTATCCGTGTCGAAGTACAGTAGTTCCGGTTTGTATTTGTTTTCATTTTTAGATAATGAAATTGAAACATGAAACGCTTGGCGAGTTCTAAGATGGTCGCATCAGCTATCATAGGCTTGTCTCATAAAATTTTGGTACTGAAAAGTTGATTGCGGCTAACTGATCGTCAATGATTCGAAAGCTCTTCATCGTGCTCCGAGCTGTTTTCTGAAGAAGATCTCACTCATTCCTTTCAATCTCCAGCTTTTTCTTAATAACATAGACTCGATTGTCTTACCGAATGCTGAATTAAGAATTAGCTGGCAAAATTTCTCCTGGAATTTATCTACGGCGGCTTTTTCTAGGCGGGTGTTCAGTTCGACAAAGGGTGCCATCAAGTGACTTTGGCGGAACTGAAGAACTTTTCTGAGGTGAGTTTTTTTCATTCTGAGGTGAGTTTTTACTAAATGCGACTTTTTAACGAGACGACCATAACTCGTTCACTTTGGCACTTATGCCTCGTTAATTTCATTTTCAACTAATTGAAAATGAGAGCAACCACGTTTCTTCCTCTTCTCTCGGGGTCACTCGAGCACACAATAGTGTAGCTTCTATCAAGATCAGAGACTCCGTCGCTGCTTGAGCCGTTCTCGCATAATCCCAGGGCGTAAGAACGTGGCTCAAGCATCAATTCTTCTAATTCGACTCTTTCAATTCCTGTAAGGGTCCTAAAATTCCAATTCCAAAATTCCACGGTTGCTGCCTAACCAAAACATTGTTTCGGGCCTTTCGCTCCTGTTTCCGATTCGTTTCTCCCATTGGTTTCATTGTATGCAGTTTTCTACAGGTAGCTTAGTGTCATTTTTGTTAATTATTGATGTCAGTTCCTAGACAAGTTCAAGTTTCAACGTTGGATGAACTTAAAATAGTTCTGATTCCTTAATTGTATCTAAAACTACCCTGAAACAACAACCTTGTGAAAACTGATGTCATCAGTCCAACTCAAAACAGTAAAGCATCAATCAGTGAAAACTGATGTCATCAGCCCAACTCAAAACAGTAAAGAATCAATATTTAAAACGTACATGTCTAAATCGAAATTATGACTCAGAAACTTCATTATTTTAAAACTGTTTAATTAATTTTAGAGGCTAGAAGTATTTTGTCCTTAATAGTAATTTAGAGGTGAACTGTGATTGGCTAATTTTTTAACATGATGGTTTAGAACCAAAATGTATGTGAATTATTCTAAATAACATTTGTAAATTGATGTAATATTGTCATTTAGATTAGTTTTTTGTAAAAATCCTGACGATGCACATAATTGCGAAAATGTTTAAAAGTTATTTTTTAGCAAAATTCTCTTCATAGTTGATATCTTTAATTGATTTTCCTGAGCCACAACGTGTAGCGTTAGTGGCCTATAACTATAAACTTTATTCTATTTTCTGGTATTGGCCTAAAAGCGCAGTTTCTTTTATTGAACTAAAACGGTAATTTCAAATGAATTGATATTCCTGAGCCAGACTTAGGTTGGAGCCGAACTTAGCAACGCCGGGTGTGGCATGAACAAACCCTCCTCGGAAAAAAAAACAAACTCGGCTAATTTTTTAACATGATGGTTTAGAACCAAAATGTATGTGAATTATTCTAAATAACATTTGTTTATTGATGTATTATCGTCATTTAGATTAGTTTATTGTAAAAATCCTGACAATGCACATAGTTGCGAAAACGTTCCTAAGCCACAGCGTAAAGCGTTAGTGGTCTACAACTATAAATTTTATTCTGTTTTCTGGTATTGAAAATTTTACATCTAAATAGTTTGAGAATGCGTTTAAATTGTAAATTCAAACAAACGTTTTTGCACATTTTTGTGCATCTTCAGGTTTTAAAATTCTAAAGTATCTGTACAAAATGATCACAGATCATAAAAAGTGTCATACACATCATAATTTCCAATTTTCAAAAATTCAACCAATCAAAACTTTACAAATTTTACTGAAATTATTGAACAATTTTTATGTAACAATTTTAAACATTTTGTCACAAATTTTTAAGAGTTTTCACGTTTTTTGTTTTTGCAATTTCGTTTTGTTGCTAATTTTCATGCTAACATGTTAATTATTTCAAAATTTTTTCTTGTTTTAGACAGAATTTTTCGATTCTGGAACTATAGCCTTAGGGTCAGCTACCTTCTTCTAAAATCGTCGCGCGTGTTAATTGCCGGTCTCTCTTTCCTAATGTGCAGCGCCTCTAATCTAAATAACTTGATGCTGCTGGACGCCTGGTCGATTATTTTCCATTTAAACTCGGACTTACCACTCTCACTACCACACTGCCGATTTCCAACCACAACTCAAGACTGAACACTTTTTTTTTATTTCTGTTCACTAGAAAAGGAGGATTTTAGAGAGGGCATACAAGTTTTCATTTTCCTCGTCGTGAATATTATCTGCGCATTGGTGATATCGCGCATTTTTTTTTGCTAATGTCTGACTGTGATTCCCCCTATATTGGACCATCAAGATGGGTGGTGAATCACTGCTATAATCAAAGGGCTTCTTTTACTTAGCCTTGTTCTTTTTGTTTTTGCCCTCCCTGATGATCTTTCCAAGGGCATGAGATGCACCCCACGACGACCAACTTCCCGGATATTGGTTATCCAACCACTTTTCACGGTTGATTTTCATAGCTTTATCATATTCTTGCCATGTTGACGTACTGCGGAAAACCCGGTGAACAAATCCTTCAATCACGCTTTTCTTGTACTGAAGGGGGCGCAGCTTCAAAAATTTAGTATGGTATTTGTATCTGTTTGTTTTGTTACCACCCACAGTTAATTTTCCTGCTTTTGTCAATGCTATTTTTTAAATCCAAAAATGCCAAACTTCCGTTTGTCTTTGGTGTCTCTTTTGTGAACTGTAACTTTGGATGTAGTAAGTTTGCAGCCCGTAGCACTTTTTCACGATCACCCTTCACTGTTCTCACTATATCGTCAACGTAACGGAGAAATAACTTCGCTTGCTGCACTGACTTATTTTCCTCTCTTGTTGCGATGCATTTTCTACAGTACCAGACGGAAAAACATTTCGGGAGTATACCTCGAAAGTGCAGTTTCGTACTGCTTCAGCCAAAGATTTGCTAAAATAACGGCAAGAGATGCCCCCCTTGCCAAACCATTTTTCGGAACGTACCATGTTTCATTGCACTTGAAATGGACTTGACTAACTGCCATGTTCAGCAGTTTCTTCATGGTTTTCCTAGCAATTGATGGTGGTTCAACTTGCTCATACAAATTTCTCAGAGCTATGTCTATTGCTTCTTTCAGTGGAAAATTTGTATACAAACTCTTCACATCTAGAGATATCAAAATTTCATTGGGCTCAAGATAAGTGCTCTCTAAGATTTCTCTCGCATCTAGTGAGTTTGTTTCGATGTTTGCGCCCTCAATTTTCTCGAAAAATTTTGCAAGAACCTTGTTCAAGTTATAACAAGAGCTACCAGGCAAGGAGAGGACCGGTCTTAATGGGGTTATGCACTTTAAGCACTTTCGCCAACCCATAAAGATTGGCGGGCTGCCCCCCAGTAGACCTCATCCTTGTGTAGAGATTCTCACTTATTTTGTCTTTTTTCCTGATAGCCAACAACTCCTTATTGATGTCTCTTTCTATCTTCAAAACAATCGCATCACTTGTTCCTTTACTTTTGCTGAATTGATTTGAATCTATTGTATCCGACAACTTGTTCTCATAGATGTCCTTCCTCATTACACAAAAATCGACGCCTTTGTCATACGGTACCGCAACTAATCCGTTACTCTTCAGATACTTTTGGGCCTTCTCAACAGTTAAGATCTCACAAAGGGCCTCCCCGGGGACTTTACGACTTTTGAGATCCGATAGAAAGATGTCAATGTCGGCAAGAAAGTGCGTCTCATTAAATTTGACCCTGACGGGATGTTTCGGCCCTAATGCCAACGCTTGTTGTACCAAATTTGGTAAATCAACATCATCGAGAGCTCTTACCGAAACCTCACCTTGCTTCCCTAGAGGTCGGTCTTGCCCGTCTGATACTTTCATTAGCTTCTTCTGATGGGTTCTTTGACTGTTTTTGTTTGTCTTTGTCCCCTAAGACTTAAGTATTTAATTACCAAAGGCTAAAACTTCTCATCTACACCCCACTGTACTGCGCCTCTCGCCCTTTCTAGTTTGACTTCAACGTTTTTCTCATCTGTCCTTGCCTTGTTTATCTCCGTTCTTAGAAGTTCAATCTGAAAAATGTGTATCGCTTGGTTCGAAAACACCCCAATTTCCGTTACCCTGAACCTCAAAAAATCAGGTATAATGTCGTTTTCTAGACAAACTCTCAAAAATTTAACAGGTTGGTGATAGTTGATAAATTTAACATATATGGACGCATAATCACGAACTATTTTCCAAATGAGTTTGTTTTTTAAAGTCAAAATCAAGATCGGAGGTGGGAGTACAACTGTGTTCATTGGTTTGCAGGCCACGAGGAGTGAACCTCCCGTGACACAAAGCAACACAAATAACACAAGTTTAAATTACCCTCTCCGTTGAAGCCTCCTCGTCAGTCGGACCAACAGTTTCCTCGCCTCTGTTCACCAGTCTTCTTTTCTCTGCCCTCCTTCTCAATTGAGATTTCTTTTTCGTGTTTGAACGAAGCTTGGACAAAACAGCTGGCAGCTTGTCTTGGTGTTCGAACACAATCCGCAAAGACTTTAGCTCCAGCTGGACGTCCTGGTGCAGTGCCTGATATTCGTTGACCAGCTCCGTTCTTCTCTTCCTCTTTGAAATGAGACACTTCGTAATAGGAATGAAAAGAATACCCGAGCTGATCAGCTGGTTCCTGATATCCGGTGTACCGTTTCTCTGACAGTATACAATTGCGCTGATATTGGTCAGTGTCTTCAGGATTTCTGTCAATTCCTCTGCAATGCAAGCTCTGCAATTGCTTGTGCGGTGACTGTTGATAGAATTATTGATGATGTCGTGCCACACAACCACTTGACGTTTTTCTGCTAGAGGTGCCCTGCAAAGTAGGCTTGCGAGTTTCTTCTGTGGGTTCGTGGTGTTCGAGTTTAAAGAAAGTCCCGGAATAGCCAAAATTTTGGGCAGAAATCGTTCTTTTTGCGGGTTGCTAAGTTGTTCCAGAATGTGGAAGAGGGAGCTAGCCGCTACAATGTAGACCATTTCAATTCTAACATGGTAAAATTCTAAAAGTTTTTTCCTCTAACAAGATTTCTCCACTAAAACAAGGAAAATTTTTTTAAATAACGTCTCCTTGTAGGAGAGACTGTAACTGAGAATTGGCTCGACGCCGTAGGGTTTCAAAATTTTACATTCGAACGCCGTAGGTGTTCAAAATTTTACAACTATGGAAAGTAATCGACCAGACTTCCAGCAGCATCAAGTTACTTACAATAGAGGCGCTGCACATTGGGAAAGGGAGACCGGCAATTCACAAGCGCGACGAGTTTAGAAGTAGGGAGCTGACACTAAGGCTATAGTTCCAGAATCGAAATATTCTGGCTAAAACAAGAAAAAAATTTCAAATAACTTACATGTTAGCATGAAAATTAGCGACAAAACGAAATTGTAAAAACAAAAAAGGTGAAAACTCTCAGAAATTTGTGACAAAATGTTTAAAATTGTTACATAATAGTTGTTACATGATTTCAGTAATATTTGTAAAGTTTTGATTGGTTGAATTTTTTAAATTTTGAAATAGTGAACTTTTTATGATCTTTGATCATTTTGTACAGTTAGTTCAGAATTTTTAAAACCTGAAGATGCACAAAAATGTGCGAAAACGTTTGTTTGAATTGACATTTTTAACGCTTTCTGGTATTGGCCTAAAACAGCAGTTTTTTTATTATTGAAATAAAACGGTAAATTCAAATGAATTGATATCCCTGAACCAGACTTAGGTTGGAGCCGAACTTAGCAACGCCGAGTGTGGCATAAACAAACCATCCTCGGAAAAAAAACAAACTCGGTTTTTGGAGGAAATTACGTTTTCCGAGAACTTTATTTGGGTTGCCAACCCAGTTCAAGAAAGTAACCTAAAATGATAACTTCCTAAAATGGACCTGGCAAGGAAATAACGAAATCAGTTTTTGAAAGTAATCGTGTTTTAATATTCTTAGACTTTTTTGTGGGGTTGATAACCCAATTAAAAACAGTAATTAAAATTGGCCTAAAACGTTAATTTAGGCAGTCTTTTGATAGTGGCCCAAAGCGGTAACGTTTTGACATTGTCCTAAAACGGAAACTCCAACAAAATTGATATTCATGAATCTCATTCAGATCAGATCTGAGCGTAGCAATGATCTAACTCAGTTCAAGGTAGTAGTGGCCTTGAAGGATAACTTCCTAAAACGGACGCGGTACGGATTTGAAGAACCCATTTTTATAAGGTTGCTAACCCATTTAAGAACAGTAAGTTAAAACTGACCTGAAATAGTATTTTAGTTAAAATTTTGTTTGTGGTCTAAAACGGTAACTTTTTGTTAGTGTTCGAAAACGGTAACTTCATCAAACTTGACGTCCTTGAACCACAATTAGATCGGATCTGAGCATAGTAATTCAGCGTGTTGCATAAATTAAACCCGCATTGATGTAGCGAACCCGGTTTTTCAAGGGAATTGCAATTTTCAAGTGTTTCGAGACCGTTGAAGGGGTTGACAACCCCAATCAAGACAGTAACTACAACTGGTGTTAAACGTTAACCTTACAAAAATTAACGTCCCTAACCCAATTCGAGGCGATAATTTCAGAATGCTTGATGTCTTTTAGCCACAACGTAGTGGTAGTGGCCTAAAACAGTATAATTCAGACAATCTTTCGAACGTGGCCTAAAACGGTAACTTCATCAAACTTAATGTCCCTTAATGACCACATTTAGATCGGATTAGAGCGCAGCAATGCAGCGTGTTGCATGAACTTAATCCCCAGGGACGTATCAAACCCGGTTTTCAAAGTTAATTGCGTTTTCAAGTTTTTCGACACTTTTGTATGGGTTTGCTAACCCAATTAAAACGGTAATTAAACTGGCCCTAAATATCACCTTATTACACATTATTACCTTAAATTTAAGTGATTAGCTTTGAGTACTATTACGAAGCTTCTTTTTCTTCGAATCGAACTCGCTAATAATAATGTTCATTCAAAATGTTATTTTATTTGGAATTTTCACTGTAGCATTGGAATATGCATAGAATCTGTTCTCTGCTGTGGTTGTGGCTAGTGTTTGGTACCTATTAAGATTCTGTGGCTAAGTGATTAGTGCGTGAGACTTAATCTCTAGGTCGCAGATAAGAATCTCAGATGCAACCGAGTTTTTTTTTGCTAATTCGAGGCTTCTTTTTTGTTTTCTCATCGCGCTCTATAGAGCTGCTTTTTTTTCTTCCTAGTGCTTGCGAAACGAAGCTTCCCCTCTGTGTAAAAAATGATGTCCTTAAGCCAATTCAAAACGGTAACTTCATAATATACGGATGTCCTTGAGCCCCAACGGGGTGGGTGTGGCCTAAAATAGTAATTTTCAGGCAGTTGTTAAAAGAAATTGCGTATTTCAGGTCTTCCGAGACCTTTATATGAGGTTGATTACCCAGTTCAAGGTAGTGGCCTGAAACGATAACTTCTTAAAACGGACATAACATTGCTTATGTTGTGATATGCCTAATTTCTCTCTAAATAAGTTTTCTGCGACAAGGTAGGAAATTCACGCTCTGCAAGTAAAAAAGCAGATATAGCGCTTAAAACGTGAATGACTTTTCTGTTTGAAAGTTGTTTTTGATATTTGGAATTCTTGGTGGAATAAAAATAAGCGATTGATCGAGTTTTCTCTAAATTTAGTTTCTTTTTCGGTTGGTTTTTTAAACGCCAATTTCATCATCGGCAGTTAGTTTTCCCAATGGCGTATTTTAATGGGAGACAGACGGGTGTAGCAAAGTTATCACACATAAAGGTGCAATCTTTCGCTGAGAGTGTTTCTTTGATATTTTCATAGAGGGTAGCTAAGATCATTTGCTTTCGGTCGATCTGAAAGTTTTGTTGAAACTACTAGAAAATGTTGTTCAATAATCAACATCTCGGAAATTCAACATCTCTACGAAGGCATCTCGGAAATTAAAAGCGTAAATTTGCGTATTTGTAACGCTTTTTTTCCGTCGGTTTTCCCAACTCGGTATTAATTGTAAAATGTTTCATTTTTTTGGTAGATGTTTTTGACTAAGTGCATTTCGTCTCTAAATTGCTGTCAAATCGCTTGCCATATGTTGTTTTTTTTTGGCGCAAGAGATGCCAATCTCCGCTTCGTCATTGTGCAAAAATTGAAACAAGTTAATCAGGCGGTTGCAAACATCTGGTATGCATGCCTTAATTACGGCGAACACTATGCTATAAAATTAATGAGTGCGTTAAGCTGGGTTGAGGGAGCCGATCATCTCGCTGGTAGTTTTATGATAACACTTCTGATGCATTTGCAGAGATTGGATGTTGAGGTTTCGCAGGTTTTGTAACCCTGTTGATCATCATCATCATGAGAATTATTTTCCTTCCTACCTCTGAAGTCGAGTGTTTGTCATTTCAGTCCTCAGAATATCAATGCGCTGATAAAGAGCAAGCAGAGTTGAAAATCCGGGATTTCAAAGACTGTTATTCTGGACCGAGTCATTTTGGTCGTGTGATGTCCTTTAAAATGAAATTGATTTCATTTGTCCGTGAAAATTCGGGAACAATTTTTGCTCTTGACTTGATTGCATCATTGTTTTTGGACAGTATAGGAGGAATATTTATTTTATTAGCTTTAATGAAGTGCAATGCTCTCGATGTTTTCGACACAAGATTAGCAACAGAATGGGCGCAGTTTTCTGTCGGTCGACTTGAATCAATGATTACTTTCATGACTAATACGCCTATCGGCCTTAAATTAAACTTACCACTAGCCAATTTTCTCGGCCAGTTGTTTTTATATCACTTGTACGTTTGGCTGACTTGGGTCAAATTGCTGCAACCGATGTTACCTTTTCTGCTTTATGGTGGTCTAATTACATTGATATTGGGTATCTCTGTTTTCACATCATTATTGTTTGATTTCTTCCAAATCATGACTCTACATTTGTTCTGCTTCTATTTGTATGCTGTCAGGATGTACGCTTTTACTTGGAAGTCGCTGCAATCTTTATGGTTACTGTTTAGAGGCAAAAAGTTCAACCCGAACAAAAAACGAGTCGACACTCAGGAATACGAAACAGATCAATTCTTACTGGGTAGTTTAGTTTTCACGACCTTCTTGTTCTTGTTTCCTACCATAGCAGTGTTTTACTTTGTATTCGCTATAATTCAATTAGCTTTTTCTGCAGCAAAGTATATTCTGTTTCAAGCTGCTACAGTAATTTATCAGCCTTATATAAGTTTCTTGTATCAGTTTGCGTATCCAGACAGCTATTATACAGCTGTGTATGTAGAAACAAAAACGAAGAGTGGGAAATACGAATTTAAAAGGAAGAAAGCAACAAAGTTACAAATTTTAAGATGCTTCTATAAATGTTTACCTGCTGTATGGTTTCCAGTGTCGCCGATGAAAACTATGAGCAGCTGGCTGACAAACATCGCCTTCGGATCATCCATAGAATTTTGACATAATACTTGATAGCTTCTCAAAAATGGACAGACAATATTACAAAAAGTTCAATGTACACAAATAAACAAGCGTTAGGAAATCCGCATTTTGTTTTGCTCAAAATTTCAGTTTTGATTCCTGGACCTGCAATAATGCCAGTATAAGAGCAATCAGCCAGATATGAAACACTGTCAGCTTCAAAACTGTTTAATTGTCGTAAGTAGTGGATGTTGGAGGTGATCAGGGGGTCCCTGGTGACCCACATGTTTTAAGATAGGGAATAGAACATCCGGTCACCCAGTTATTTATAAACATTGGGTATAGAGTCTACAATGTATTAAGTTAGAGAATATAATATTACTGTTTGTGTCATGGTAAGATAATGGTAAAAAAGTATATATTTTTTGGTTTTTGTGTAGAAATCTTAAGTTTTTTTGGAAAAAATCTTGGTGCGCGTTACCTAATTGGTAAATATCAATACCTAATTGTGTGTAGATTGTGGAATGAAGGTGTTATAGTTCGTTTTTTTTCAGAATAAGTCAATAATAAGAGTTTTTGCACCAAAATTGAGATTTTTTTTTCATTTTTTTGAAAAATTTCAAAAATTTAAACACGATAAGATTTGATCTAATTCGAGCTAGGTTGTGCGTTTTGTACTGCTCAGAATCCTAATAAGAAAGCTAATAATAGCAATACACGTACCAAAACATCAGAGTTCTCCGAAGAATCATGAAAATAACCATAATTTTTGAAAAAGTGTATTCATTTTAGACTCAGTATCTATCCAAAATTTTTTATGTTACACCTTTCATATATATGCTTAGCTGGTTTTCTGTCTAGCTAAATACGACGAACTTATTTAAGAGCCTCAATTCAAATGATTCAATGAGAAAAGTTCATGATTCAACTCTTCCTCTGTGTTTTTCTCAAAATTCAACCAAGTTATATACAAAAAACTAGAATTTCTGAGAGGTATTTCTCGTTAATTATATTCAATTTTAGATCATTGAGGTGAAATGAACGTTTTAATGTTATACTAGAATGTGGATGAAATTGAACCAAAATTGATCACTATCTCTCTTTTGCTTTTACTTAATTTTTCATGATTTTTTGTAAAAATTTTTGTTTTAAGGCTATTTCTGCTTTATATAGGTTCTCGCTTTTGAACTCATTTTACAGGAAAAACTAATCAAAACTGGAGAGTTTAAGGGGAAAATAGTATCAATTGAACAATCAATTTGATGGTAGTGGTAAAAATAGAACTGCAATCATCTAAAAATTACTGTATTTTGTATATGTGTACATCTGGCAGAAAAAACCTATTGTTCAGTTGCTACTGTAAAATAGTCTTAAAATCTTTTTTTTTCCTGATTTTTGTCCGAAGTTTCTGATTTTTGTCTGAAAATTTTGAAAGTAGAAATACGCAATGAAACCCAGTTTTTAAATTCTGCTTTATCTGAAAGCTTTCGAAAGACCATTTTTTAAAATAAAAATCCAGGTATAAGCTGTATCAATTGAACTAAATCTATGAAACTAAATGGAAATTAATTCAGCAAAAACTCTACAGTTCCACCTAATTTTCCTGTTGAAATAAAATTGAAGCCAATCAGAACAAAAGTACGAATTTTACAGTGTGTCTTCAAATCTCGTCTTGTTAATTATCATATCAATTGAGAGTTTATACATCTGATTCTGTTAAAATTATCAGTTTGCTGAAGAAATTCCAGCAAATCCTTAATTATTTTTCTAAAAATTTTTACGCAACGGTTTTTAAAGCAAAATTATTTTTGTGTAAATCTTGAAAGCAGGTTTTTGATTCATGTTTTATCTATTATCTTCCATAAGAACTATTTTTGCTTGATTTGAATAAAAAACATAGTGAAAAAACTGTATCAATTAACCGAACTTTTTTTGCTTAGGAGTTTTGTTTACTTCAGAAAACGATCCTTAAACCATCTGAGTTTTAACAAATTTTACTTAATTCATCAAATGATAACAAAATTTCCAATAAATTACGCATAATTACGTTTTTTATGTTGGTTTTTTTCTCAAGCTATAACTGATAACCTGAATTGAAGCAAAATGATATCAAAATTCCTAAAGAATTAAAATGAATTTCTATTTGACTAATTTTTTTTTCTGGTTTAATCTTTTTTCAGTTTTTACGCTTTTATCATCGAGCCTTTTAAATTGGAATTTAGAGTTTTACCTGGTAAACAATTTGTATTACAAAATCACTTAGTCATTTTCTTATCCAATTTTCGGAATCTCATTTTTTGAACTTTCGAAATCTGTGCTTTCTTCAATTCATAATTTCTGAACTTTCGGAATCTGTACCTTAATCAACTAACTAACTAACATTTTTTTGGTCATCTGATTTTCAAGTACCGTTCCGTATGATTATTTTAAAATTGACTGTCAATTTTTCTAATTCGATTCGGTATATTTTCAGTTTTGCGTTTTGAATTTCTGAACTTTCGGAATCTATACCTTAATCAACTAACTAACTAACATTTTTTTGGTCATCTGATTTTCAAGTACCGTTCCGTATGATTTATTTTAAAATTGACTGTCAATTTTTCTAATTCGATTCGGTATATTTTTAGTTTTGCGTTTTGAATTTCTGAACTTTCGGTATCTATACCTTAATCAACTAACTAACTAACATTTTTTTGGTCATCTGATTTTCAAGTACCGTTCCGTATGATTTATTTTAAAATTGACTGTCAATTTTTCTAATTCGATTCGGTATATTTTCAGTTTTGCGTTTTTTCTTATTCTGTTCGTTTGGTTATGAAGGTTTTGGTTATTTTTTCATCCCTAACGGTGTCTGCCAAAGTGTTGTCGGCTTTGTTACTTTTTAGAAGTGTTGTTTCGAGCCTATTTCTAGCGATAAGCAAGGGAGTTGCTTAAATATTCCGAGTTTTTGGGTTTTTTTTTTAAATCCACGACGACGATTTTTCAGTTTTGTTGCATCAACCATCATTGCCTGTTAGAAGAACTGTATATAGGATTGAAATTTTAATGCTAAACCGTATTTTGTTTTATCTTACATCTGAGTTTATGAATTTTAAAATTATCAATGTCGTAGAATTACTACCAAACATTTTGGTTGATAGTTTTTTAGGCTTTAATATGCCTGCAACTAAAATTCTATTAGGAGTTCGTATTCAAATTACAGCTGGTTTTGGTTTTTTAGTCGGTCAACATTGCTGCATGTTGATTGATGATTTTAAATGGGTGAGCTTAAAATGAAATTTTCAGACGCTCAGGCCTCGAAGTTTTGGAGACCAGTTTTTTGTCGAAAAAGTAAGTCTGTTGGTCAAAATCTTGGCGTTTCGTTTGTTGTTTAGATCAGGATGACTGCATGTTGATATATCTCTGCTTGGATTTGCGAACTCACAGAATAATCATGAGACTCGCTGTCATTTTTGTAAAGCTGAATTATTCATAGCATTTAGAACCCTAAATTATTTCGCGTTCGGTGTGAAGCCTCTTCTGGGCATGGTGAAGCTTATTCTGTTCGTTTCGGTTTGAAGATATTGTTTTTTTTTCATCCCAACCGTTGTCTGCCCAAGTTTTGTGCAGCGCGTTTATTTATGTCCCGGATAAAACTGTCTGAAATTCAAAAAGTGTCCAAGACATTGGCTTCCCAGATAAAATTGATGTCGTTTGAAGAGCGATAATAAGCTTTCATTTCAGTTTGTGCTGGATGCTATGCGAATCTTGAAATTTGATGTTTCGAAATTTCCTGTAGCTCAAACTTTTTTGACAAATTTTTCGGCTGTTCGGGCGTCTATAAAATTTTTTTGACTTCGTTACCGATTCATAATTCTTGCCTTACTTGCTTACTGCAAGCAATTATAAATGTTGCTCACGCTCAAATTTGATTTTTTTGCGCTTGAGTCTTTTTTGTTTTCTACTTAATTTCTGGAGAAGGAAAACTAAATAATGGTCCACTAATCTTGTTCAGAAAGTTGTAACAGAAAATTCAATTGTATGTTGAGTTTCACTAAAAATTATTTTCGAAAACTGATTGAAAAGTTTCTTCGTTCCAACAATCTCGACTGAGCAGCAAGAAATATTTTTCTTCCAAGCGCTTAGGCGTCAAAAAGTTGTTCGGCTGCATTTCATGTCGTGGGATCCTTTTTAGAGTTACATACTTTCCAATGCCAGGTTTTTTCCTGTGCAACAAATTCGTCTGCAAACGAAATACTGGAAGTTGACTGAATTTTACAAAAAAAAATAGCGAAGTCATTTTCTGTTCACCACTTCGCTCTTGCCTGCGATAACAGAAATAAAAGCTTTCTCTATTTTTTTCGGATTCAAAAATGGCTGCGTCCAAGTGATAAGTTATCGATGGATACTCCATCATTCTTGAATCATTTTCTCAATTTACATTTTCTGATTTTTGGAATCTGTACTTTCGTCAATTTACAAACATAGTTTGAGCAAATTGCTTGACAATTTAGCTAAGCGATTCGGTATGTTTTCATTTTTTGTTGCTTTTATTTCTCCTATTTCAGCCATTTTTTATTTTATTTAAAATTTTTTTTTTCAGAATTACTTTTGCCGTTTTATCGCTCGTGTTTGCAAAGTCCAGCTTAGCGTCTTTTTGAAAAAAGTTTGACGACTTTTGCTATGTTTTGTGAATTTCGTTGCAGGTATAATGAAGTTCGGATAAACCAGGATTTTTTCGATTTCAACATGTTTTTTTGAAGTTATCGATTCGTGTTTTGATTTTTTGAAGTCCTTCTTTGTTTTTGCTTCTTCCTCGAGACATGTATATTTTAAATTGCGCAGAAGTCTGTGTTTTTGTTGTCTTACGGTGTGTTTAGATCACTTCAACCTTCAATAAAGTCAAGACTTCAACCAAGTCGAATGAGACGACGTTTTATTTTCAGTTCAAATGGGTGTAACTTGTTCTTGTGGGCTAAGGGACTTGTTCAAGTCGTCAACTAGCCAGAAGTATGAACAGAAACCGCCTGATCAGCAGCAGCCCCCTGTAGATCCCACTCTACAGAGACAGCTGCCCCACCCATCCATACCAACAGTCGCTCCTGCTATTCCAATTATCAGACAAACGAGTAAAGTTCCCACCTTTATTTTTAAGAGCCAATGAACGTAATGAACACTCTTAATATAGGTCTTAGTGATTCGGCTCTTTTTTCTACCCTCCTCTCCTCTCCCCTCCCCCCCCCCCCCCCCGCATCTGCGGATTTTCACTGCTAAACTATTTGCTCTCCTTGTCCGATTGTTATGAAAGTTAACATGCGGACTAATTAGGCCATTGCAAGCATATTTGGACTTCATACTTAACCTTGCGCAACCACCAGTTAAAGAGCCGGTGATTTTTTTTGTTCATCCGGTGATTTTTTTTTGTTCATGCTCAAATTTCATTTTCCGTTGTTTTACATCTGATTTCCTTTTAAGTTCAGTTCACTTCCTTTGTTAAAAAGAAGGCATAATCGACTATCGAAGAGCGAGTGTGTAAAGGTCACAAAAAACGTGATCGACTTCTAGTTTTGAAAGTGGAAGTTAATTTTCAAATTTCCCAGCGGATTAATAAATACACCTATAGACCCAGTTCTCTCAAATTGAGTGAATTTCATCAAAAAAAATTAATCATAATTGTTCTTGAAATTAAAAGAGCTTTGATGTCATAGATTTTTTAATTCAAGTTTCGAACGTTGAAGCTTGTCTAAAAACAAGTCAGTGTTTTTTTATTGTTTCCTTGCGATCGTTGACGCTTTTCCAACTGTCTGTTCGCTATGTTATAAACAACAAATTATAAAGGGAAAGATCCATTTTTTGTTAGAATCTTTTTAGAATGATCTGGTTGTGATTTCAGTACCGCCGCAGACAACAGAGTTGAGGGCAATTTTTAGCTTCACGGCGGAAAATTCATCCACCGGGTCCAGTGAAATTGACCTCGTGCGAAACAGAGTCTACGATTTGATCGCTTCGGAGTTAGTAAAATAATATTTATAAATATAAATGTGTGTACAGGGTAGCCATGCTGATTTGGAAGTCAAAGACCTGTGTTTTGACCTAATTTTAAGTCGTTGATGTTTCAGTTATTTAGGAGCTTGAAGGAAACGAATGTAGTGAACTTGCAATGTTTTGGTTTAGTTTGAATGTCCGAGGTTCGGTGGAAGAAGAATTAATTTCTCATCGTAACAGTTATGCACAATTAAATATTACAGAATAATTTCACACAAGTGAGATTTAGTGTACTTGAAACCTTTCTTTCCTGTAAACAACTTTTTTTTACAAAGCTGTAAGAAATTTCCCTACTGTAGTAAAATTCGTCAGTTTTCAAAATGATTTCTATTTGCCTTTGTGATATTTTTCAGTGATTTTTTTTTCATGTACGGGTGTTTTAAGAAAATTTCTGATTGGTCGCTTATTGATACGTGACATGGGCCTACCAATTTTTGTCGGCTTGTTTGACGCTCCGTAAGTCTTAATTCAGTGCTGAAATAGCGCTAGAAATTTTTGTTTTTCTTGACATGTTTCTCTTAAAATTTGCTTCATCCGAGCCAAATTAAGACTAACTTCAAATTTTGATAGATCGTTTTTTTTCGACCTAGTCGCTCTCGTTTCAGTTTCTGCCGGATAGCTTGCCAATCTTTGTTTCTGATGTATGTGTTTAATATGAAGGTGAATATTGGCATGTTTTTATGGGTTTATCGAAAAATTTTAAAGCAAAACGCGTGGAAACTCTGAATTAGAGAGAGTTTAAAACGGAATCATTTTCTGGGTTACATAGCAGTATTTAGACAACCGCGTATTCAGACTGGTCAGTATTTAGACAAATACTGTTTCAACCAATCAGAATCGAGACAAGGAAGAAATTAACAAATAATTATTATTTATTTTGGATTATTTATGTCTTTTCTCGATTCTGATTGGTTCATGCAGTATTTGTCTAAATACTGACGAGTCTGAATACGCGGTTGTCTAAATACAGGCTGCACTCCATTTTCTGGTACTAATGAGCGTTCAATTTTAGCATTGAGGAGTGGTTTTTGGTGCAGTGTAAAACCACTTTCAATAAAGGATTCGCACCAGCTAAGTACCTGCAGCCAGCCAATTTGCCAGTCCAGCCTGAGTAAGTTAACTGAGAACTCAATTGCTTTCTATCTTCCAAACTAACTTCTTGTAACTATAATTACGCTTGCGATTAGCAAGTGTTATCTAACCCTCTGCTTTTTGTTTTAATCAGGTGCAATCGTGTACTTCGTGTTTGTATTTAATCTGTTTGGAATCTTTCATCTTTCGACTGCTGTCGACCTGAACTTGTAAAGAAGAACTGGCGCTAGGAAATTGTCAGGCAAGTCTGATAAGTAAGCTCACTTTTCTGCTGAGAAATAAATAATGTTTGATACCTTAAACTTATCCATTATAAAACTTTTTTTTATACATTTATAGGTACCAACTGGCAAAAATATAAAGCTAGCAATAATTTCAATTCGCAATAATAGACAGCTCGCAAATTTTAAGGAAAGCAACAACAAATTACGAATATTTTCAAAATTAGTTTAAAAGACGTCATTGGCAGGTAGCAACCGCTTGATCTGTTGCGGTTGTAATCAGCACCATTGTCATGTTTCGCGTAAATCAGTGGTTGCAGCTAATCTATTTTTTTGTTCCAAAATTGAAGAATATGACGGAATATTGGTGCTCGGCTTGGCGCTTTTTTCTTCAGACAATATTCGACCGACGATTTTTCTAAGTAGCTTATTTTGAGACAGGACTTTTAAAAGTCAGCTGAAATTTATTGAGGCCTTGAGATTAAATTAAAAGGATATTTCTCTTGCTACCGACGTTTCTCTATGTGAAATTGTGGAAGTTTGAAAACTGCCAATTTGAGATAATTTTAACGCGTATCGTCAGCGTTGATTGAATCGCGCTCAAATTCACTTAGAATTGAACATAAAATTGTGTTATAGTATGAACTATCTTTTTTTTCCAACCTAATTCGCAAATATTGTTGCGATAAAATGTGCTTATTTTGAAAGTGTTCATTTTGATCGATAACCAGCTATTAGATACAGTCAATGCTAAGGATATCAATACAGACTATTATTGTTTCGGCATTTCGTAACAAAAGTAGCGGCATTTCGTAACGAAAGTAGCGGAATTTGTGCTCGGGTTGTTTTTTTTCTTCAGACATATTTCGACTTTTTAACTAGCCATTTTTGATGGGATTTTTTTAAAATATCATTCAAAAAGTATTGTTGTTCTGAGCTTAAATTTGGAAAGATATTTTGCCTGTGATCATTTTTCTTAAAGTTATGGGGGTTTAAAAATTGCCAATTTGTGACAACTAATGCGCGATATATTTCGCGCTATTAACGCGTAAGCGGAGATTTGATCCGTCGGAGAAATCGTTCCAAATTGGTTGAAGGAAGCTTATTTGCCACAGTTGATTTGTTACTAGGAGCGAAATTTATCTCTTTGTATTTAATATGGCGTGTGGGTGGATGATTTTCACAAAAAATCTCAAATTAAAAAAAATCATTTTATTCAAGTACATTTATTTTGTTTTCGTGTTATTACTGCTCCATAGACTGCTCTATAAATTGAGGCATGTTAGTTGGTAATTTTTTTTTCAAATAAACTGGTACTGCTAATGCGTCACTTAAGAAGTTTTGTAGGCTCAAAGTTTTACTCATTCAGTTTTCGTTCATATTTTTGCTTGTTTATGCGAAGTGCAACTTTGCCTCTGTGTTCAAATATTGCATTGATAGACGCATAAATATTGCATTGAAGTATAACACTTCGTACTTTAACAATGCGTGTGCGGGAAGATAAAATGTTTGAAAATTTCATTGAAAAATTAAAATCAGCAGACCTATGAAAAACAGTAGGACAATCAGGGCTTTGCTATAATACGAGCGGTCGTCTTTGTTCCGGGAAGGAAAGAGCAAAGACAGCTCGTATTAAGTAGAGCTATGAAAAGGCAGTAGGAACATTCAGGGCTTTGCCATGATACGAGAAGTCTTTTTTTTAGGCAAGTAAAGAGCGAAGACAGCTCGTATTAGATTGAAGCCCTCAATTTTTCGTCGTGCGTGTAGCATCCAAGAAATAGTTTTCACTCAAAAATAAGTAAAATTTTCTATTTTTATCAGACAATACTGAATTTGATGTAATTTGAATCTGATGTAATTTTCGAAATATATCAAACATGAATTTGGATTTTTGAGTAACAATTGAGACAATCTTCTAAAAGTCTAATCGAGTGGCGAAAATGATCTGAAAAGCAAATAACCAAGTTCAATAATCTAGAGTAAAACAATTATTTTTTGTATATTATACGCTATACAATAGGCGGATTATACAACTTTTTTCATTGAACAGACTGATAAGGATCTCAAATATGACAACTTGTAACAAAAGGCAACTCGTAACAAGGATAGCCGGTTACTTTGCAAGTAGCATAGAGTGTCCCGACCACAGTCTTAAGAAAAGAATTTTTCAAATAAGTGACTTTTTTTTTAAATTACTGTCGTTTGTTCTGCGTGGTGTGATGAAAAGATCTGAACGACAAAAAATAACTGAGGCATATTCGACCGTCATAGTAAAATAGCCCAACTTGAAAACAGCTTTTGCAGTAAATGACTAAAAACGAGAAAAAATTTTCAAACTTTTCAAAGCTTTTGAGAAAGGTTTTGAATTTTGAAGTGTTTCATTCCCACATTGGCGCTAAAAAGTCCAAAAACAATCTTTACTTAAGTAAAACTAAGTTTTCACGGCTTAAATTAAGCTATGAGCCTGCATGCTCACGTTATTAGCTTGAAATTAGACCAAAAATCAAAAATTTTAATTTGATTTTTCTCGATACTGAATTTTGTAATTTGAGAATTTTGTATTTCAGAATTTTGTAATGTCGTTAGAATCACCACTAAAGGTGCTTTAATATGATATATCATTCGACCCATTCCGATCATTATTCGTGGTGCATGATTTTGCGTGGAAAACAAAAAAAAATAAACAAGGATAGCCGATTACTGCAAGAAGCACGTAGTTCCGACCATAGTCTTTAAAAAACTGCAAGAAAAAGCTAATGAAGTTTTTTGCGTGGAGTGATAAAAATCTGATGTAAACCTATATTTTGGGCATATTTGACATTATAATAATATAGGCAAATTGGACAGAAACTTTAAAAAAAAAATGACTAGAAAAAAACTCAATTTTTTTTTGCAGAAACTTTTCCAAGTTTTCGAAGTTTTTGGCTCCCAAAATGGAGCTATAAAACTCCAACAGCTTGATTTTTATACTTGAAGTTAAGTTTTTAAGGCCTAAATTACGCAAAATTAAGCTGGTGTATGCCTGATCGCTCGCTTTAATCGCTCGAAATTAGACGAAAAATCATAAATTCCAAACCGGTTTTTCTCGACACTGGAAAAATTTTGGAGTTTTTAAATGTTGGTCCAATCAAGACTGAAAGGGTTTCAATATGATATATCACTCAACCCAGTCCGATGATTGTTTGTGGTACCTGATTTTGCGTGGAAAACGAAAAGCAAAAAAAAACTAAAACAAAGTTACCCGGATACAAAGTTCCTCCCCATTTTCAATGGTCGGAACAAAAAAAGTTAATTCGAATTTTGTTTCGAAAGCAACATTTTGCTGACAAACAAGAAACTACGCTTGCAATTTTTTGAGCCTAAAAATGTTTTGAAGCTCAAAAGTTCCACGAACACAATTTTTGATTTTTTTTTCACTAGATGTTTTCACTTCTTTCGTCAATGACTTTCGTCTCATTTTCTGTCGTCTAGCTTGCCATGCCATATTTTTAAAGTATTGGGAGGGGCTGCGAAGCTTCGGTTCGCCTGTGTTGAACTTTTAAAAGTAATTAAATTATTTAATTTAGCGGAAGTGCATTGGAGTGGAGCAGAATAAGCGCTCGCTACTTACAAATGCCGCGTTATAAACTAATTTTCAAACCCTACGAGTTGCTGCCTTTAAGCTTTGCCAGTTTTCTTCTGCAACGAATTGTTTTTTGTTGCGAGTTGTCGCTGTGCCTCTCAAAATGCCTTTGTAAATAGCGTTTGAATTTTCAGCTGGTTCTTTGAGGATATGGACAGAAGCAAGGCTGTTGAAATTCTGCAGCTGACTATGCACACCAAGGGCAACTACATTATCAGGAATTCTTCGAACAGGCCGAGTAAGTTTACATTTTGGATGTCAAAATTGAGCTTTGAAAAGAAAATTCGACAATGTAATTCAGTAATAATGTCAATTTTCAAGCGTTTCCATCAAGTATATTAAGTAAAGTTTTTCACATGAGAAATAAATCAATTTCTTTCAAGGTTTCATGCTGCTGGTAGCCTTCGTGCAGTTAGCAGGCGAACTTGAATGAAAGGCTAAAGAAAGAAAATTTAATGCGAAGAAATTAATCTTCAAGCTGTTTTTGTTAGTTTTCGTCGAAACTCAGAACTGAACTGTAGGCTCTGGAGTTGATTACATAATATTGTTTAGATTGCTTTGCCTTGTCGCTGAGATGTTCGGAGGACGACCCCTATGACAGAGGAGCCATTAAGCATTACATCATAAATATTGATTCTCAGAATCAGTATTTCTTAAATGAGAAGAATCGATTTAAAACAATGGACGAGTTTCTTTCCCATTATTCCAGTGAGTGAACGAACAGTACGCTTAGTTGATTATCTGTCGCAGCATGAATTTCAGGAATGAATATTCATCATTTTCCCTATTTCGTAGGTGATGACCTTTTCGATAAGCAAGGCTATTGCAATGGGTACTAGACTTTTTTTCTCGTAACTCAGTTTGTTCACGAATGTTCAAAATTAGAAATGGTAAATTCCTGTTTGATAAAAAACAGGTAGTATGAAAATGTATGGGATCGGGGTTTTTAAAAAAAATTTTGAAACGCTTTGGAAAAATTTTTACCTTACCCCCCACTTTCTACAGCCTTCGAAAAAGTGTGGGGGGATTTTTGACCCATATTTATGTTTTTTTTAACATTTTCTCGAAAACTACCCTCTCAAATCGGAGTTTTTGGTTTCAATGGGTAGAACAGGTTGTGGGAAGCTCCCCGCATTAGCGGCTACGGCCGAATTTTAAAACTATTTTTTGAACCTTACTGACTGTTCGAAAATTACCCTCCCAAATCTTAGGTTTTAGTTTCAATCGAAAGGACCTATTGCAGGACGAAAAATCAAATTTACGATTTTTTAAACCGTTTTCTGAAGCTTCAACTTTTTTTTCGAAAACTGCCCTCCCAAATCGAACTCAAAATACTTCAATTCCTATCTTTTATCTATTTAAATTCGGGCTTCCTTATCTCGCCACGTTTAAGCTTTTTCAACGTACTATTTTTGCATGTTCAACGAAAGAATTTTTTCACGTTTAAGCGATATCTATATTGCAATGTTAAGATTGTTTTTCAATTTTCCATTTTAAATTCAGTGTTTATTTCATCGAGTTCAGGATATTGTCAGGGCTGTAAATTATGAAAGCCCAAATCTTTTTAGTTAAAGAGATACGACGATTTTTGTGATTTTTCTCAAATTTTTTCAGAAAGCTTAAATATCGCGATGGTTGTGAATTCACACTTAACCTTTTCTGACAATTGCGGTGAGAGTTGAATGAGCTCTTTTACAAAATTGCCGTTTCGGTGATAGATATTTTTTCTCGCAATTTAGACCACGCGGGTGGGATGGAGGTTCCGCTGATGGCCCCATGTGCTAAAGAGAAGCCAATGGTGCCGAACCGTATTAAGCGAGACATGTCTGGGTTGTCTCAGATACCTCCAGAGCAACTCAGATGGCTGGAGAAGTTGGGGAAGGGGTGCTTCGGAGAAGTCTGGAAATGTAAGTGCCTTGAGAAAAATAATGGTTTGCTTACAAGTGATATCATGATATGCAAAATTATGGGATCTCTTCAACTATTACCCCCCATCTCTTTAACTAATACCTCCCCCCCTAGGTTACCTAGTTAGCCTTGCGATAAGCAAGGTTATTAACAAATTGCTGCTCTTATCAAAAAAAAACTGGATGGTTACGCATATGTGAATTTTGTACCTAGTAACGAATCTCCTCCTGCGAAGGGGCGGTGGGTGAGATAGTTGTTGAGATCTAAATGCTGTAAGCACTTTTAGTTTTCTTACCAAGTCACCATTTGAGAGTGCTATTAAATTATTATCTAGCTTTTTTGAGACCACATATATTCTACATCATTGGTCATGGAAATGTAAAAAGATGCACAAATTGAGTTGGGAAGCCGTTTTGAAGAAGTTAGTTGATATTGTATAGTAGAATAACAGTAGACATCATTTCACATTGATTTTTGGGCTTTTCTTGTTATACAACTATCACCATGGGGTTAAGATGATCGAGAGCCGACTTTCGGAAATATTTAAAAGTGAGTTACGTCCAACTTATTATGTGGAGGTCTGTTACTAGTATTTTTCAAATTAAAACCCTTGTGTTAAAGATAAGTTTATCGGAAACATGTTTAGAGGATACTCCGCAAATTTGGATGCCGCTAAGTCGCCAAATGAAAACAAGGATAGCCGGTTACTGCAATTAGCACAGCATGTTCCGACCATAGTCTTTTAAAAATACAACAAAGTTTGTTCAAATTATTGTCGCTTTTTTCAGCGTGGTGTGATAAAAGGAACTGAACAAAAACACTAAGGATTAGACATATTCGACAGCCATAGTAAAATATGAAAATTGAAAAACAATCTTTGCGGAAAAGTAACTTAAAAAAAACTAAATAAAAAACAAAACAAAGTTTGCAGTTTTTTGAATTTTTGAAAATTTTTATTCCAAAAAGGAGATAAAATAATCAAAGTAAACTAACGTTACTCAAGTAAAACTAAGTTTGTACATTTTAAATTAAGCTGTTGTAAGCTTCTAAGATAAGAATGCTCGCTCGCTTTATTCGCTCGGAATAAGACCAAAAAATCAAAAACTGCAAACCAGTTTTTCTCGACACTGGGCAAAATTTAAGTTTTTGGACGTGTGTTTCAAATCACGTCTGTAAGGGCTTGAATATGATATATAACTCACTCCAGTCCGATGATTATTTTGTAGTACCTGATTTTGCGTGGAAAACAGCAAAAAAAATCAAAACAACCTAATTTTCAATGGTCGGATTAATTATTAGAGGTACTTTTCAAATACCTTGGCTTTGGTTAAACAACTGTTTCAGGATCTAATTGCGTATTTTGCAATTTTCGTGCAATTTTTTTGTTCCAACCATTGAAAGTGGGGAGGAATTTGTATTCGGGTGTGTTTGTTTTTTTTTTCGCGCAAAATCAGGTACCACTTATTATCATCGGAAAGCGTTGTGATATCAAATTAACGCCATTTCAGCCGTAATTGGAACTACATTAAAAAAGATTCAAAAAGCCGCCCCAGTGTTCTTTCAGACGTGATTCGAACGACATAAAAAGTTCTTGAAAGGTATTCTCGTCGAAAAAAACTACTTTCAGTTCAATTTCGAGCGAGTAGAGCAATCGTGTAACGTTCGCTATACAAAAATTTAACTTTTATTAGACTTTTACGCTAAGAATAGTTGCTTCTTTACACAAGGAAAGCTTGTGTGATAGTATGAACCCTTTTTTCCAACCTACGTCGCAAATTTCAGTTTTCATTTTGAAAGTTCATTTTGATCAATAACCAGCTATTAAGTAAAGCCAATGCTTTTTTTTCAAGTTTTCTCAGTTTTTATGTTTGACTTTTATTTTTGAAGACAATTGGTGTCGATTTTGTCTTGTTCACTAACTTCTTATGCGTTTGTGTTGTCCTCACAGCATGCCCTAAAAACGAATAATTTGAAGGAAAAAATGAAAGAAGTTTTTTTTTAATGAGCGCGGTCCGAACATTCTGTGCTACTTGCACATCAATCCTTGCTTACTTTTCTATTTGTTTTGAGGCAAAAGACGCAATTCAGTTCTGTAACTGTTGTTCAATTAAATTTTCTAAAAAGATTCGACGTGCTTAAACACACTGTATGAAAACAAGTTGCAGAGTAATCGATGTTTGACATCATCTTTTTTCTGCGAAAAACTTGCAACATAGTAAGTTGTCATTATAGACTAGTCGTTACTGCTAAACGCCATTGCACAATTCAAGTTTTGTGGCCACTAATTTGCCAAACCGCTTATTAAGAGTCATGAACGTAGTGAATACTCTTATATAGGCCTTGGTGATTTTTGTTCCGACCAATGAAAATGGGGAGGAATTTTGTATTCGTGTGTTAGTTTTTGTTTTTTTCCTCAAAAAGTCAGGCACCGCAAATCATCAATAGACTGGGTTGAGTGATGTATCAGCTTAAAGCCCTTTCAGTCGTGATTCAACCGGCATTAAAATTTTTCACGCTGTCGAAAAAAAAAACGATTTAAAATTTATGATTTCTTGCCTAAATTTGAGCGAGAATAGCGAGTGAGCAGGCTTAATTTGTTTTTCAACCGAAAGAAAAATTCACAAATAAATATCGGAATGGTAAGAATGATGTATCATATTAAAGTTCTGTCAGCCCTAATTCGAGCGACATTAAATAGTTTTCAAAAAGTGGCTTAAAGTTTTTGTTCAATTCGAGCGAGCAAAGCCAGCGAGCAGACCTTTAACTGAAGGATAGGTCATGAAATTTTAGTTCTACCTAAGAAAAAAGATTTGAAAGTTTATTCAGCGCGGTTATTGTAATAAAAACTTCAACAATTCCAAAATTAGCTGCTAAAAATTATTGATTTTGTTAATGTTTAAAAAAATTTTTTTAATAATTATTTTGCCGGTTTTATTATGATCGTCTAATATGCCTAAGTTTTGGGCTTTTGTCAGATCCTTTTATCACACCACGCACAAAAAAAGACACTAATTTGAAAAAAAAAAGAAAAAAAACTCGTGTATTTTTTCAAGTATAAGGCCAGAACATTCTGCTACTTGCACAGCAACCGGCTATCTTTGTTTTTGTCTGTTTTTTGTTTATTTTTTAATGATTTGATTATTTGACTTTTGATTAATAGTCAATGAACGTAGTCAGGCTTAAACTTTTTTTTTGCGATTTGACTTCTGATTGCTTTTTAAGTTCAGTGCATTTCCATTGCTTACACTAGCGTCAGCTTAGTGTATTATTATGAACCTTCTTTTTTCGATTTTAAGTCGCAAATATTGGTGCCACTTCTGGGGCACCCTTAAAGTTTTTTGATAGCATGTGCTTCGAAATTTGAATAGTAATAAGTTAACACAGTTGATGCATTTTTAATTCATCAAATGAATCGAAAAAAAAAGCTATTTGTTTCAAACAACATAACAATAATAAAAACTCGATTTCAGAATTTTTCTAACCCAATGTATCTCGCAATTTTTTTAAAATGCATAATTTATACCGAATGTGGCTGTATGCTTTGCGTTTTGTTGCGTGTAAAATTAGTGTGGATGCCTTCAGTTTGTTATATTCCAAATTATTACTTGCAAAATTGTGTCTATATGTATTTGGTGCCACTTTTACTGAATGGCATTGGCAATTTATTAGCATATGAAGCTGCTTTATTCATTACTAGTGTTTGTCGGTGGTTAAGCGTGCGTGGCTGGATTAGAGCGTGAGACTCAAAATGTTTTGATTGCAGTAGGTCGCAGATCGAATCCTAGACATAGCCGAATTTTTTTCTAATTGGAGGCCTATAACTATTTTTTCTTTTTATACTTTCTGGAGCTGCTTTTTGTCGTGTTCTCGCTACTGTTTGTGAAGCGAAGCTTCGCCTCTGTGTAAACTGAAGGTAAACTCCACTCTCGAACAGCAAAAGTGTAAAAACTTCTAGTTTCGAAAGTGGAATTTAGTTTTCAGATTTCCCAGCGGAATAAAAATTTTACCTATTATTCCATTTTTCTCAAAATGGCTTAGTTTATCAAAAAAAGTGTGAATCATAAATTGTTCTAGGTTTGTAAAGCCAAATATTTCTACTTTGATTTTCGAAAGTTGAAGTATTTTCAAAATTGAAGTACTTTTTTCTGTTTCTTTGCGTTCATGACTCTTTTGCAACTGTCTGTTGGCTTTATTTAATGTAGTCTGAACCCTGAATTAGTATACATTTGACCTGTTGGAATGAGTTAAATAATAGTTAGTATTAATTTGACCTGAGGGAATGAGTTACGTAATAGCAAGCATGGCTTCGACTGTTCTAGGCCAGATGAGGGGTCGAGAGGTGGCCGTAAAAACGCTAACTTCCGAAAACTCGGAGAGCAGACAAGGATTTCTACGGGAGGCGGAGAACATGAACAAATATCGGCACCCGAATCTGGTCGAATTTGTTTGTGTATCATACAACGAGCGAGACAATAAACTCTACTTAGTGTCTGAGTTAATGGCTGGTGGTGACTTGCACGCGTTCTTAAGCAAGCGAAGAAAGGCCAATGTGCGATTTCATATAAACTACATGCTGAAAATCGCCCTGCAGGTAAAAAGACTGAAATCATTTTGTTGGGGTGAATTGAGTTTATTTGCCCACGAAAGAAAAGCTTACCTTCATTAAACTACCATTTGTTAAAAGTTACATTCAATTTATTTGGTCATATTTTCAAGGTACCAAGTGTATCAGCACCTAACCCCTCAACTGAAGCATCGAGCATGTCTTAATATGAAAGTGCAAAATTGAACTAGCGAAAGTGAAAAAAGGTACCGATAATAGTCGTGGGGGAAGTAGCCTTTGAGGCGCTTTTCAATTTAAAAAGTACAATTTGAAATTAGTGATTTTCACTTTTTATAGGTCTTGATGATTTTTTTTGGAGAAAGTCCTAAAATTTGTTCACGCTCAAATTTTATTTTCGAGGTTTGGCATGATTTCTGTTTAAGTTCGCTTGATTTCCTTTGTCAAATGAAGGCAAACTCCACTAGAGAACATCAAAAGTGAAAAGGTCACGATAAACGTGAATGAATTCTAGTTTCAAAGTGAACTTTAATTTTTCGAATTTCCAGCGGAATAAAAAACATTACCCATTGATTCAGGTTTCTCTACATGGGATAATTTTACGAAAAAGTGCAAATGATAAATAGTATTTGAAAGTCTAAGATTTTCAAAGTGATATATGTTTTCGAAAGTTGAAAAATTTTCAAACATTTTCAATAAACTTTTTTTTTCGGTTTTATTGTTCCTTTACTTTTTTCAACTGTCTATAATCAATGTTTGTTTTACTTCATAAGGAAGCTGGTATGATTGTTTCCCTGGAATCTTGATGATTTTTGAAGACATTTTTTGAATTGAGCGAAGTCATAAAATAAATTCACCAAATATGACTTTATGGGTATTTTGATTAGATTATTTGTCGTAAGGCATCACCTGACTCGGGCCTTTTGATGTCCTTGCATATCAGAGTTGTGTAAATTGACAAATGTCTGTTGAATAATCTCTGATATGAAAACAATTTATTATTATTATTATTATTATTATGATTATTTTTATTATTATAATAATTATTATTATTATTAGATGCTTCTTAATGGCTATTTCTGTTTCAGGTTCTGGATGGAATGATTTACCTGGAGGCGCATCATGTAGTGCACAGGGATCTGAGAGCACAGAACGTGCTAGTTTCAAACGAGGAGATTTTTAAGATTTCCGACTTCGGTCTTCTCATTGACGAAAGCTCAAAGGATGGTAAGTGATGAAACTGCTATGGATTGAAAGCTAGCGGCTCCTTTCGACAAGCCTTAAAGCTGAGTTTACCGTTTTTTTACTTCGCTTAGAGAGAATAGTTTTGCGTAATTTGAAGTAATTATCAAAACCGCTCATATTTGAAGAATGTTTCCGGGTTAATGGATTATTTCTGAATTTAAGTTCCAACTAAAAAAATTCGACTTGCTTAGTATTGATGTATGTTTACACTTGCGTCAGCTTATAGTGTGTTGTTACGAACCTTCTTTTTTTCTAAGCTAACTCGCAAATAAAAGTTTTCTTTAAAAGTATTCAATTATTGGAAATTTCACTGTAGCATTGGAACTTGCATAACATCTGTTCTCTGCTTTATTTGTGACTAGTGTTTGGCTCAAAGTTATTAACATTCGTGGCTGAGTGGTGAGGGTGTTAGACTCTTAATCTCTAAGTCGCAGATTCGAATCTTAGACGTAGCAAAATTTTTGCTATTTCTATGCTTTTTAATACTTCGCATTTCCCTTTGTAGAGCTGCTTTTTTGTCGTGTTCTCGCAAGTGTTTGCGAAGCGAAGCTTCGCCGCTGTGTTTATAATGCCCAGGATAAAACATTTATTGTAAGAATGAAAATCAGTTTGCCTAATAATGCCTAACAATTTAATAAACTTTTCATCGAAAAGTTTATTAAATTGTAAAATGATTAACTTAAGGCTTGACTTATGTTGAACCCATGAATTTAACTTTATAGGATTTATATTGAACCCATGAATTCAACTTTGTAGGATGAACACTCAAAGTCCTTTGCCTCTGAGTTCTGAGTTCAAAGTAAAGTCAATTTTTCGTATGATTCCATTTTAATTTTCATCAAACCAACCAAATTCTGCCCGGATTTCAAAAATCCCATTCAAATGAGCCAAGGCCATTTTCCAGGCGGTGCGAATCACTGGTCAAACGAGTTGTCGAAAATTTAGATGCATTCATTATTTGTTTTGAGCAAACATGTCTTGTTTGGCTGGCCTTGTTTGCGCACAATTTGCTTTGCTGATTATTTGGCTGACATTTTATAAGGCATCCTTCAAAATATTTAAACACCCTGTTGACATTTTACACGGCAATCATTGAAACCAGATTTTTCGTGATTTTGTGAGACTTTCAAGCCTAACTTGACTATAACTACACTTAACAATGGCGGTGGATGTACCTCTTGCTGCAGATCAAGCTTCTAGGAAAGATGAAATCTCAAAAGTTCGACACTTTTCGGTAACTGGTGCTCCATCTAATGACAATGCGAGACTCTCAACGCTTCCTGATCCAGACAGGCCAGAAAATTCAGATGCGGTGTTAGGAGGAAGTAGAAAAATGAGCGAACCTACGCCGCGCGAACTTACGCCGCAGCAAATTAGAAACAAGAATCTGATTTTGACCATGAACGGATACTGTCGGACGACACTTCTGAGAAGTACGTCGCCAACTTTCGCATCTGAACATGTGAGGAGGCCGAGTTTGTCAACTTTCAGGCCGAGAAGCGCGAACGAAATGGCTCCGTCGCGACAGCTGGAGAGAAGCTACTCTGAAGCGGACTTGTCCAAGTTTGTAGAGACAGACAAGACGAAGGAGGAGGCCAAACAGGAGCTAGAGAATTCAAGAAATGATTCTGCCAAACGTGAAAAAAATGAAGGTACTAAAGGCACTCAAGATATTAAAGTTGAAACTGAGAAATCGAAATCCATAAATGAATTGCTAAGCTCGAGCTGTGAATGCGCGGAACTAAAAAATATTCCCGATGAGTCTGATAGCGAAAATGATGGTGTTAAATGTTCAGATTGTGTTCGCGAGGAGCAAACTGCAGCCGAAATAATGACAGAAGTTCCGATTGATGCACAAAAAAAAGAGGGCGAGGAAAAGAAGGGGGAAAATCCAGCGGTTACAGATGTGCAGCAGAGCGGTTGCAAAATTGTGATGAATATTCGACCCCCGGTTGACCAGCGGGAAAATGGGCAACCGGAACGCTACCAAGACAATCCGGGAGCTGGAAAGGACAGAAAGGAGAGTGGCGGAAACCCGAGTTACGGGGCTATTACGCAACAGCCAATGTCCTGTGAGGCTAAAATGCAAAAACTATTCTTCGAATGGGAATATTTGAACGATACAGGCCAAGAAACAACAAGTCTCATTGTTTCGGTTGAAGTGGAAAAGATACAAGCGAAGAAGAGATATTCCTGCTGCTGCGCGTTCCCTTTCAAAAGATAGCAAATGCAAATTGATTTATAGTAGTTGAGTTGAACTGAACACGACCATTTTATAGGTTTTAAAATACTAAGGTTAATAAGGCGACAGAACACTAAGAAGACTAAATATACTTGCAGCTTTCTGATTGGTTGTATCTTTCTTCTTTCTCAAAAACAAGGTTCTTGAATATTGAAAATTGATCAGCGGAAGTAATTCAGGCTCTTTTTGTTATTATTTATTTGACTTCTCGAAGTTCCATTAATTGTCTTGACAGCTATCGTCTTATTTGCCGCACACCCTTCATATATTAACTGCTTAAGTTTGAGTTAAATATTTTTCATAAACCGTATTATTTTGTGTCACGATTATTTCTTAGTTAAAAATAATTTGTTTTGTGAAATTAAATTTTATTTAAACGATTGGAGACATATTCTAGCGGAAGACGGCCTTATGCCAGTTTCAAACGAGCCGTAGTGTTGGTTGTTTTTGAATATCACAGAAGTATTGTGGTTAACATCTTACTCGCAGGTGCTTGAAAGTATCAGGGACCCCTAATGCATGTTTGATTGTAAAAGAACGAAGATGATTTTTGTGATTTTTTTTTTCAGGAAAAAAGTCATGATGGTGTTTTTCAAAGTCTTAAGTTTTGTTCACGCTTAGTTTGTTTTTTCGCTATTTGACTTTTGATTTCTTTTCAAAATCAGTTCATTTCCTTTGTTAAAAGGAAGGCAAACTCCATTATTGACCGGCAAAAGTGTAAAGGTCACGAAACACGTGACTGACTTCTAGTTTCAATAATGAACTTCAATAAAATTGATGAACAATATTTGAGAATCAAAGAGCTTCAGCGTGATTTATTTTTCCATCGAAAGCTGATGAATGGTCTAAACTTTCCAATCAACTTTTTTTTCGGTTTCCTTGTCCTTTTACACGTTTCCAATTCGCTATGTTTTCTAAAGAATAAAGATGTTACCCATAATATGACATCGGAAATAGAACAGCGTCTCAGATTCCAAGATGTTGCAAAGAATACAAAACTCTAAAAAATATCTCACAAATTTGATTCTTTCACATATTTTTGTCATCATATTTGTAGCATTGCCATAAAAATTGAATTGAGTTCAATATCTTGTACATATTTTCCAGATACACAACCCAAGCCACACCCAAGCATCCCAAGATAATTAGGAACCCAACAACTGATTCGGTAGAATCAAATCAGACCCTTCAATAATTATGACCCCCCCCCCCCCCCCCACGTATAATTACGCTATGGAGCTCGGATCGCCAAACTGTCGGTGAATTAGTGGGAGACTAGAGGTCTTTTTTTTAAGCTCTAGCACGTGTTGTTAAGGGTGGGGGAGGGGGTTTGAAAGTTTCTAGATCGTATTTTTCAAAATCAATGAATATCTGTTTCAGTCCATTCGAAGTTCCCAATTCGCTGGACAGCGCCGGAAGCGATTCGAGATGCTAAAAACTTCTCGACTAAAAGTGACGTCTGGAGTTTTGGGATCTTAATGATGGAGATCGTGACGATGGGAATTAACCCATACCCGGGTCAGAAACACATTTTATTGACAGTTTACCAATAACCAGTACATAATAATCATAATAATTATTATTATGATAACTAATCTACGAATATCTATGTATAATAAGAATAGTTATTATTATACATAGGTTTGTTATGATGATGATGAGTTTAAAACAAACGAGTGCATGTCACTGTTGAGTAAAAAAAATTTCATTTTATCACATTTTTTTCTTTATCCTGTTTTTCTTCATTTATCACAGAAACTATTTATTGGAATGGATTTTTCATGATCCATGTTGAGGCAATAATGACGCTAATTAAGGCCTGTGTTGTGTAATAGAATTTCAGTTGGTAATTTGTGCTTGTTTGATTTAGATTTGAGCAACCACAAAGATGTCCAGAGGTTCGTAACTCAGGGCAACAATCATCCGAAGCCGGAAGAATGTCCCGACAGTCTCTACGACGTCGTCACTTTGGTAAGAGTTCCTGAAAGAGAAAGAAAGACTTTATTTCTCATTGTTAATGGTAAATTTGCATACAACGAGAATTTAAATATGAAGCACTAGAAATAGTGAGGGGACAGTTAACGAACCCAATTGGGTTACACAGCACTTCCCGTTTTATCAAATGAAAGACGAAATTTGAGATCTTCAAAGACAAGGAAAAATATATAAATCTGAAAACATAAAAGAAAATATTGGAAAAAAAATACTCAAGTTTGAATAAACATAAAGCAGCAGGTTTAAGGCATTGTCTAGACAGGTTAATGACATAAGGTCCAAGCATCAATATTTAAAATGATTGTTCAATCGTAGTCGGTATAAAACCAAATTAAAGAAGAAGTTAGTTCAAGTTCATCACTCGTAGTTTCTGAAACTCGCTAGTCGTAGGCACCCCTATTTGGTTTCAAAAACAAAACTTGAACTTGTTCCCTTTACAGTTACTGCATCTACTATCGTTAATTAACATTGCGAGTGTTTTTGAGTTTTCTTGTTTTTTATTCGAGACGATTTGTCCACAAAGAAAAGACTCAGTGTAGGTGCTGTTCAGCCTTTCATGGAGAAACGCTGTTGTACCCCTGGTTTTGATTAACTTGCATGCTTTTTGCTTGTTTTTCTTGGCTAGCCTAATGTAGCCTCACCCTCAAGCAACGAGCACATTTTTTTTGTCAGGGAAAAAGTCATAAACTTAAATGTTTAACAGTTTGAATAGTTTTGAGCTGCATCAATCATAAATTGTTCTTGAAATTCAAAGAGCTGTAATGCCATATGTTTTTCTCTTTGAATAACGGAATTTTAAGTTTTAAAAAAAAGGCCCAGTATCTTTTTGTTTCCTTGCGATCGATCATTGACTCTTTTCCAACTATTATCTATGTTTTTTTTACTTAAATTAGGACCATATTTTGTATTTCGATCTGTAATTTTTTAAGTGCTGGATGTCAAACCCTGACCGAAGACCCAATTTCGAAGGTCTAAAAAATACACTGGAAGACAGGTTACTTGACAAAGACGGACAATACAACGACCACTGAAGACCAGCTGAACACGCTACGCAGTCTGGCTGGCTTAACCTAAGACGATCTTTCTTCAATCATATCAAAAACTGTCTAAAATATTTATGAAATTGCTGTAAAAATAGCTTCTGTACACTTGTACTTTCTTGTAGAAATATAAAATTTATAAAATATACTGGTGTGTAAACATTCGACCGGAAAATTTCTCTCTTTCAGTTAAATTTTTGATTGACTTTTTTCAAAGCATCGATGAACTATTCTGCTCACGAATAGCGGAGATGTCGACTTTGAGGAGCGTATTTTTGATTGACCTGATAAGAGGCTGTTCAATTTCATGTATTGCTATATCAATCGTAATTTCTATATTGATACATTGATGCAAGATGTATAATTATCATTTATACTTAATTTTCTAAAGAAATTTCAGATCTCTTTGATTATTTCCCCCCTTTGGTACCTAGTAACAAAGTGCAACCCCTTCAAAGAACTAATTCAACGGTTGAGCATTTGTGATTTTTGAACCTAATAACGAATCTCTCCCGTTTGCAAAAGTGCGAAGGGAATAGTTAAAGAGATTCGATATTTGTAATGTATTGTAAAAGTATGAATGCTTTTTTGTTCTAGAAATTATGGGTTTTGATTAATTCATTGATAACATTTTCTTGTTTTTTTTCCTGATTGCTGTATAACCAGAGTTTCGTGGAAAGTCATAGATTCTAGTCATATTGTTGATTGCTACTCGACATGTTGAATGTTTTTTTTTGGTGAATAACAGAGACAGTACTTCGCCAGACACAACTCAATAGTAATTACAGGAACAATACTTTTAGACGGTGTTTTTTGCACCTATTTTGGCGGTACATTTACAAAAACAATCCTATACAAAAGAGTCCGAAACATCAAAAAAGGCTCTAAAAACAGTCCCATACAAAACAGTCCAAAACTATTAAGTTTTTTAGACCTTTTTGACAGAACTGATCTACGCTTTGAAAACTTAAACATGAGCGTAATTAAAGATCAAAGAGCTAAACATGGAACAATAATTCAGATACAAATCAAAGGGCTCATGGTATAGTGGTTAAAGCGGTAGACTCAAACTCTAGAGCTCAAATGATCGAATCCCCGGCGGCACAAAATTTTTTTCTAATTTTCCAAAAAAAAGTTGAAATTCGGTTAAATATGATAATGGGTATATCTAGGGTACAACAAAGGGTTCAACGTTAGAGGATTGGGCGGGGGCAAAATCAAAATCAACATCTTGTATGTATTCATTGTTTTGCCGGTTTCAAATTGACTCAGTTTTGAAAAATCAAGGAAAACAATTAAACTTGGAATTTTTTTTTATTGCTTGGCAGTGTGGAATAAGTGTGAAAACTCATAACAAAAGAAGTTTCTGATTAGAATTTATTATTATAACTACTTCCTTTCAAAAACCCAATACTTTTGTTGGGTTGATATGACCTAATCATAGTGATTAGGTTTTTGGTATATAGCCTTTTTGGGTCGGGCTACTTTTTGTCCTACGCACATTTTTTCTAACAATTTTTCCGCATTCTTTTGCTCGTCCTGGAACTTCTCGATGAGTTTTGGAAATGAAGGATGCTTACTGTTGACCAGTTGTGCGAAATTGCTGTTCAAACCTTTTACAGCGTTGTTGGTGTCTAGGCTTCTGTCGTCCTGGAAAAGTCAGTCTACCAATGTATGTGTCCTCGAAATAATTGAAAATTGGCTGACTTTCTTTAGGTGTCATACCTTGCAGAAGCTCAAGAGCAGTGGAGACGTCCTCCACGGGCAGAAATGCTGTTGCAAGAAGCATTCGAATAAGTTCGCGAAAATTAAGGTCATTGTTGTAATTGGTTTGCCTGACGACTGAGCATGTCGCCAGACGCTTTGACTCACATGGAAAAATTTCAAAACTGAATATGAGCACTTTGATGGGTAGCTACTATTCAGTTTCTCACAGCTACTTCAAACTCAATTGCAACGCGTTTTTGGGAATCAACTTTAAGAATATTGAGAAGGCGACAATAAGTTGATTCCTTTTTGTCGGGTAGCAGAGCGTAAACAATAGAGTAAAGCATACTTCAACAGAAGCGTGTATTGTAAAAATTTGTTAGGATACATTGGTAGCAGTCCAATACAGGCACGCTCCACTATCAAAAAGAAAAATTGAAATGGTCCCGAAAAACGTGAATGACTTCTAGTTTCTAAAATGATTTTAATTTAAGATTTCTCTGTGGATTTAAAAAATTACGTATTGATCCGAACTGTTCATTCTAATTTCGAAAGTTGAATTTGTTCAAAAAAGAAGGCAGTATTTTTAAGTTTTCTTGATTGTATTGACAGGTTTCCATCTGTCTGCTAACTAAGATTAGATAGAAGCATATGAAGCCTTGTAATGAGGTGATGATTAATTGCGCGATGAGACCATGAGGCCGATAAAATTTGAGCCGACAAACGACTTTCCGGCAAATGAATTTTTCGCGGGAAAAAAGTTCATTTGCCTTTTCATTTTTTGTGTACGCTTTCAAAGTATCTGTATCAAGCTCTGCTCAAAATCGAGTATTTGGAAGCAAGTTTTCATCATTTTTTTTGAAAAGGCTTCATTGCCACCTAATATGATTTGTTTTTGCATGCGATAAGCAACTGTTATCAAATCGCATTATAGACTTTTTCCGAGCTAACAACAAGTTTTACAAAATCAGTTGAAGCAATTGCAGCTGACATACTGTTGAATCACAGCTGTCATAGGGGACTTGAAACTTTAAAAAGTTTTTACATAATCAGTTTTCTTTTTTGGCTCAACTGGAGTTAGCTCTAAGATTGGCGGCCTTGTTTCCGCTTCGTAAGTTTTTTCAGTCGCCAGTTTGAACTGCAAATTTCCTGCCTAGATTTGCATGTTTGCCTAGAATTTTTTGGTTGATCAAAGCAAATTTTGTGAAAATGAGTGGTATCGGGTTTTTTTTAATTTTTTTTGGAACGCTTTGGCAAAAGTTTTCGCCTATCTGAAAACTTTTAATTTGTTTTCCTCAAAAACTCCTCTTCCGATTTTCGAAAGAGTGGTACCAATGGGAAATTTGTCTACTCACCGGTGTGCCTGCTTCAATCCTTAGTCTCTTTTTACCTTACCCTTTTTCTACATCTTTCAAAAAACTGTGAGGGAATTTTGACCCATGTTTTTGGTTTTTTCAAATACCTTTTCTGAAAACTACCCGCCCAAATCTTTGGTTTCAATCAAAAAAACGGATTGTGGCAAGCTCCCATGCATAAGCGGATACGCTCTAAAAATATTAAACGAAAGCTATGGACCTCAGTAAAAAACGTCCGATTTTTTTATCGTTTTTTGAAACTTTATTTTTTTTTCGAAAATACTGCCACTCCAAATCTGAGTTTTTCTACTTTATTCAAAAGGACGGGCTATTAGAAGTTCCCATACAAAAGCGGTTACGCCTAGTTTATTAAAGTTATGACCCTCGGAATATTCAATGTTGTGATTTTGGGCATTTTTTCAAGTTTTTAGAAAATTTTATTAGAAAACTACCCTCCGAAATCTGAGTTTTTGATTTCAATCGAAAGAACGGGTCGTGGAAAGCTTTTAACGAAAAGAGTTATGACCCTCAAAAATTCAAAACTTTGACTACACTGTGACAGGAAATACATATTTGATAGTTTTTGAATTTCTTAAACTCATGCGGAAGGACAAGAAATTTTCAAAAACTGGGCTTCACTCAAAATCTTAGTTGGTTCTCTTATAAAATAACTAGGAGTGAATTTTTTTTCAGCTCGTTTTGGCAGAATAACCTTCGAGAAAATCAAAAATTTTAAATATTGAACTGATTACAAAAGCATGTTAGATTGAAGGATGCTAAAAACGTTGCTCATTAGATTTGGGTGGGTAGTTTTTGAGAATAGTCAAAAAGTTTCGAAAAACGGTCAAAAAGTCAAAAATTTTCATTATATTTTTCATAATACATAAAATTGAACGTTTTCTCCAACTTTTATGCTTTTTTGAAAAACTACCTTCACAAATCTAAGATTTTGGGTTCAATGGATAGAACGTGTTGTGGTAAGCTCCGCAGCATAATTTTTTACGTCCAAATTGTTTTTACACCAAAAGTTAAGACCCTTGAAAAAGTCAACATTATGATTTTTGATCGCTTTTTGAAACTGACATGTCTCGAGAACGACTCTGCCAAGCCTGTTGTGGTAAAAATGTGTTATGGTAACCATAAACTCTGATTTGGGAGGGTAGTTTTCGAGAAAAGTCGAAAAATTACAAAAAACGGTCAAAAAGTCGTAAATTTGATTTGCCCTAGGGCCATAAATTTTTGTATTAAAAAATTTATGCGTAACCGCTTGAGCAGGGGAGCTCCTCACAACGCGTACTTTCGACTCAAACTAAAATTTCAGATTTGGGAAGTAGTTTTCGAGAAAAACCAAAAAGTTTCAAAGAGTGGTCAAAAAAGCTTTCCGCAACCTGCTTTATCCATTGAACCCAAAATCTCAGATTTGGTAGGGTCATTTTCCAAGAAGTGAAAAAAAAAATTTGGGTCAAAAATCTCCCCACCATACTTTTCAAAGGCTGCAGAAAGTGAGGTAAGATTAAAAGAGATTGGGTAAGTATGCAAACACACAGGGGAGTGGGCGGACTTCTCATTGGTACTACATTTTTGAAGAGTAATTTTTGAGAAAAACTAATTTTTTTGAAAAAGTGAAAATTTTTCCAAAGCGTCATAATTACTTTTTCATAATTTTCATAAAACATGAATTTGAAAATTTTTTCCATTTTTTACGCTTTTTTGAAAAACTACCTTCACAAATCTAAGATTTTGGGTTCAATGGATAGAACGTGTTGTGGTAAGCTCCGCTGCATAAGCTTTTACATCCAAATTGTTTTTACACCAAAAGTTAAGACCTCGAAAAAGTCAACATTATGATTTTTGATCGCTTTTTGAAACTGACATGTCTCGAGAACTACTCTGCCAAGCCTGTTGTGGTAAAAATGTGTTGTGGTAAGCTCAGTTGCATAATCGACTACGCCCATATTTTTTCAAAGGGATGAATTCTCGGAAATGTCAACTATCTTATTTGTTAACCTTTGTTCTACTTTTCTTGATAACTATCCTGTCAAATCTGATACCATAGCTTAACTCAACACGACAAGTTGTTGAAAACTTACCTTTATAATTTGCTGCGCCCAGTTTTAAAGGTTATGACCTTCAAACAGGTGAAAGTTTTGAACCTTTGACAGTTTTTTTGGAATTATTTGATTATTATTATGCCAATTCTCAGTCTTTCATCGAGAAACCCGATACTGGGAATCTTCTCTTTGTTAGTGGTCACGACCTGCTTTATGCAGAAAAAAACATGGATTTCGGAAAGTAAAGTTATGATTGTTCTCAAAAACCATCCCACTAAATCTGAGATGAAAAGTTTAATTGAAAGAAGCCGTTGCGAGAATTTCTTCTTCAGAAGTGTATTTTCGATTTTTTGTCGTTGGGGAAATCTTATTGCTTTGGGTAAAATCAATTATATCAAAAGCTTTCACTCTTACTACTTATTTTAGTAGAGAAACAACTAAGTTTTTGAGCAATGTCCAGTTTTTGAAATTATACGTTTCATCCCGCATCAGTACTGCAAATTCACAAAAAAAAATTAAATCAAACAGTTACATCCAGCTTTAGCTGGGTTTTAGGTATCCTTCATCGGGACATGCAAAAATTTTGGCTCAACTTGTTTTTTTTTTCAATTTTTTCGTTTTTGTAATTGTTTTTTTTTATGATAGTTTTGTATCGCAGGTGGTGCAAAGCTCCACTTCACCGCTGTGCTAGATAAAAAGTTAACAAAATGAGGCAGGTGGTTTGAATTCGGTTGTCTGCTTATTCTAATTTTATTTTAGTTTTGTTATTTCAAGAGCTTGTTAGGTTGAAAGATGTTAAAAACGTTGCTCATTAGATTTGGGTGGGCAGTTTTCGAGAAAAGTCAAGCAGTTTCAAAAAACAGAAAATATTTGAAAATTTGACTTTTCCTAGGCTTATAATCACTTGTGCAAAACAATCAAGACGTAACCGTTTATCTAGTTTAGCTTCCAATAACCCGTTCCATTAATTGGAACGAAAACCTCAGATTTGGGAGGGCAGTTTTCGAGAAAAGTCAAAAAGTTTCAAAAAACGGCCATTAAATTAGAATTTTGACTTTGCCGAGGGTCATACCTTTTTGTGTAAAACATTTTGGGCATAAATAAATTATAGTGGAGCTACCCACAACACGTTTTTTCGATTAAAACTAAAATCTCAGATTTGGGAGGATAGTTTTCTAGAAAAGATAAAGTGTTCAAAAACGGTCACAAAATCGAAAACTTGACATTTCGGAGGGTCATAACTTTTTAAGTTAAAAAAACTTAGGTTTAATATTTTAA